>NC_047034.1:69379804-69728554 GCF_011762595.2 Tursiops truncatus
ATCTCTTTATCCATTCATCGAATGGGCACTTAGGTTGTTTCCATCTCAGGGTAAATAGCCATTTTGGTACATAACTTTTTGAATTATGGTTTTCTGTAAATGCCCAGTAGTGGGATTGCTGGTCATATGGTAGTTCTATTTGTAGTTTTTTAAGGAACCTCCATACTGTTCTCCATAGTGGCTGAACCAATTCACATTCCCACCAGCAGTGCAAGAGGGTTCCCTTTTCTCCACACCCTCTCCAGCATTTATTGTTTCTAGATTTATTGATGATGGCCATTCTGACTGGTGTGAGATGATATCTCATTGTAGTTTTGATTTGCATTTCTCTAATGATTAATGATGTTGAGCATTCTTTCATGTGTTTGTTGGCAGTCTGTATATCTTCTTTGGAGAAATGTCTATTTAGGTCTTCTGCCCATTTTTGGATTGGGTTGTTTGTTTTTTGTTATTGAGCTGCATGAGCTGCTTGTAAATTTTGGAGATTAATCCTTTGTCAGTTGCTTCATTTGCAAATATTTTCTCCCATTCTGAGGGTTGTCTTTTGGTCTTGTTTATGGTTTCCTTTGCTGTGCAAAGCTTTGAAGTTTCATTAGGTCCCATTTGTTTATTTTTGTTTTTATTTCCATTACTCTAGGGGTGGGTCAGAAAGGATCTTGCTGTGATTTATGTCATAGAGTGTTCTGCCTATGTTTTCCTCTAATAGTTTGATAGTTTCTGGCCTTACTATTTAGGTCTTTAATCCATTTTGAGCTTATTTTTGTGTATGGTGTTAGGGAGTGATTCTAATTTCATTACTTTTACATGTACCTGTCCAGTTTTCCCAGCACCATTTATTGAAGAGGCTGTCCTTTTTCCACTGTACATTCCTGCCACCTTTATCAAAGATAAGGTGTCCATATGTGCATGGGTTTATCTCTGGGCTTTCTATCCTGTTCCATTGATCTATCTTTCTGTTTTGTGCCAGTACCATACTGTCTTGATAACTGTAGCTTTGTAGTATAGTCTGAAGTCAGGGAGCCTGATTCCTCCAGTTCCTTTTTTGTTCTCAAGATTGCTTTGGCTATTCGGGGTCTTTTGTGTTTCCATACAAATTGCGAAATTTTTTGTTCTAGTTCTGTGAAAAATGCCAGTGGTAGTTTGATAGGGATTGCATTGAATCTATAGATTGCTTTGGGTAGTAGAGTCATTTTCACAATGTTGATTCTTCCAATCCAAGAACATGGTATATGTCTCCATCTATTTGTATCATCTTTAATTTCTTTCATCAGTGTCTTATAGTTTTCTGCATACAGGTCTTTTGTCTCCTTAGGTAGGTTTATTCCTAGATATTTTATTCTTTTTGTTGCAATGGTAAATGGGAGTGTTTTCTTGATTTCACTTTCAGATTTTTCATCATTAGTATATAGGAATGCCAGAGATTTCTGTGCATTAATTTTGTATCCTGCTACTTTACCAAATTCATTGATTAGCTCTAGTAGTTTTCTGGTAGCATCTTTAGGATTCTCTATGTATAGGATCATGTCATCTGCAAACAGTGACAGCTTTACTTCTTCTTTTCCGATTTGGATTCCTTTTATTTCCTTCTCTTCTCTGATTGCTGTGGCTAAAACTTCCAAAACTATGTTGAATAAGAGTGGTGAGAGTGGGCACCCTTGTCTTGTTCCTGATCTTAGTGGAAATGCTTTCAGTTTTTCACCATTGAGGATGATGTTTGCTGTGGGCTTGTCGTATATGGCCTTTATTATGTTGAGGAAAGTTCCCTCTATGCCTACTTTCTGCAGGGTTTTTATCATAAATGGGTGTTGAATTTTGTCAAAAGCTTTCTCTGCATCTATTGAGATGATCATATGGTTTTTCTCCTTCAGTTTGTTAATATGGTTTATCACATTGATAGATTTGCGTATATTGAAGAATCCTTGCATTCCTGGAACAAACCCCACCTTGATCATGGTGTATGATCCTTTTAATGTGCTGTTGGATTCTGTTTGCTAGTATTTTGTTGAGGATTTTTGCATCTATGTTCATCAGTGATATTGGTCTGTAGTTTTCTTTCTTTGTGACATCCTTGCCTGGTTTTGGTATCAAGGTGATGGTGGCCTCGTAGAATGAGTTTGGGAGTGTTCCTCCCTCTGCTATATTTTGGAAGAGTTTGAGAAGGATAGGTGTTAGCTCTTCTCTAAATGTTTGATAGAATTCGCCTGTGAAGCCATCTGGTCCTGGGCTTTTCTTTGTTGGAAGATTTTTAATCACAGTTTCAATTTCAGTGCTTGTGATTGGTCTGTTCATATTTTCTATTTCTTCCTGATTCAGTCTTGGCAGGTTGTGCATTTCTAAGAATTTGTCCATTTCTTCCAGATTGTCCATTTTATTGGCATAGAGTTGCTTGTAGTAATCTCTCATGATCTCTTTTATTTCTGCAGTGTCAGTTGTTACCTCTCCTTTTTCATTTCTAATTCTATTGATTTGAGTCTTCTCCCTTTTTTTCTTGATAGTCTGGCTAGTGGTTTATCTATTTTGTTTATCTTCTCAAAGAACCAGCTTTTAGTTTCATTGATCTTTGCTATTGTTTCCTTCATTTCTTTTTCATTTATTTCTGATCTGATTTTTATGATTTCTTTCCTTCTGCTAGCTTTGGGGTTTTTTTGTTCTTCTTTCTCTAATTGCTTGAGGTGCAAGGTTAGGTTGTTTATTCTAGATGTTTCCTGCTTCTTAAGGTGGGCTTGTATTGCTATAAACTTCCCCCTTAGAACTGCTTTTGCTGCATCCCACAGGTTTTGGGTCGTTGTGTCTCCATTGTCATTTGTTTCTAGGTATTTTTTGATTTCCTCTTTGATTTCTTCAGTGATCACTTCATTATTAAGTAGTGTATTGTTTAGCCTCCATGTGTTTGTATTTTTTACAGATCTTTTCCTGTAATTGATATCTAGTCTCATGGCGTTGTGGTCAGAAAAGATACTTGATACAATTTCAATTTTCTTAAATTTGCCAAGGCTTGATTTGTGACCCAAGATATGATCTATCCTGGAGAATGTTCCGTGAGCACTTGAGAAAAATGTGTATTCTGTTGTTTTTGGATGGAGTGTCCTATAAATATCAATTAAGTCCATCTTGTTTAATGTATCATTTAAAGCTTGTGTTTCCTTATTTATTTTCATTTTGGATGATCTGTCCATGGGTGAAAGTGGGGTGTTTAAGTCCCCTACTATGAATGTGTTACTGTCAATTTCCCCTTTTATGGCTGTTAGTATTTGCCTTATGTATTGAGGTGCTCCTATGTTGGGTGCATAAATATTTACAATTGTTATATCTTCTTCTTGAATCGATCCCTTGATCATTATGTAGTGTCCTTCTTTGTCTCTTTTAATAGTCCTTATTTTAAAGTCTATTTTGTCTGATATGAGAATTGCTACTCCAGCTTTCTTTTGGTTTCCATTTGCATGGAATATCTTTTTCCATCCCCTTACTTTAGTCTGTATGTGTCTCTAGGTCTGAAGTGGGTCTCTTGTAGACAGCATATGTAAGGGTCTTGTTTTTGTATCCATTCAGCTAATCTGTGTCTTTTGGTGGGAGCATTTAGTCCATTTACATTTAAGGTAATTATCGATATGTATGTTCCTATTCCCATTTTCTATATTGTTTTGGGTTCGTTATTATAGGTCTTTTCCTTCTCTTGTGTTTCTTGCCTAGAGAAGATCCTTTAGCATTTGTTGTAAAGCTGGTTTGGTGGTGCTGAACTCTCTCAGCTTTTGCTTGTCTGTAAAGGTTTTAATTTCTCCATCAAATCTGAATGAGATCCTTGCTGGGTAGAGTAGTCTTGGTTGCAGGTTTTTCTCCTTCATCACTTTCAGTATGTCCTGCCACTCCCTTCTGGCTTGTAGGGTTTCTGCTGAAAGATCAGCTGTTAACCTTATGGGGATTCCCTTATGTGTTATTTGTTGTTTTTCCCTTGCTGCTTTTAATATGCTTTTCTTTGTATTTAATTTTTGACAATTTGATTAATATGTGTCTTGGCGTATTTCTCCTTGGATTTATCCTGTATGGGACTCTCTGTGCTTCCTGGACTTGATTAACTATTTCCTTTCCCATATTAGGGAAGTTTTCAACTATAATCTCTTCAAATATTTTCTCAGTCCCTTTCTTTTTCTCTTCTTCTTCTGGAACCCCTATAATTCGAATGTTGGTGCGTTTAATGTTGTCCCAGAGGTCTCTGAGACTGTCCTCAGTTCTTTTCATTCTTTTTTCTTTATTCTGCTCTGCAGTAGTTATTTCCACTATTTTATCTTCCAGGTCACTTATCCGTTCTTCTGCCTCAGTTATTCTGCTATTGATCCATCTAGAGTATTTTTAATTTCATTTATTGTGTTGTTCATCAGTTGCTTGTTTCATCTTTAGTTCTTCTAGGTCCTTGTTAACTGATTCTTGCATTTTGTCCATTCTATTGTCCATTCTATCTCCAAGATTTCGGATCAACCTTACTATCATTATTCTGATTCTTTTTCAGGTAGACTGCCTATTTCCTCTTCATTTGTTAGGTCTGGTGCATTTTTATCTTGCTCCTTTATCTGCTGTGTGTTTTTCTGTTTTCTCATTTTGCTTATCTTACTGTGTTTGGGGTCTCCTTTTTGCAGGCTGCAGGTTCGTAGTTCCTCCTGTTTTTGATGTCTGTCTCCAGTGGCTAAGGTTGGTTCAGTGGGTTGTGTAGGCTTCCTGGTGGAGGGGACTAGTGCCTGTGTTGTGGTGGAAGAGGCTGGATCTTGTCTCTCTAGTGGGCAGGTTCACGTCTGGTGGTGTGTTTTGGGGTGTATGTTGCCTTATTATGATTTTAGGCAGCCTCTCTGCTAATGGGTGGGGTTGTGTTCCTGTTTTGCTAGTTGTTTGGCACAGGTTGTCCAGCACTGTGGCTTGCTGGTCGTTGAGTGAAGCTGGGTGCTGGTGTTAAGATGGAGGTCTCTGGGAGATTTTCGCCGTTTGATATTATCTGGAGCTGGGAGGTCTCTTGTGAACCAGTGTCTTGAAGTTGGCTCTCCTACCTCAGAGGCAGAGCCCTGCCTCCTGGCTGGAGCACCAAGAGCCTTTCATCCACACGGCTCAGAATAAAAGGGAGAAAAAGTAGAGGGAATTAGTAGACGTATGAGGAAAGAAAGAAGGAAAGGAGGGAAGGAAGGAGGGAAGGAAGGAAGGAAGGAAGAAAGAAAGAAAGAAGCAAAGAAGGAAAGAAGGCAAGAAGGAACGAAAGGAGGGAGGGAGGGAGGGAGGAAGGAAGGAGGGAAAGAAGGAAAAACAAAAAGAAAGAAGATACAGTAAAAATAAAATAAAGTATAATAAAGTTATTGAATTAAAAAATTCTTAATTAGAAAAAAAAAAAGGACGGATAGAACCTTAGGACAAATGTTGGAAGCAAAGCTGTACAGACAAAGGCTTACACAGAAGCGTACACATACACCCTCACAAAAAGAGGTAAAGGGGGAAAAATCATAAATCTTGCTGTCAGAGACCACCTCCTCAATTTGGGATGATTCGTTGTCTAAAGGAGGGAAGGAAGGAGGGAAGGAAGGAAGGAAGGAAGAAAGAAAGAAGCAAGGAAGGAAAGAAGGCAAGAAGGAACGAAAGGAGGGAGGGAGGAAGGAAGGAAGGAGGGAAAGAAGGGAAAACAGAAAGAAGATACAGTAAAAATAAAATAGAGTATAATAAAGTTATTGAATTAAAAAATTCTTAATTAGAAAAAAAAAAGGACGGATAGAACCTTAGGACAAATGTTGGAAGCAAAGCTATACAGACAAAGTCTTACACAGAAGCGTACACATACACCCTCACAAAAAGAGGTAAAGGGGGAAAAATCATAAATCTTGCTGTCAGAGACCACCTCCTCAATTTGGGATGATTCGTTGTCTAAAGGAGGGAAGGAAGGAAGGAAAGAAAGAAAGAAAGAAAGGACGAAGGTAAAGTATAATAACGTTCTTAAAATTAAAATTGATTATTAAGAAAAAAAAATTTTAAGAAAAAACCATGGACGGATAGAACCTAGGACAAATGGTGGGAGCAAGACTATACAGACAAGATCTCACACAGAAGCATACACATACACATTCACAAAAAGAGGAATAGGGAGAAAAATCATAGATCTTGCTCCCAAAGTCCACCTCCTTAATTTGGGATGATTGGCTGTCTATTCATGTATTCCACAGATGCAGGGTACATCAAGTTGATTGTGGAGCTTCAATCCGCCGCTTCTGAGGCTGCTGGGAGAGATTTCCCTTTCTCTTCTTTGTTCTCACAGCTCACAGGGGCTCAGCTTTGGATTTGGCCCTGCCTCTGCGTGTAGGTCGCTGGAGGGCGTCTGTTTTTTGCTCAGAAAGGACGGGGTTAAAGGAGCCGCTGATTCGGGGGTTCTGGCGTACGGAGGCCGGCGGCGGGGAGGGAGGGGCACGGAATGCGGGGCGGGCCTGCGGCGGCAAAGTCCGCGTGACTCTGCACCAGCCCGAGGCCCGCCGTGCGCTCTCCCGGGGAAGTCGTCCCCGGATCCCGGGAAACCCGGCAGTGGCGGGCTGCACAGCTCCGCGGAAGAGGGGAGTGGAGAGCGACCTGCGCTCGCACACAGGCCCCTTGGTGGCGGCAGCAGCAGCCCCAACGTCTCCCGCCCGCCTTGGGGTCCGCGCCTCCAGCCGCGGCTTGCGCCCGTCTCTGGAGTCAGCGCCCTCAGCCGCGGCTCGCGCCCGTCTCTGGGGTCCGCGCCCTCAGCCGCGGCTCGCGCCCGTCTCTGGGTCCGCGCTTTCAGCCGCGGCTCGCGCCCGTCTCTGGGGTCCGCGCTTTCAGCCGCGGCTCGCGCCCGTCTCTGGGGTCCGCGCTTTCAGCCGCGGCTCGCGCCCGTCTCTGGGGTCCGCGCTTTCAGCCGCGGCTCGCGCCCGTCTCTGGGGTCCGCGCTTTCAGCCGCGGGCTCGCGCCCGTCTCTGGGGTTCGCGCTTTTAGCCGCGGCTCGCGCCCGTCTCTGGAGTTCCTTTAAGCAGCGTTCTTAAACCCCTCTCCTCACGCACCAGGAAACAAAGAGGGAAGAAAAAGTCTCTTGCCTCTTCGGCAGGTGCAGGCTTTTCCCCGGACTCCCTCCCGGCTAGCTGTGGTGCACTAACCCCTTCAGGCTATGTTCAAGCCGCCAACCCCAGTCCTCTCCCTGCGCTCCGTCCAAAACCGAAACCCTAGCCTCAGGGCCTCAGCTCGCAGCCCCGCCCGTCCCGGCGGGTGAGCAGACAAGCCTCTCGGGCTGGTGAGTGCCGGTCGGCACGATCCTCTGTGCGGGAATCTCCCGCTTTGCCCTCCGCACCCGTTGCTGTGCACTCCTCCGCGGCTTCGAAGCTCCCCCCTCCGCCTCCCGCAGTCTCCGCCCGCGAAGGGGCTTCCTAGTGTGTGGAAACTTTTCCTCCTTCACAGCTCCCTCCCACTGGTGCAGGTGCCGTCCCTATTCTTTTGTCTCTGTTTATTCTTTTTTCCTTTTGCCCTACCCAGGTACGTGGGGAGTTTCTTGCCTTTTGGGAGGTCTGAGGTCTTCCGTCAGCCTTCAGTAGGTGCTCTGCAGGAGTTGTTCCACGTGTAGATGTATTTCTGGTGTATCTGTGGAGAGGAAGGTGATCTCCGCGTCTTACTCTTCCGCCATCTTCCCTTACTCCCTTCTAGAAGTTTTATAGGTTTGCATTTTACATTTAGGCCATGATCCACTTTGAAAGAAGTAAGGTCTTGGTCTAGGTTCATTTTGTCATAATGGACATCTAATATTTCCAGCACCATTTGTTGAAAACACTATCCTTTCTTTATTGAATTGCCTTTGCTCCTTTGTCAAAGATCAGTTTGCCACAAAATAACTTGCTAGAATTTTTGTTGAGATTGAGAGGAATCTGTAGAGCAACGTGAGAAGAATTTATATCTTACCAATATTGAAAGGCAATCTCTGTCTTTTCATTGATGTATTTAGACCATTCACAATTGAAATAACTATTGATAAATTTGGATGTCTATCTACCATGTTTGTATTTGTTTTCTACTTGTTGCATTTGTTTTATTTCTATTTTTTCCCTAACTTTCTAGATTTCCTGGTCTTAACTGAGCATTTTCTGATTCTATCTTATCTCTTTTAGCATATCAATTATGTTTACTTAAAAAATATTTTAGTGGTTGCCAATAGAGTTTTCAATATGCATTTTTACCTCATCTAAGTCCAACAGCAATAACACTGTTCTGTTTCATGTATGGTACAGTACTTTATAACTAAGTATTATCAATTCCTCTTTTCCATCTCTTATGACTTTGAATCATTTATTTCAGTTTTCCATATACTATAATTACCCAATACATTGTTATTATTATTACTTTAAACAGTTATCTTTTAGATAATTTCAAAATAAGAAAAATAAAAGATTTTATTTTACCTGTATTTATTTCTTCTCTGACTTTCTTCCTTTCTTTATATAGATCCCAATTCCTGATGCATACCATTTTCTTTATGCCTGAAAAGTTTCTTTTAAAATTATTTGTGAGGCCAATCTCTTGGCAATGAATTCCTTCAGTTTTTATTTGTTTGAAAAAATCTTTATTTCTCTTTCATCTTTGAAGTACGTTTTTGCTGGATGTACAATTCTAGGCATGTGGCTTTTTTTTCTTTCAAAGCATTAAACATTTCACTTCACTCTGTTCTTGCTTGCATGGTTTCTGATGAGAAGTCCACCTTAATTCTTGTCTGTGTCCTTCTATAGATAAGCTGGAGAGGGGTGTTTCTAGCTTTTTTTTTTTTTTTTTTAAGATTTTGTTTTTCTCTTTCATTTTCTGGAGTTTGACTGATATGTCTGATTGTAGATTTTTGGGTAGTTATTGTGTTTTGTGTTCATGGAGCTTAATAAATCTGTGGTTTGTTGTCTGTCATAAATTTTGGAAAATTCACTCCATTCTTATTTTAAATATCTCTTCTGCTCTCTTTCTTCTCCTTCTGGTATTCTAATTACACATGTATTACACTTTTTGATTTTGTCCCACATCTCTTGTCTTAGATGTTCTGTTCTTTGTTTTTTCATTCTTTTTTCTCTTTGCACTTTAGTTTGGGAAGTTACTGTTGACCTATCTGCAAGCTCACTGATTCTTTCCATACTCATGTCAAGTCTGATGAGACTATCAAAGGCATTTTCTAATCTCAGTTACAGTGTTTTTGATTTCTAGGATTTCCTGTTGATTGTTTCAAAGAGTTCCCAGGTCTGCTTACATTACTCATCTGCCTTGTAAGTTGCCTACTTTTTCCATTAGAACTCTTAATGTATTAATCATAACTATTTTAAATCTTCTGTCTGAGAATTCCAAAAACTGTGTCATATGTGAATCTCCTCCTGATTCTCTCTTTGCCATTTCAGAATGTGCTTTTATTCTTGCCTTTTAGCATACTTTGTAATTTTTTGTTGAAAGCTGGACATGATGTATTAACATGGAAACTGAGGGAAATAGGCATTTAAAGTGAGGTTTTATGTTTATCTG
The DNA here is from genome assembly GCF_011762595.2 of Tursiops truncatus. NCBI lineage: Eukaryota > Metazoa > Chordata > Mammalia > Artiodactyla > Delphinidae > Tursiops > Tursiops truncatus. The sequence continues at coordinate 69,389,312 of NC_047034.1, forward strand.
GCTAGGAGTTGGGCTGTGTTTTAATATTTACTGTATCTGTAGTACTAGAGACTTCAAATTCCTCTAGCATCCTTGCTTTGGGCTCCTCTATTGATTTGGGGATGAAACCAAGCAGGACCTTTTGGGACCCTCCTGGGTACAAAAGCATTTTCATGTTCCCCATTTCCTGTTTGTGGGAAAAAGGTTTCAGCCTCCTAGACCTTCCGAGTTCCAAAGGGCAGATTCAGTCACTAATTAGAGGAGTGAGGAAATACAGAAACAAAGGAAAGGCCATCAAGAAACAATAGTGCAGCAATTGGGCAGGGTCCTGGTTCCTCCTCGAGGGATATACATAACAATATACCTCTGAGTTCTTCTACAGGAACTAAGGCCTCCACCCAGGTGGAGGATGGTAACTTCAGGCTGAGCACAAGCAAGTGGACCCCAGACTGGCTGGAACCAGAAGGCTGATGATTGAGATTCCTGGAACATGACCCTGTTACCTCTCTACCAACCAATCAGAGGAGGGTCACACACCCTGAGCCCTCCCCCCATACTTTGCCTATAAAAACTCTTCCCCCAAAACCATTGGGGAGTTTGGGCTTTTTGAGCATGAGCCGCCCCATTCTCCTTACTTGACCCTTGCAATAAACCTTTCTCTGCTCCAGACTCTAACGTTTCTGTTTGTTTGGCTTCACTGTGCATCAGGCATATGAACTTGGGTTTGACAATATCAGGTCTATGTAAGTAATTCAATTACTTCAGAGTTTCTTTCACTATCACCTCTTCCTTGGAGCATTCTTTGAAACCTCATCTCACACTGAGCTCATCTGCATCTGAGTCTAAATCCTTTTTTTGTATTTTTCTCTTAATTTGCACTTAATTGAATACTACTTAGTAATACTTGATTTTCGATGAACTGCCTCTTCAACTAGAAGCTCTTTTATGGGAGGGACAGTCTTTTATGCAACCATTATATCCCAGGTTGTGCTATCATTATGTGTATATGAGACATATAGGAAATATTGAATTAAATGTTTGGGGTAGTCCAGGGGTTACTTTTCTTTGACTTTGGTATTAGTGAGGCTTCATCAGACTTTCAGAATAGAAATATGTCCAGGTCACCACAGTTAATAGAGGTTTATTGTAAGGATAGATGGGTTGGTAAGAAGGAGAAAGTAAGTCAGCTAAACCACCAGACCCCACATGTGGCTGGCACATCATTCATTACTTGTTCAAATGTATTCATTTCAAAGTAGGTGTAATGAACCAACAGCAATTCTGCAAGTATTCCATGTGGATGACAACTCCTGCATCTCTCCTTCTCCCCTCTCTACCTACTTTCTGCTTGACTACCCTTCCTCTTACTCTCACCATGTTTCATTGATTGAATGATTGGTTTAATAAAGATTCGCTGAGCACTCTCTGTGTGCTAGGCACTCTGCAAGGCTTTGGAGAGGTAAAGGAGAAGAAAGATACAGTTCCTGTGCACAGAATTTACAGCCCAGAAAGAAAGGCAAATAAATTGGCAATTATAGCATCATGTGATGAGTGCTATGATGGGGGAACCTGAGAGTATAATGGGAGCACATAGAAGGAGGATTTGATCCAGTCTAGGGGGTCAAGAAAATCTTCCTGTAGAAAGTAACATCCAAAATGAGAAGTAAATGAAGAGGAGGACTATATCAGCAGGGTGATTGTGATAAGTCTTTGTTACAGGCAAAGGAGAGAGTAAGCATGAAGACCTAAAGAGATCACATAGTGTTTGAGAAAGAGAAAGTAGTTTTAGTATGGCTAGAGTATGGAGTATAGGATGGTAAGCAGAGGGAGGAGGTGCTAGAAAGATAAAGAGATAATGCCTTAAAAATAAGCAGGGTCCAGATTATTAAGACATTTTAATCATGTCAAAAAGTATAAACTTTATCTTGAATGAGGCGAAACTGTGTGGGGTAACTGGAAAGATCTCCAAGATGTGTTAAGAATGATAGACAAGAATACAGTGAAATAAACAAGAATACATATGTTTATGCTCCGTATGTCTAAGTTTTCTGAATATTTGCACTAGACACTTTAATAGTGGTTTCCTGTGAGAAGGAGGAGAAGCAACTTGGACTTAAATATGTTTATGTTCTTTAGAAATTATTCTATCATGTACATTCATTACTTTTACTTAAAACTGTTTAAAAGTGTCTTGCTTTAAAAAGTGATTTGTGTTATTGTGTTTTCCTGTCTGGAACCAGAACAGGCCAAAAGGAAAAAAATGTGAGCAGGGGAAATAGACAGTGAGTACCTGAGAAGTAAATAAACATATTTTACTGATAATAATAATAAAAAAAAGTGTAAACTTTATCCTAAATGCCCCTGAAGAGAAAACACTGGAGACTTTCAAGGATGAAAATGACATGATCCAATTGATATTTTGGAGCTGCCTTCCTGTTAACTGTTGGGAGAATCAGAGCAAGTCTTGACACAAGAGACTAGTTATTGAGTTTTTTCCAACAATCTAAGTAAGAGATGATGGGTGTGATGAGAAAGAAATGAACAAAATGGAGGGAGAAATATTTAGGAAGTAGAATGGCTAGGCTTAGGACTTCTTGTCTATGAAGTTTGAGAGGTGACTGGCCAGCCTCTTGATGTTACATTTGCTTCGGCACACCCCTCCTCCCTGGGCTAGTCAGGGAGAGCTCAGGGCAGTAGAGACATGCAGCTCAAAACTTAGTGCCATTCTGAGCTCTTGCATGGACTACTGAATAGTCTGACTTCTGATTCCTGAGGGTGGGAAGGAAAAAGGAGATTCTAGGGAAAAAATATCTGCAGAAGCTTCTCTGCACCAAGAACTAGGGAGGACTTTATAAGGGCAAGTAAGAGGCTCGTTGAGGATAGAAGGGGCAGCAGGAAGCCGAAGTATCTCACTCCCGCTTTTTCCAAAAGTGGTGTGGATGAGTGGGGAGGACATAATGTTCCCCAAGATGCTCTTGTCCACCATAGGCAGGTGTTTCTTTATGGAGAGTCACGTGGTAAATCGAGACAATTAGCTTCCCTCTCAACCAAGTATTAATGTTTAGCAGTTCCCTAGGAGGAAATGAGAGTCACACTGCTCTCTCCAGACCAGGGCATCCTAGCACTTGGGTAAGCAGTCCTTCTCCTGGTGGCTAGTCCCCATTTGGACTTGCCCATGAAAGCTGTTTTTCAGATCCACAGTAATACCTCCATTTAAAATTTATTCATTCTTCTGTGCAAGGAGGTTTCACTCAAAATAAAGCTATGCTATCAGTCTAACTATTGTGTAATTCTGAATGAAGATGACATCCACCACCAGCAGCCAAACTGTAATACTTATGTCTTGATGGGTTACAGGCCTATATTCTTTTGCTCTTATAAAACTATTTTTGGTGAAACTGAAGAAGGAGAAGGAGAGGGAGAGGGAGGGGAAGACAAGGAGGAGGGAGAAGGGGAGGAGGAGAAGAGGAAGAAAGAATATTGCTATTTAAAACAACAGCTGCCTTCTGAGGGAAAGGCGGTTGGATCTTGTTAAAAATAATCTGAGGAACCCTGCTAGACTTTCGTGCCACCAGTGTAATAGTCAGCTTCTGTGCCAAGCACTGTAATGGGTTTTGGTACAGCCAGTGTGGATGGGGAACTGAGTTTTAGAGGAAAGACTAGAGAGGGTTTGTTCTACATCATAGTATGAAAAGAAGTCAGAGTTCTTTTCAGGGCAGGGGTTGCGGGGGTGGTGTGGATATGGGAGAGAAATAGGTGAGGAAAAGATGGGAAGAAAGATGGGAGGGAAAAAGAAACAAAAAGATGGTGAGAAGTCTGTTAATTCACATAGGTGCCACGAACTTCAGCACTCTTCATAGTACTGTGGCTAATATAATTTTTAGGACAGGGGTGACCAACATTCATTTGTAGGTGTGCATTTCTGCAGTCTTCTATACTCTACTGCTCTCCCCATCATCTTGAACTTTTAGTAAAGTCATACCATATATGAGAAGTTTTAAGCAGAATAAAAGGGGGAATTCCCTGGCAGTCCAGAGGTTAGGAGTCTGTGCTTTCACTGCCGAGGGCCCAGGTTCAATCCCTGGTCAGGGAACTAAGATCCTGAAAGCCTCACTGCATGGCCCAAAGCGAAACAAAACAACAACAACAAACAAGCAAGCAAGCAAACAAAAACAGCATAAAAGGGAATTCTCTTTTCCAGGGGAATACATGAGTGGGGTAGTATGTTTTAGACATGAAGCCATCTATAAACTGAACTATTGTAATGGGAACCAGAGGTAAATATGAGAATATAAACCTCTGAGAATTCAAAGCAATCATGGGGAAGACATTGGACTTTTCATAAATTACAAAATGGAGGTTGAGAAAACTTCCTTATTTTATTTTATTTTATTATTTTATTTTATTTTATTTTTCTGCGGTACGCGGGCCTCTCACCGTCGTGGCCTCTCCTGTCACGGAGCACAGGCTCTGGACGCACAGGCCAAGCGGCCATGGCTCACGGGCCCAGCCGCTCCGTGGCATGTGGGCTCCTCCCAGACCGGGGCACGAACCCGTGTCCCCTGCATCAGCAGGCGGGCTCTCAACCACTGCGCCACCAGGGAAGCCCTCTTATTTTAGTTTATTTATTATTTATTTTTATTATTTTTTTTCGGTACGCTGGCCTCTCACTCTTGTGGCCTCTTCTGTTGCGGAGCACAGGCTCCGGACGTGCAGGCTCAGCGGCCATGGCTCACAGGCCTTGCCACTCCGTGGCATGTGGGACCTTCCCGGACTGGGACACGAACCCGTGTCCCCTGCATTGGCAGCTGAACTCTCAATCACTGCGCCACCAGGGAAGCCCATCTTATTTTTAAAAAAATATTTATTTAATTTTATTTATTTGGCTGCGTCAGGTCATAGTTGTGGCATGCGGGATCTTCACTGCTGTGCACAGGCTTCTCTCTAGATATGGCCTGCGGGCTCTCTAGATGTGGTGCACGGGGGTTAGTTATCCCTTGCATGTGAGCTCTTAGTTCCCTGACCAGGGATCAAACCCATGTACCTCTGAATTGGAAAACAGATTCTTAACCACTGGACAACCAGGGAAATACCAGAGAAAACTCTTTTAAAACAAGGGTTACCCCAGCTAAAAACTTAGTTATAGTAGCCATAACTGCCTCTAATATGTGTGAGTTGTGGAAAAGTACAAAAGGATGCCCAAATATATTTAAATATATAAAAATTATTAATCAAGTGGAAAAATTGGTAACTAAAATGTTCTAAAATCTTTTCTAGACAAATATATCTTCATACTATCAAAACTAAAAAAAAAAGATGTATAAAGTTACGGTTTTGATGTGACTGGAAGCTGGCAAAACATCAACTATGACTGAAATTATCTATTGTTGCATATGTCTGGGTGTTCAGTTTAGGGACTAGTTATGTTTGGATAAGAAATGAGATAAATACAGAATTCATAAAGTATATGTTTATTTCAAGAAATTAATTTTTCTTTCCTTCATTTCAGAAAAAAAACACTAATTATGTTCTTTTATCAATATTTTCATATAATATTGTCTTATTGAAAGCAGTGCCAAGTTAGATCATCTTCCTTGAGTTACTGTGCTTCTTAGGTAGTTTTTATTAATTTCAATTTGTAGAAAATTTGCTTTTCTGAGTCACTACCAACTAGAACTGACAAGAAAATGTTTAAGGCAATATTTAACTGAAAACGAACTATAAATTTTACCTATTATGTTTGAGCGTAATGAGTCAAATATAATAAATTATTTCTATCACAAAGTATGTTACAAAATATTTAAATTTCACCATATAAATTACTAACACTTTTATCACAATTTTTTGCTGGCTCTTAAAATAATATCTTGATCCATACAGTATTACTTTAGTTCTTTCAAAAATGTCAATGCTGGAATATTATAAAGAAAACCAAAAATGGCAGTATGTAGTCATCTCTCTTCAACTGAGACTATACCATTATCTCTAATGGACTTAAAATAGTCTGTGTAGAGATTAATACCAGAATTTTTAATATATGAATATTTTCCTTCAGTTATGGAAATGTCTATTTCATTTTTATAATTTCTTTTATGTTGCTGGAATATTACTTTCATTGCGTATTTCACATGTAGTTTCTTCTGACAGAAAAAACAATTTGTTTAAAATTTTGAGAAATACTTCTTTACCATTTCAGAATATTACTTGTTTGCTGTTGATGGTGTTGTTCATAAGCTTTTGCTAGCATAATTAATACAAACAACATTTCTCATAAAATAACTATGGATAACACAAGTTGAAGTTTATTTTCTGCTGAAGACCATGAATTGCTATTTTTTAAATTTAATTTTATTTTTTATACAGAAGGTTCTTATTAGTTATCTATTTTATACATATTAGTGTATACAGTCAATCCCAATCTCCTAATTCATCCCCCCACCCCACCCCCACCCACCACTTTCCCCCCTTGGTGTCCATACGTTTGTTCTCTACATCTGTGTCTCAATTTCTGCCCTGCAAACCGGTTCACCTGTACCATTTTTCTAGGTTCTACATATATGCGTTAATATACGATATTTGTTTTTCTCTTTCTGACTTACTTCACTCTGTGTGACAGCCTCTAGATCCATCCACATCTCTACAAATGACCCAATTTTGTTCCTTTTTATGGCTAATATTCCATTGTATATATATGTACCACATCTTTATCCATTCATCTGTCGATGGGCATTTAGGTTGCTTCCATGACCTGGCTATTGTAAATAGTGCTGCAATGAACATTGGGGTGCGTGTCTTTTTGAATTATGGTTTTCTCTGGGTATATGCCCAGTAGTGGGATTGCTGGGTCATATGGTAATTCTATTTTTAGTTTTTTAAGGAACCTTCATACTGTCCTCCACGTGACTCACTATTTAAGGATGTTCTTTTGTTTCATTTAACTCTTCTAATACTTTACCTTGTTTAACCTAAATTTAATTGTTTTACCAATGATTAATAATGTTCCCATCATGTGTTCAACCGTGGTTGTAGGGTCAATTTGATAAGCGTTTCAAAAAAAAAGGTATCTTTAGTAGATTCAGAAAATATTGTATATAAATTTGAATTGTTCCAACGAATGTCATTTCTATTGGCACAGTTGAGGACATATCTTCTAGTGACAAATTTAAACTATGCAATGTATTTGGCACCAAAAAATCTTCTGAATTTTTGGCTAAAAATCTGGCATAGATGCATTAATTTGGATTGAATTCTGTTTTGCTCAAAATATTTATATGATGTCAAAATGATGTGATGGCCATTTTCCAAGGTCTTCATCTAATAAAGCTCAAGAGGTTTAGTCTTCCTCAGCCATGAAATTTGCCAATTTCATGAATGTAATTTTCTTCATCTTCCAATGGCAAGGTCAAAATTACATCTGGTATTTCCAAATTGTAAGTTTGATCTGAGTAATTCTCTTTTTCATTCTCATTGTTTGTATTAGTAATTAGTTTTCTTTTAGTAAGAGATATGAAGAGAAATGAAAGCATTTTGATTCACCTGTTCAAGTTGCAGACTTGATGAGAGTAATTTTCTTGTTCATGTGTATTGTTTTCATAAATAATTAAATCCTTAATAAAAATTGTAGTATCATAATTACAAATTTTATGTGGGTCACATGTGGATGTGTTCATTTTCATTGTTTGCAGTTCTAAATATTTCATCCTCTTTTTCTTTTTCTCTTTTCAGCTCTTTTTCTTTTGTGAGCTCACTTTTTTTCCCACTACCCTTCCCCCCACTGCTTTATTGTGATATAATCAACATATAACATTGTGTGAGTTTAAGGTGTATAACACATTAATTTGATACATTTATATATTGCAAAATGATACCACTATAGCATTGGCTAACACCTCCATCTTGTCATATAATTACCATTTCTTTTTTGTGGTGAGAACATTTAAGATCTAATCTCTTAGCAACTTTCAAGTATATAATACAGCATTATTAACTATAATCACCACATTATACATTAGATTCCCTAGAACTTATTCATCTTATAAATGCAAGTTTGTACCCTTTATCCAATACCTCCCCATTTCCCCCAACCCCCAGCCCCTAGCAACCACTAATCTGTTTTCTATTTCCATGAGTTTGTTTTTTTTAGATTCCACGTATAAGTGATATACAGTATTTGTCTCTCTGTCTGGCTTATTTCACTTAGAATAATGCCCTCAAGTTTCATCCAAGTTGTCAAAAATGGTAGAATTTCCTTATTTCTCATGGCGAAGTAATATTCCATTGTATGTGTGTGTGCATCTCACATCTTCTCTTTATCCAGTCAACTGTTGGTGGACATTTTCAAATTTCTTAATTCTTATTTATCACACTTTGACTTGTACCCGTTCTCATTGACCTAAAAATATTTTAAATATCTTCCTTCAAACTGTAAAAGATTTGAACATATTTTCAACAAAAATGCAGATTAAAGTAAGTGTAGAAGATTTTCCAAACAGAATAACTTTCATGTTTTCAAGAAAGTCATATTCTTCTACAGTATTTAAATATGTTAAAGTTAAAAGGCAAATATGAATGATAATTGATAAATATAAGATTTTTCTGCAGCAGCCTGGGTGGGAGGGGAGTTTGGGGGAGAATAAATACATGTATATGTATGGCTGAGTCACTTTGCTGTGCACCTGAAACCATCACAACATTGTTAATCAGCTATACTCCAATATAAAATAAAAAGATTTAAAAAATGAAAAAAAAAACTACCTTTCTAAAAGCTCTGTCCAGTCTTTTGGTATAAATTCTGCTCCATATCTGGCAAAAATAAGAATTCCTGCTTCTGATAAGACTTAGATGGTTAATCCTCTATAAAAATATTTCCCAAAGGAAAAGAAATATAAGATTTTTCATTAAACTTATTTTAAGCTGAAAGTTTATCTAATAGAAGAAACTTTATTTAAATCATATTAAATATCTTTATAAAAATAAAACTATTTACGATTCTAGAGTTCAGTGTCTATTTATCTGCCAATGTAAAGAATAAGTGCCTTGCTTTCTAGATATTATGCATATGTTTTTTTAACATCTTTATTGGAGTATAATTGCTTTACAATAAAGTCTCAGTTTCTGCTTTATAAAAAAGTGAATCAGTTATACATATACATATGTTCCCATATCTCTTCCTTCTTGCGTCTGCCTCCCTCCCACCCTCCCTATCCCACCCCTCTAGGTGGTCACAAACCACCTAGTTGATCTCCCTGTGCTATGCAGCTGCTTCCCACTAGCTATCTATTTTACGTTTGGTAGTGTATATATGTCCATGCCACTCTCTCATTTTGTCACAGGTTACCATTCCCCCTCCCCATATCTGCAAGTTCATGCTCTGGTAGGTCTGTGTCTTTATTCCCATATTACCCCTAGGTGCTTCATGACCTTTTTTTTTTTTTTTTCTTAGATTCCATATATATGTGTTAGCATACGGTATATGTTTTTTTCTTTCTGACTTACTTCACTCTGTATGACAGACTCTAGTTCCATCCACCTCACTACAAATAATTCAATTTCGTTTCTTTTAATGGCTGAGTAATATTCCATTGTATATATGTGCCACACTTCTTTATCCATTCATCTGTTGATGGACACATAGGTTGCTTCCATGTCCTGGCTATTGTAAATAGAGCTGCAATGAACATTTTGGTACATGACTCTTTTTGAATTATGGTTTTCTCAGGATATATGCCCAGTAGTGGGATTGCTGGGTCATATGGTAGAATTATTTTTAGTTTTTTAAGGAACCTCCATACTGTTCTCCATAGTGGCTGTATCAATTTACATTCCCACCAACAGTGCAAGAGGGTTCCCTTTTCTCCACACCCACTCCAGCGTTTATTGTTTCTACTTTTTTTATGATGGCCAATCTGACCAGTGTGAGATGATATCTCATTGAAGTTTTGATTTGAATTTCTCTAAAGATTAATGATGTTGAGCATCCTTTCATGTGTTTGTTGGCAATCTGTATATTTTCTTTGGAGAAATGTCTATTTAGGTCTTCTGCCCATTTTTGGATTGGGTTTGAGCATCCTTTCATGTGTTTGTTGGCAATCTGTATATTTTCTTTGGAGAAATGTCTATTTAGGTCTTCTGCCCATTTTTGGATTGGGTTGTTTGGTTTTTTTGTTATTGAGCTGCATGAGCTATTTGTAAATCTTGGAGATTAATCCTTTGTCAGTTGCTTCATTTGCAAATATTTTCTCCGATTCTGAGGTTTGTCTTTTCATCTTGTTTATGGTTTCCTTTGCTGTGCAAAAGCTTTTAAGATTCATTAGGTCCCATTTGTTTATTTTTGTTTTATTTCCATTTCTCTAGGAGGTGGGTCAAAAAAGATCTTGCTCTGATTTATGTCATAGAGTGTTCTGCCTATGTTTTCCTCTAAGAGTTTTATAGTGTCTGGTCTTACATTTAGATCTTTAATCCATTTTGAGTTTATTTTTGTATATGGTGTTAGTGAGTGTTCTAATTTCATACTTTTACATGTACCTGTCCAGTTTTCCCAGCACCACTTATTGAAGAGGCTGACTTTTCTCCACTGTATATTCTTGCCTCCTTTATCAAAGATAAGGTGACCATATGTGCATGGGTTTAGCTCTGGGCTTTCTATCCTGTTCTATTGATCTATATTTCTGTTTTTGTTCCAGTACCATAATGTCTTGATTACTGTAGCTTTGTAGTATAGTCTGAAGTCAGGGAGCCTGATTCCTCCAGCTCCATTTTTAGTTCTCAAGATTGCTTTGGCTATTCGGGTCTTTTGTGTTTCCATACAAATTGTGAAATATTTTGTTCTAGTTCTGTGAAAAATGCCAGTGGTAGTTTGATAGGGATTGCATTGAATCTGTAGATTGCTTTGGGTAGTAGAGTCATTTTCACAATGTTGATTCTTCCAATCCAGAAATATTGTATATCTCTCCATCTATTTGTATCATCTTTAATTACTTTCATTAGTGTCTTATAATTTTCTGCATACAGGTCTTTTGTCTCCTTAGGTAGGTTTATTCCTAGATATTTTATTCTTTTTGTTGCAATGGTAAATGGGAGTGTTTTGTTAATTTCACTTTCAAATTTTTCATCATTAGTGTATAAGAATGCCAGAGATTTCTGTGCCTTAATTTTGTATCCTGCTACTTTACCAAATTCATTGATTAGCTCTAGTAGTTTTCTGGTAGCATCTTTAGGATTCTCTATGTATAGTATCATGTCATCTGCAAACAATGACAGCTTTACTTCTTCTTTTCCGATTTGGATTCCTTTTATTGCTTTTTCTTCTCTGATTGCTGTGGCTAAAATTTCCAAAACTATGTTGAATAGTAGTGGTGAGAGTGGGCAACCTTGTCTTGTTCCTGATCTTAGTGGATATGGTTTCAGTTTTTCACCATTGAGAACGATGTCGGCTGTGGGTTTGTCATAAATGACCTTTATTATGTTAAGCAAAGTTCCCTGTATGCCTACTTTCTGCATGGTTTTTATCATAAATGGATGTTGAATTTTGTCAAAAACTTTCTCTGCATCTACTGAGATGATCATATGGTTTTTCTCCTTCACTTTGTTAATATTGTGTATCATGTTGATTGATTTGTGTATATTGAAGAATCCTTGCATTCCTGGAATAAACCCCACTTGATCATGGTGTATGATCCTTTCAATGAGCTGTTGGATTCTGTTTGCTAGTATTTTGGTGGTTTTGTTTTTCTTTTGGCTAGTATTTTATTGAGGATTTTTGCATCTATGTCTATTAGTGATATTGGCCTGTTGTTTTCTTTCTTTGTGACATCTTTGTCTGATTTTTGTATCAGGGTGATGGTGGCTTCGTAGAATGAGTTTGGGAGTGTTCCTCCCTCTGCTATATTTTGGAAGAGTTTGAGAAGGATAGGTGTTAGCTCTTCTCTAAATGTTTGTTACAATTCACCTGTGAAGCCATCTGGTCCTGGGCTTTTGTTTTTTGGAAGATTTTTAATCACAGTTTCAATTTCAGTGCTTGTGATTGGTCTGTTCATATTTTCTATTTCTTCCTGGTTTAGTCTCAGCAGGTTGTGCATTTCTAAGAATTTGTCCATTTCTTCCAGGTGTCCATTTTATTGGCATAGAGTTGCTTGTAGTAATCTCTCGTGATCCTTTGTATTTCTGCAGTGTCAGTTGTGACTTCTTTTTCATTTCTAATTTTATTGATTTCAGTCTTCTCTCTTCTTTTCTTGATGAGTCTGGCTAATGGTTTATCAATTTTGTTTATCTTCTCAAAGAACCAGCTTTTAGTTTTATTGATCTTTGCTATCATTTCCTTCATTTCTTTGCCATTTATTTCTGATCTGATCTTTATGATTTCTTTCCTTCTGCTAACTTTGGGGTTTTTTTATTCTTCTTTCTCTAATTGCTTTAGGTGCAAGGTTAGGTTGTTTATTTGAGATGTTTCCTGTTTCTTAAGGTAGGATTGTGTTGCTATAAACTTCCCTCTTAAAACTGCTTTTGCTGCATCCCATAGGTTTTGGGTCGTCATGTCTCCATTGTCATTTGTTTCTAGGTATTTTTTGATTTCCTCTTTGATTTCTTCAGTGATCTCTAGGTTATTAAGTAGTGTACTTTTTAGCCTCTATGTGTTTGTATTTTTTACAGATTTTTTCCTGTAATTGATATCTAGTCTCATAACGTTGTGGTCAGAAAAGATACTCGATATGATTTCAATTTACTTAAATTTACCAAGGCTTGATTTGTGACCCAAGATATGATCTATCCTGGAGAATGTTCCATGAGCACTTGAGTAAAATATGTATTCTGTTGTTTTTGGATGGAATGGCCTATAAATATCAATTAAGTCCATCTCGTTTAATGTATCGTTTAAAGCTTGTGTTTCCTTATTTATTTTCATTTTGGATGATCTGTCCACTGGTGAAATTGGGGTGTTAAAGTCCCCTACTGTGATTGTGTTACTGTCGTTTTCCCCTTTTATGGCTGTTAGTGTTTGCCTTATGTATTGAGGTGCTCCTATGTTGGGTGCATAAATATTTACAATTGTTATATCTTCTTCTTGGATCAATCCCTTGATCATTATATAGTGTCCTCTTTGTCTCTTTTAATAGTCTTTATTTTAAAGTGTATTTTCTCTGATATGAGAATTGCTACTCCAGATTTCTTTTGATTTCCGTTTGCATGGAATATCGTTTTCCATCCCCTCACTTTCAGTCTGTATGTGTCCCTAGGTCTGAAGTGGGTGTCTTGTAGACAGCATATATATGGGTCTTGTTTTTGTATCCATTCATCCAGTCTGTGTACTTTGGTGGGAGCATTTAATCCATTTACATTTAAGGTAACTATCGATATGTATGTTCCTATTCCCATTTTCTTAATAGTTTTGGGTTTGTTATTGTAGGTCTTTTCCTTCTCTTGTGTTTCTTGCCTAGAGAAGTTCCTTTAGCATTTGTTGTAAAGCTGGTTTGCTGGTGCTGAACTCTCTCAGCTTTTGCTTGTCTGTAAAGGTTTTAATTTCTCCATCAAATCTGAATGAGATCCTTGCTGGATAAAGTAATCTTGGTTGTAGGTTTTTCTCCTTCATCCCTTTAAATATGTCCTGCCACACACATCTGGCTTACAGAGTTTCTGCTGAAAGATCAGCTGTTAACCTTATGGGGATTCCCTTGTGTGTTATTTGCTGTTTTTCCCTTGCTGCTTTTAATATGTTTTCTTTGTATTTAATTTTTGATAGTTTGATTAATATGTGTCTTGGCATGTTTCTCCTTGGATTTATCCTGTATGGGACTCTCTGTGCTTCCTGGACTTGATTAACAATTTCTTTTCCCATATTAGGGAAGTTTTCAACTATAATTTCTTCAAATATTTTCTCAGTACCTTTCTTTTTCTCTTCTTCTTCTGGGACCCCTATAATTCGAATGTTGGTGCGTTTAATGTTGTCCCAGAGGTCTCTGAGACTGTTCTCATTTCTTTTCATTCTTTGTTCTTTATTCTGCTCTGCAGTACTTATTTCCACTATTTTATCTTCCAGGTCACGTGTCCATTCTTCTGCGTCAGTTATTCTGCTATTGATCCCTTCTAGAGTATTTTTAATTTCATTTATTGTGTTGTTCATCGTTGCTTGTTTGCTCTTTAGTTCTTCTAGGTCCTAGTTAAATGTTTTTTGCATTTTCTCTATTGTATTTCCAAGATTTTGGGTCATCTTTACTATCATTATTCTGAAATCTTTTTCAGGTAGACTGCCTATTTCCTCTTCATTTGTTAGTTCTGGTGGGTTTCCACCTTGCTCCTTCATCTGATGTGTGTTTTTCTGTCTTCTCATTTTGCTTATCTTACTGTGTTTGGGGTATCCTTTTTGCAGGCTACAGGTTCCTAGTTCCTGTTGTTTTTGGTGTCTCTTCCCAGTGGCTAAAGTTGGTTCAGTGGGTTGTGTAGGCTTCCTGATGGAGGGGCCTAGTGCCTGTGTTCTGGTGGATGAGGCTGGATCTTGTCTTTCTGGTTGGCAGGTCCACGTCTGGTGGTGTGTTTTGGGGCGTCTGTGGCCTTATTATGATTTTAGGCAGGCTCTCTGCTAATGGATGGGGTTGTGTTCCTGTCTTGCTAGTTGTTTGGCATAGGGTGTCCAGCACTGTAGCTTGCTGGTCGTTGAGTGAAGCTGGGTCTTGGCGTTGAGATGGAGATCTCTGGGAGATTTTCACTGTTTGATATTACGTGGAGCTGGGAGGTCTCTTGTGGACCAGTGTGCTGAAGTTGGTTCTCCCACCTCAGAGGCACAGCACTGACTCCTGGCTGGAGCACCAAGAGCCTTCCATCCACACGGCTCAGAATAAAAGGGAGAAAAAGTAGAAAGAAAGGAAGAAAGAGGATAAAATAAAATAAAATAACGTAAGATAAAATAAAATAAAGTTATTAAAATAATAAATAATTATTAAGAAAAAAATTTAAGTTAAAAAAAAAAATGGACGGACAGAACCCTAGGACAAATGGTGAAAGCAAAGCTTTACAGACAAAATCTGACACAGAAGCATACACATACACACTCAGAAAAAGAGGAAAAGAGGAAAAAATAATCTATCTTGCTCTCAAAGTCCACCTCCTCAATTTGGGATGATTCGTTGTCTCTTCAGGTATTCCACAGATGCAGGGTTCATCAGTTTGACTGTGGAGATTTAATCTGCTGCTCCTGAGGCTGTTAGGAGAGATTTCCCTTTCTCTTCTTTGTTTGCACAGCTCCCGCGGCTCAGCTTTGGATTTGGCCCCGCCTCTGCGTGTAGGTCGCCTGAGGGCGTCTGTTCTTCGCTCAGACAGGAGGGGGTTAAAGGACGAGCTGATTCGGGGGCTCTGGCTCACTCAGGCAGCGGGGAGGGAGGCGTACGGATGTGGGGTGAGCCTGCCACGGCAGAGGCCGGCGTGACGTTGCACCAGCCTGAGGCACGCCGTGCGATTTCCCGCAGAAGTTGTCCCTGGATCCCGGGACCCTGGCAGTGGCGGGCTGCACAGGCTCCCCGGAAGCGTGGTTTGGATAGTGACCTATGCTCTCACACAGGCTTCTTGGTGGCGGCAGCAGCAGCCTTAGCGTCTCATGCCCGTCTCTGGGGTCCGCGCTATTAGCTGCAGCTCGCGCCCATCTCTGGAGCTCCTTTAAGCAGCGCTCTTAATCCCCTCTCCTCGTGCACCAGGAAACAAAGAGGGAAGAAAAAGTCTCTTGCCTCTTCGGCAGCTCCAGACCTTTTCCCGGACTCCCTCCCGGCTAGCCGTGGTGCACTAACCCCCTGCAGGCTGTGTTCACGCTGCCAACACCAGTCCTCTCCCTGCGCTCCGACCGAAGCCCAAGCCTCAGCTCCCAGCCCCGCCCGCCCCGGTGGGTGAGCAGACAAGCCTCTCGGGCTCAAGAGTGCTGGTCGGCACTGATCCTCTGTGCGGGAATCTCTTCGCTTTGCCCTCCGCACCCCTGTTGTTGTGTTCTCCTCCGCGGCCCCGAAGCTCCCCTCCTCCTCCACCTGCAGTCTCCGCCCGCGAAGGGGCTCCTAGCGTGTGGAAACTTTTCCTCCTTCACAGCTCCCTCCCACTGGTGCAGGTCCCGTCCCTGTTCTTTTGTCTCTGTTTTTTCTTTTTTCTTCTGCCCTACCCAGGTACGTGGGGAGTTTCTTGCCTTTTGGGAGGTCTGAGGTCTTCTGCCAGCGTTCAGTGGGTGTTCTATAGGAGCAGTTCCATGTGTAGATATATTTCTGATGTATGTGTGGGGAGGAAGGTGATCTCCGCGTCCTACTCTTCCTCCATCTTCCTCAACTCCTCCAAATATTATGCATATTATGCTAGCTACAGATGTCTAAACTTAAGAGTAATGTAAATTGTTTAACATGCAAAGCATTTTTCATCTGCCATGTGCAACCTGGGCTAGTCGGTGCGTCTCTGTGTAACTACAAATTGGTATGCAAAGAGAAGCAACAAAATAAACAGTTGGGCACTACTGGGAAATCATAATTTTTTATACAAGAACTTCCTGCATTCATATTTTCAGAGAGGACAAGTTTGACAAGTTAATTCATTTGTTTTTTTCTGTCTGAAGCGCTCCTGCCATTCAAACCTCTTCTCATGCTAGATGGTATCCACCTCATAGTGCCACAACCCACCAACTTAATGGTATTTGGACACAACTGCTTTTTATTTCGAGGACAAAGGGCAAGAGGTGTGGATCAGCATTTCTCTGGGGGAGTAAAACATGTTAGTTATAAGGGTTCTATGTCCTTAGGCTATCACTGGACACTAGATCTTCAGGGTAGAAGCACCACTGTGTTTTTTAATAAGTCCATTTTGGGCTATGTTTATGATATGAGTCCCTCTAAAATATGAGGTGTAGGGCAGGATCCCTTTGCCAGAGTCAGAATGTTACTGACACTAGCAGTTGTCTTAAATATTGTTTAGCTTATTAGCATTGGTGATGAGCAGCCATACTCTTTTTGGCTTTACCTCAACTGTCAGCTATAACATCAATAGCCTTATTATATATCGTGATTTTGAATCTTTTTTCCAGTTATGCCATTGTTTTTTTTTGTTTGTTTTTTTCCTTATCTTTTTCTCCTCCATTTGGTAATAAAATTCTGATTTTCCAGAAACTGTAACTCCCCACCCTGGGCTGGGTTCAGAGGATGGAATTTTCTGATTGACCAACCTGGATTATTCACCAAAGACAGCCTTGGAAGAGATGGGATCACACAACCGTGCTTGGCCATCAGAGTTGCCTTCCCCACTCCACACGTGATGATTAGTTCAGAGATGGGCACATGGTCCCAGCAGGGACAGTTTTGTTTTCAGAGATTAATACAATCTTTGAGATTTCTCTGCTTCAAACTTATAAGCACTAAGGGCCATGTAAGCCTAAAGATGCCACCAGCTATTTTTTTCTACAAACTAAACAATGGCTATCTGAGAAAAAACCCACACAGAAGAATAAAGAGATTAAGAGGACAACTGATGACATCATTTGAGCCCCTGGATCCATCCTCACCTACTGTGGATTTTTGAGTTGTATAAACAACTACATTCTTTTATACTTGTCTTTTTAAAAAAAATTACCTAATTCAGGTTAAATTTCCATCATTTATCGCCGAAATGTTCCAAATAATACACAATCTTCCTCCCATCTGGCTTCTGGTTTTGTTCTTTTATGTTCTTCACTTTAGCATTTTCAACATGACTTCCCCATTCAAGTCTCTGTGACATTGAATAAAAGAGTGAATGAAGCTAACAATGACTTACTGTTTTTTTCCCACATGTGGAAACATTTATCACATCCTCCATGTTTTAATTAATGTCTTTGAGATGTGAGTTATTATTCTCATGATTACAAGTGAGGAAATATCTGCTCACAAAGTTTCAGTGTCTTGCCCAAGATAGTGGGAAAACTGAAGCAGGATTTGGAGCCTGGAAGGACAGACTCCAAAGACTAAACTGTCCATCCCCTTTATACTGAATCACCATTAAAAAAAAAAAACCAAAATAAACAAATAAATAACCCCCCCAAAACGTTTGTTTGTTTTAGATGCCCTAGATGCAGTTGTTTCTTGCCTTTCTCTTCATAGTTCCATGATTCTCTTTGCCACAATTTCTTCCCATTTACTTATTTTCCTAGTGTCTGAAAACCACTTAGTTTAATATTTCATAGTTTTCAGGTTTGCCTTTTATACTTAGGATTCTTAGGATTTTCTTTTAATATCCCCAGAACCAAGCATAGTCCCTGGCACATGGTAGGTTCTCTAGGCTACTGGTCTATGGACATATGTTGGGGAATTACTTGGACCATTGATTACTTGCTTCCCCATAAGATAACTCCTTCAGCCTGTAAAAATAACTACTGTGTTCTCCTTGAGTCTCCTCTCTTTCCAGAGTAAACTTTCTTAGTCCTTTCAGTTCTTTCTGAAACAGGTTCCAGTTGAGGAGGGTTTAGGCTTACTGTAGTTTTATAATTATAAAAATCCAATTCCTTAGGAAGATTAATTTTGTATTCATTTACAAGTTGGCCAAAAGGGGAAAGAGGCAGGAAGCAAAAGGTCCAGTGATGTTCTATCACAGGAACAAGTTATGCATGTATCATGGCCCTTATCTTCACATATAATATTCATTCATTTGTTTTTCTGCACAAACTGTAAACTTCTTGTGAATGGAAGTAGCCTTACTCTTTCATTTTTTTGAATGCCCAGCACAAAGCACATGACCTCATACCTGATATTAAGCACATACATGGGCTTTGAAGTCAGACTACTGAGGTTCCAGTCCTGGATCAACCACATATAGGCTCCAAGCAGTGGCAAGCCACCTAATTTCCATAACTCTTGATTTCATTATCTTTAAATGGGGATAATAATCATTCCTATCTCATATAGTCATTGTGAAGATCAAACTAGGTAATCCATAGAAAGTGTTTAGCATAATGACTGGCACAGATGAAGCGCTCAGAAATGCCTGTTGCTGCTGCTGTTGGTATTAATACAGAGGTCCTTAATAAGTATTTTAAAATGAATCAGTTATGTGGTTCCAGGCCCTCGCTTTTCCTGTCTCTAACCTCTCCATACCTCACCATTTCATAATGCGCCCCACATTTAACCAACATATCAGGCAAGACGCAACCAATGAAAGGTCATGAATACTGGTCACCTCCCTTTTGCACGGTTATCTTTCTCATCTAATCAGGAGTTAACACATAGTGTGTTTGCCAGACCCCTGGGCTTTCTCAAACATGTGCCATTTATCAACTTGTCCTGTGAAATCTAGGGGTAGAAATGATGGACTCCCCAACCCAAAATCTAGCACTTAGGGTGATAGCTTCGGCTTCGAAATGAGGTGTGGACCTGAGGGCAAGACAGAAAGGACATTGGTTCCTCAGTGACCCAGGGAAGCAAGGAAAATAACTCTAGACCCTGGGCTGGGCAGGGGGAGAACAAAAGTCAGCAAATGCCACGCGGAAGTAATAAAACTATGCTTATAAGGATTCACCCAGACGTAGTTTATACCCTGAGAGCTCTGCACGTATCCCCATAAAGCATCTCTGTAGTCTGAAAGAGCTGTGAGGGAGGGGCAGAGCAGAGGGGAAGGGGAAAGGATGTGGGTTCTGGGGCATGATCTTCGGAGGAACCACTCACTCTTGCCTTCTGTGGTGGTGGCGGTGGAAATGTACTCAGCAGCAAAAGTGGCCACAGAGCCTGCTGTTTGGGAGCTGCTCTGGGCACCCGCACTATCACATGTTCACAGATCATGTGCTTTCACCAGTCCAGATGGACGCCGCCTGTTTCTGTGCCAACACCCTGAACTTGGGGTCACTGAGCAGTGGTCAAAATGTTATGCCCCGACCTAATCGTAGCTGTGGGCCTGAGCCTTGCCACTGAACTAAGATTGTTTCTCCATGCCCTTGTTATGGCTCTCTCTGTGTGGAGAGGGGCCCACGGCCCAGGCACTAGTGGGCAAACACCAATACCTCCCTGCTCTGAGGCGAATGTGGGACTGAGCCAGGAGAGCCTCTAGTTCACATAGGAAGCTTGATCCTCTTTTGAATAAATCTTTCTCCAGGCCTCAGATTTTAAAAATGCATAATAAATATTTATTTATGGGGTTGAGTCATTGATTAATGAATAAAATGTTGCTTCTCAACTTAATTTTTGGCTTCTGTAAGAAACATTTAAGCCTCTGTTTCCTCTGATCCACCCAAAGATAAAAGTCCCCTTTCTCTCCAACTCAAAACTCCTTGAGAAAATGCCTTATGGGACCCAGTCCCAGATTGGTTCTTATGGGACCAGTTTTTTCTCCTGGGTTGCATATAAAGACACTTTATAAACAGAAAATAATTAAAGTCAGAAAGAAAATTGTCTGATTTCTATTTGATTCTCTCAAAGAACATTTAAGGAAATCCCATTCAGAATCCACATTTCTGGCACAGATCAAGCATTCCATAAACAGCAGTTTTGCTTATGTTTTTATTACTAGTTTTCATTTATTGTTGTTCTGTTTTACAAACCCCTCCCCAGGGTTTCACCTCTATTGGGGCTCTGTCCTGGAAACCTAAATTCCGTTTGTGAAAGCTCTTGTTGAAACACACATCTTATAGGAATCACACAGAAAGTCACTATCAGCCAGGACCATAGCTTACATTTTATCAGATTGGCTTCAACCACTTGCCAGAGACCAAAGTAGCAGAACCATGGAACCCAGTGAATAAAAAAGAAGTGTCCTTGCTCCCAAAGTGAAGAGCATTCAAAGTGGCCCTGGTAAGAGGCTCAAATTTCCTAGTCTAAACAAAAAACAAACCCTTTGAATGACTATGACAGAAAAACAATAATCCACCCATAGTAGATGGAATTGCTTCTTATACACTTGGAGAAAGTAGCCACCTCTAAATGCTGTGAATGTGAAAGAAGGTGAATTTGCAGACTTTCTATGTCATAAGGCAAGTGATATAATACAAATGGAGCAGTAAGGTTCTACTTTGTTACCTTCTACAAGAAGCACTGAAATGAAGAGTGTATGTCTCTAGCATTGACTTAAAGATGCAGTTCGATTGTTCAATTATTGAGAAATATACCTTAACAAGAGAAGGTCAATTTACCAATCAACAGAAACTTTTAAAGCGTTAACTTTTTTTTTTAAACATCTTTATTGCTTTACAATGTCATTGCTTTACAATGTCATGTTAGTTTATGCTGTATAACAAAGTGAATCAGCTATTTGTATACATATATCCCTATATCCCCTCCCTCTTGCATCTCCCTCCCACCCTCCCTACCCTACCCCTCTAAGTGGTCACAAACAACAACAACAACAAAACAAACAAACAAACAAATCGTGGGTATGTCCATACAATGGAATATTACTTGGCCATAAAAAAGAAGGAAGTAATAATTCATGCTACAATGGGGAGGAATCTTAAAAGCATGCTGGTGAAAGAAACCAGTCACAAATGCTACCTATTGTAAGATGCTATTTATATGTAATGCATGGAATGGACAAATATATAGGGACAAAAAGTAGATTCATGATTAAGACTAGGGGCACAGGCAGTGCTGGGAGATGACACCTAAAGGGTATGGAGCTTCTTTCTGAAGTGGTGAAAGTGTTTTAAAATTGATTGTGGTGATTGTTTCACTACTCTGTGAATATACCAAAACCCACTGAATTATAGACTTTAAATGGGTGAACTGTATGGTATGTGAATTCTATTTTAATATAGCTGTTGTTTAAAAATTTATTTTTTTAAAGTTAGCTTTTAAGAACATTCCACTGCTTAAATTCTGAATTCTACAATTGCTAAATAGCTTTATGTTCTCTGCTTTGCCAACTGTGTGACCTTAGTCAAGGCACTTAAATTTCTGAGCATATCTTTAAACATTCAATGAAAAGGCTGGACTAGATAATCACTGCATGACTTTCAAGGGCTAAGAGATTGTGTAAATTATAATCATTTATAATTTTATCTGCTGAGTAGAGCAACCTACCACAAATCTAGTATAAGAGCACCAGTCCCACTTCTTTTTTTTTAATTAATTAATTAATTTATTTATTTTTGACTCCGTTGGGTCTTCATTGCTGTGTGTGGGCTTTTCTCTAGTTGCAGCGAGTGGGGGTTACTCTTCGTTGTGGTGTGCAGGCTTCTCATTGCGGTGGCTTCTCTAATTGCAGAGCACAGGCTCTAGGTGCGTGAGCTTCAGTAGTTGTGGCTCGTGGGTTCTAGAGCACAGGCTCAGTAGTTGTGGCACACAGGCTTAGTTGCTCCGCAGCATGTGGGATCTTCCCGGACCAGGGATTGAACTCATGTCCCCTGCATTGGCAGGTGGATTCTTAAACACTGTGCCACCAGAGAAGTCCTAGTTCCACTTCTTAATATTTATATGCAAACCTCGTTTTATGGCGTTTTGCTTTATTGTGCTTCTCATATACTGCATTTTTTACAAACCAAAGCTTTGTGGCAGCCCTGTGTCGAGCAAGTCTATTGGCCCCATTTTTCCAATAGTATTTGCTTACTCTGTGTCTCTGTATCACATTTTGGTAATTCTTGCAATATTTCAAACGTTTTCATTATTCTTTTTTTTTAACATCTTTATTGGAGTATAATTGCTTTACAATGGTGTGTTAGTTTCTGCTTTATAACATAGTGAATCAGCTACACCTATACATATATCCCCATATCCCCTCCCTCTTTTGTCTCCCTCCCACCCTTCCTATCCCACCCCTCTAGGTGGTCACAAAACACCGAGCTGATCTCCTTGTGCCATGCGGCTGTTTCCCACTAGCTATCTATTTTATATTTGGTAGTGTATATATGTCCATTCCATTATTCTTTTATTTGTTATGGTGATCTGTAATCAGTGATCTCTGATGTTACTATTGCAAAAAGATTATGATTCTGAAGGCTCAGATGATGGTTAACATTTTTTAGCAATAAAGTATTTTGTAATTAAGGTATATACATTTTTAAAAGACAATGTTATTGCACATTTAATAGACTACAATATGATATAAAAATAACTTTTATATGCACTGGGAAACCAAAAAATTGTGACTCTCTTTATTGCGGTATTTCCTCTATTGTGGTGGTCCGGAGCCTATAATATCTCTGAGATATGCATGTATGTAATATGCATCTTTTTCTGTTTATGTTGCTACCTCTATTTACCTTTAGTCTGGACTGATTAGCCTACTTCTTGTGAACAATATTATGGTTCACATTGAATATCATATTATAGTTTACAAAGTGCTGTCAGGCTAGAAGACAGGCAATAGGGCATAATCATAAAAGAGTGGTGGCTCAGGAGCCACGCTGCCTGGTCTTGATACCTTCTCTACTACTTCCTAGTTGCATGACCTTGGAACAGTTCCTGGTGCCTCAGTGATATCAGCTATACAAAAGGAATACAAAAATACCTACTTTGTAGGGTTACTGTGAAGATTAAATAAATTAATACTTTAAAGTGCTTCAGACAGTTGCACAGCCCATAGCAAACACTCAGTGACCATTAGCTACAATGTTATTATTATTATCATGTCCCTTGTTCTTCACAAGGCTGAAGAGGCATTCCCAGGGACCATTCAGAAGAAGCAGCTGGAGGTCAAGACAAGCTTGACTGATTGCCAAAGGTCACCCAATGCAGAAGTGTCTAGAGATGAGAGCAGACCCGAAGCACTCTAGTTTCCAATCCAGTGATCTCTCTACACACTGCTTCCCTGTGAAACTAAGGGCTGGAGTTTGACCATTCACTGGTCTGATGAGCTTTACTCCAGCAGAATCTGCCTGGTAGGTCAGACAGTACCCCACAGTGCTCCACCAGCCATCTCAAAGTTCTCAGCTTGAGAACCTTCAAACAAGGCTAGTAACTATAAAGCTTTCTGTGTGGGGCACAAACCTGTACATATAGAACCTCCCAAAGACTGCTGCCTTTACTTCCTTCTCACTGGAAGTAATTAATCTCTTCTTTTAATAGCCACATCACTTTATCTGCACCTCTTCCATTTGGCATCATTCACTTCCCAGCACATGTTATGGAATCTTGCACACATGTCTTATCTGCTCTGCTACACTGCTCACTCGTTGAGTAAACTGTTGCTGCCTTATTCTTTTTATACCTGATTACGTACTCTATCAGTATCTGTTGATTGAATGGATGGAGGCATGAATGAATGAAGGTATACTTGAGCGATTGAAGTATTTGGGATCAGAATCAAACCCCTGCAGAAAGACACAATTTAATTCAGCTCTAGTCAATTTTGAGTGGTGAAAATATCCCTGGCACTTTACCAGATGTTATAGGGGATCCAAAACATATGTCATAGTCTCTTAAAATTTTTTGGATGGGCAAAGACTTATCTTCATGAAGAAATTATACCTGAGGGAGAAAAAAGGAAATCATATAAGAGAGTCCTGGCAGCGCTTAAATTAGAAGGCTTCTCCAAAATTTCACTTTTTGTTAGTTGTTGGAAATTTGGAGCACATTTACGTATGAAAACATTGTCATAAATTGTGATCTGTTTTCAATATTGGTCCACAATATTTTGCCAGAAAAGTCAAAGACGGAAAGGAGTTCAGAATTTATCTGGTGAAAACCTTTCATTTTATAGAAAATACAGTGTGACTTTCTCAGGATCACACAGTGGGTGAACTGAGACTAGAATCTGAATCTCTTGACTTCCTATTGTGTTCATTTTAGTAACACTCAGTACTAATGACAGAAAAAGCCATCATCATGACAGTGTACTGTATTTATATCAATATTTATCAAACACCCATTACGTGACAGACACTGCAAATGTTTTTTCACCCAAACTACTGCAGACCCAGACATCATCCTTGACTACTCCGTCTCCTTCCTCTACCTTCTCTCCTACCTGGTCCTGCTGATTTTACTGCCTAGATATTCCTCAGATCTATCCCCTTCCCCCGACCCCTACCATCACTTTCTTAGTTCAGGTCATCTTAACTCTTATCCAGCCGATTATAGCAGCTTTCTATACAATCTCCAAAGTGATTTGTCTCTGATATCTTAAAAACAAACCATATCATCTCATTTCTCTGCTCAAAATCTTTTCATGAGTCCACACTGTCAATAGGATAAAATGTATGCTCCCTAACTTGTTCTACGAAGTTCCCCATAGTCTAGCCCTCTCTACCTCCCTGTCACTCCCTGCCTCCCACTGGGTGCTACAGTAACACACACCTGCTTGCCATTCTCTGCTCAGACCATGATGTCATTCCTCCCTGTGCCAGCTCAGTCCTCCTCCCTTCTGCCTGGATCCTCACCTCCCCACTCTTCTCACCTAGCTAGTCTTTATCTGCCCTTAGGTAACAGACGTATCCATTTCACTCTCTCCAGGTTGCTTCCAACCATCAACTGAGTACAGGTTCTTGAACTCCTCACCCAATGGACTGTGACAGAGGAAAATTCAAAGCAATCCTTTCACCCCCTCCTTAAGTGATCAGAGAGTTTCTAAAGATTTGAAGTGTCCAAGAGCTTTGCTTGGGTGAGAATCCTCAGTATTGCTGGATGTACTGCATTGACTGAAGAACTGTGGATGGCCTCTCTGAGGCAGAGACAGATTGCATGCAGTGACTCTGAGTACCCAGAGAGCAAGAATGGTCAGGGCTCTAGATGTAGATGGCCAGCTACTCTTGCAGGAGGATTGTCCCCAGCAGCCACTGCTGGAGTGGTCCTCTATGTAGGTGCTACATCCAGGCAGCCTGCTCTCTTGTCCACCAACCCTGGCCTTTCCTGGCCCAGTATCTCGCCTCTATAAACTGCTCTCTCAGGGACTTAGGACCCTGACACTTTTCTCTCCTGTGTCTCCCCCAGGTCCTCTCACCTTTTCTCTCAGATCTTCTCCAACAAGGGGTGATTCCACCATCTTTACATAATAGGGGTGTTGACCCATCAGGACCCATACATTTTCTTAAAAGCCTATTTAGCAGGTTATGATCTGGGCCATCTGGCAATTTTTCCTGTCCAGTCTTTAAACCCAAAGGTTGATCATTTTCCCAATGAGGGCAAGAAGGTGTTTATTTTGTGCCACAATATTATCTCTCTAGTTAGAAAGAAATTGGTGACATTTATTTACAACAGGGCATTTTGCTAAGTTTTGAGACTTAGTTCAACATCACCACTGACCAGAAGTCACTCTAACAAGCAGTATTTTCTCCCCTCCCCTCCCGCTGGGCTGGGTGCCTCTCCTCTGTGTCCCTTAATAGGCAGAACAATATCTCTCTCGTTGCACTTATTGCACTGTGTTGCAATAATCTGTTTATATGCCTATCTCCATAATGTCTATGAGTTTCTGAGATAAGACGAACATGTCTTATTTGTATTCTTTATCCCAACACGTGTCTGACACATAGTAGATGCTTAATAAATGATTGTTGTTGTTTCACTGACCTCCTTTGCTAATTGGAGTAAATCAGAGAGCTGGCCCCTGCCCTCAAGGAACTTACCTCCCATTTAACATTGATTATTACTGCTATGAATGATGATCTCTTCCTGATAAGAGGGGTAGCTGAGACACCAAGAATTACTATGAAGAAGGGAGACACATAGAAATACATTTAGCTAACCAACAACCATCAGATCAGCTGAATGGCTAGCTGTGATGATTCAGCATCAGTCAGAGGCCTATGATAAGAAGTCCACCAGGAGCCCAGGTATCTTACATTCTCTGCAGGGTTCTGGATGAGATATACACTTTGTGGAGGGGTGGCGGGGGCTCTGACCCACAGAGCACAGAGTCAGATACCAAAGGGGTATTTAACAGATACTTCTTCCAAAGAAGCTCCATGTCGAGGAAAAATCCTAAAGTCTGGAGAAGAGCTGATGAAAAAAAATAAATAAATCTAGCAGAGTCTTAGGAATGCATGAAGGGTGCTTAGAATAGGAAGTCTTATGGGAACTTTCATTCTTACAGAGGAGATGAGGCAGGTCCTTGTGCAAATGGCATATAGATATCTTTCTAACCTCTTTTCTCCGAATGGCAAAAATTGGCAGAGAAGCAAGATCTAGTGGTGATGAGGGACTTCAGCTAGCAGGACATCTGCTGGAGGTCTCATGCAGAACAGCTGATGAATTCTTCCCTTGCCTTGCTGACAACTTAATCTCTCAGTAGGTAGAAAAAGCAATGAGGGGGAACTGCTACTCAGGACTTAATTATGACCAGTAAGAAAGACCTGGATCATGATGTATATGTTGTAGGAAACTGGGGGAAAGTGACTATGGCATTTCTGAAAACTAATAATAAATGATAGGGTATCCTCTTATTATAATAAAATATGGCAACCATCTCAATACCTTTTGGGAAGCATTATATGAATACATTTGTTCAAATATTCAGATCAGTGTACCCCAGACACCAAGAGAGCAGATTTTTGAAAGTTCAGAGCAAAGGATTATAATCTTATGATCCATGATGCAAAATAAGAATGGAGCTCCACTCTCTAATGGGATGGGCACTTCTAAGAAATGAAATTCAAATAATATAACCATGAGTCATCCTGATAAAAAAAGGAGAAGGCAGCTAACAAAACCCATGGGGCTTCATAAAGAGTTCTTTGATGAGCTCAGATTGAATAAAGCCCTGCACAAAAGATATAAGGAAGAATGTGTAACTCATAACAAATCCAAAAGTTCATGTGGTCCTATAAAGACAGTAATAATATTAATGCCCAATATTTACTGAGGATTTGCTGTTGTGCCAAGTATTGTTCTAAGCACTTTACATATATCAACTCATGGATTCCTTGGAAGAACATTATGAAGTAGGTGTAAAATTTATCTTGCTTTTACAGAGGAAGGTTCTAAGACAACAAAGTGATTAAATTACTGACCCAGGGTCAGAACACCAAAAAGTTGGGATTTGAATCCAAGCAAGCTGGCTCCGGAGTCGGCACTCTTCACCCCTATGCTCTACTTTTATCTACTTCACAACTCTTCTCAGGCCATTGTAGGCAGGTTCAAGAGCAGAATGCATAGGTCTTTGGCAAAATAATAATTTGATATGGCTTTTAAAGGGGATACTCATGTAACAGGAAGAAGAAGGAAATATAGACTTAATGGAGGAGACAAAATGGGAACAGATGTCAGAGGAAAAGCAGTCTTATTAAACTCTTCTTTTGTTGCCATTTAATTTGAAGCGAGGATTTTTTTAAGTCGGAAAAGGTAGATTAAACATGGTTGTAATATGGAAGCCAAAATAAAAAGGAAAAAGTTTCTCGTTGCTCCAAAATAATAGCTGTCCTGGATTCTGGGGATTTTAGCTGGCCAGAAAGGAAACAAGACCCATTTGTGCTGTGATGGCATACAGGATTCCCCTGTCAGGAGGGGTAAAGGGGTGATAGGCATGGAACCCAGGACCCTAAAGACCACCCAATTCAGCTCTTTGTCTCATTTCACTCCATATAGTTGACTAGATTTTGCTCAGTTCTGGGCAGACTATTCTGTGGGAAGCATTCATCAACCATTCCATCCATGTCCAGAGGAGGAAAAGCTGATGGTAAAGAGTAGATGCTGTGCTGTACGAAGATCTCCTGATGGAAATGGGGCCCCCTGTGACTATAGATGTAACGTTTGCATGGTATATCACCATTCCGAAAGTGCTTTCAGGTGCATTATCTTCCTTGATCCGCACAATATTCTTCAGCAGTAGATGCTCCTGGCCTATTTGATAAGAAGGTTAGAGGAGGAACCCAACACTCTTGTAGAATTGGAAATTAGTTTACACCAAAAGCTCTGCCCACTATCCCAGACTCCTTCGTGGTTGCTGTCTTCAATCATCTGAAGGGCAGTTGTGTAGAACAGGGGTTATATTTGTTCTCTTATCTCTATCTGGGATCCAAAGGCAAAGGAATTTCCCAGCAGGGTGGCACCCTGATCCTTGAAGTGTTCAAATGGAACCCAGAGATTGGCTTATAAGGTTATGCTACTGGTTGGAGTTTGGTCTGATACCATAGTGGTCCTCAGGTTTAAATTTCATGAACAAAACAGCAACAACAACAACAACAGTGATAATAAATGGAGGACCGACATAGGATTAACACTCTTACCATCTGCCTTTTATCAGCTCGTTAAAAAAAGGAAACTGAACACAGAGAGAATAGTCTACTGTTACATTGCTTTCTTTGTTTTCTCATTTTGCTGTAGACTGGTAAAAAATTTGTCACAAATTGGCAACAGTCCACAGCCCATTATTTGGGAAACATTGGATTAGAGGGTTTTTAAGGTTCTTTCTAATTCCAAAAATTGTACACCTCCAAATCATACATTTTGTTACCTAATTATGCCTCTCTTATATTTTAGCTAACATCCTGAAAGCATTCTCAGTGCCGAGAAATGTGTTAAGTTCTTTACATGTCAGGCAACTTAATCCTCTAAATAACCCTATGTCATCGGTAGTTGCTGGTCCACTTTCAATGGAGACCGACTCACAGAAGTTCTATGACTTATCCCAGGTCACACAACTGTGAATTGAACTTTGGTCTCTGCCTTCAATGCCTCTGCTCTCAACGACAATATTACATGTTTTATTATTAAATACAAACAAAGTATTTCAAATATCATCCTAGACTCTGAGTTACTAGATGGCAGGGTGTGTACATTTTAGCTTCCAAATCCCATGATTGATGTTAGCACAGTACCTCTACTGCATTCAAAAAAATTAGAAGTATTTATTAAATACCTACTGTAGGTATTTAATAAATACCTTCCTGAGGTGCACAGAAGATATTTGTTGATTAGCTGATCAGCAAATTAGTATAGGAGAATGTTGAATCTATGAAATTGGTGAAACAGTTCTCTCATTTCACTTATATGCTGTCTGAGTATTCAATTTCACAGAAATCACCAGCAAGGAGAGTCTTTTCTCTGACTTACCAACTCAAAGGAGGAAAGTCCTGATGTTCTATTGCTTCTCAAACTCTCCTCCCATGCCAAGGAGAACAGCAAGGACCCTGTCCTTTATTTCCTGTGTTCTCCAAGCAGCACCAGCTGCCTGCCTTGCAGCCTGAAAGACCAAATAGACTCCCTTCTGGGTCTTTTTGAGCCTCTGCACTGTTAAAAGGCTGTTGGGAAGAACCCACTGTGAGCCAAATAGTGGGAAAGGCTGGTTCTCTGAGAAAAGGGGAGAGGACTTGGGATAATATGGTGAAGAGGAAAGATTCTAAAGGGACCAAGAGCCCGATGGTTGACTTCACAGTTTATATTCATATAATGTTCATGATGTGCCCACTGTCCTGTGTACAGAAGGGGTTTTATTGTATTGCACTGCCACCAGAACAGTGAGAAACCATGTAACTTGCCAAGAACGTCCAATCAGCATAGTTGTTATCTTCGTCTGAGTACAGCAGATGTGACTGAGCAGCCTCCCCTAGCTTGTCCTGAGGACAGGGACTCAGGAGAGGCTGCTGGAGCTGCCCTTGCTGCCCCTCTCTCTGCCACCAAGCTGGAGCTGGATGTTCCTGTCCCCCTGTCAGCACTGCCCTTCCCACAACACCTGTACACAGTCACCCGGTGTCAAGGCTCGGGGATTGTGAACAGATGAGAAGGAAAGTGAGAAGAGCAAAATCTATCCATGACAACCTGAAGGTGGCAATAATCATATTTACTTGAAAATTGCCTAAGAATGAACTATGCATTCTTGGGTGGGTATGCAAATGTATGCAAATGAACCCAAATGAGAGACCCTCTTAACTAGTTTCTACATCTGGATGTGACCCTTGTGGTGAAGCCAGAAGGAAGTGGGCTCTAAGTGATATATTCTGCCCAGTTCTCCCTTTGGGCTGGGGGGCAGGGGTGGCTGGATAAACATATTCTTTGTTCTCTAGGCCACCTTTTTCCCATAGCTGGGATTTGGGATTTGAGATTTGGGCACGTAGCTCTTGATCAATCAATATATATTGCTTTGCTTCAGTGTGATCTGATCTGGAGAAGATGGGCTTTGTGTTCTCTGGCCCCTTCCTCATTCCCCAGCCCCTCCCATCCCAACCTGGCCCAGACCATTATGTGATAATATGACAACATTATCATGTTGCTCTCAGTACCAGAATAAAAAGGAAACATTCTATACCCCTGAGACTCAACCTAGAAAACAAGAAGGCAGAACCTGATTCACTTTAAGGTCCCTCCCAGAAGGTCAGATCTGAATGTCTGGAATCGCTGATGGAAAATATAGCTACAGGGCTGTGCTGTGATGACTCATCACCAGCTGGATGCAAGAGAGGAAGAAGCAAGGGCTTTAAAGTTGAAGTCATTCTGAAGCACAGACCCGGGTTCAAATCTTAGATTTTTCTGGTTCCTAACCATTTATGCTTGAACAAGTTGCATAATTTCTGATTAGATATTCCCTTTTGGTACTTAACCTCTGTCCTCCGTACATGCATTAATACACACAACAGACATTTCACATTTAAAATGCATACTTTGGGGCTTCCCTGGTGGCGCAGTGGTTGAGAGTCCGCCTGCCAATGCAGGGAACACGGGTTCGGGCCCCGGTCTGGGAAGATCCCACGTGGCGCGGAGCGGCTGGGCCCATGGGCCATGGCTGCTGAGCCTGCGCATCCGGAGCCTGTGCTCCGCAACGGGAGAGGCCACAACGGTGAGAGGTCCGCGTACCGCAAAAAAAAAAAAATAAATAAATAAATAAATAAATAAATAAAATAAATAAAATAAAATGCATACTTTGTGTCCAGTACTGGGCTGGGTTATAGAAATTGAAAGATAAGGAAGCCATATACTCTGTTCTTAAGACACCTAGTCTAGTGGCAGCAACACACAGGGACAGAGACTAAATAACACAGGGTAAAGTAACTATTGTGCCCAAGATGCTTTGGGAGCACAGAATAGGTGCACTTAATTCACCAACCCAACCTATGAGGATAAAGAGGATAGTTACAGGTTAGGGGACACTTGAGTCAAATCTTGAAAGACAAGTTTAGGCATTGACCAGACAAAGGGGAGATGTAGAGAGCTTTTCAGTCCAATGGAGCATTCCCATGCAAAGGCATGGGGTCCCGAGAGAAGGTGATTTGATTTTGGGGAGCTGTGCGTCATGTCTGGAACTCAGGATGCTTGGCGAGGCTGGAGAGGTGGGTTAGGGGAAGCTTAGGGAGGACTGTAGGTGCCAAGCTAAAGCTTGGCTTTCCTCTAGGATGGTGGGCCCATCAGAAGGCTGGAAATGCTAGTTCCTCCACTTGCTCCAAGGAGCTGGATCTGTGTAATCCCAGCCCACATCCTACACCGTGGACCAGAGCTACTCCTTGGCACAATTGTGAGGCTGGGAGAGTCTATCTGGGCTCCCCCACCTCTGCTCCTCCTTGCATTTGGTTCTTTGTTTCTCCTCAGCTGCCTGATTTTCTGCTGTTGCCCTCGACCCTCCTTGCAGCAACATTTCTGATAAATTAACTTGCACTTAGTGTCTGTTTCTTAATTCGTTGCCCCTCTTAAGGGAATATATATGTTAAAAGAGGAACCCGGTTGAGGACAATGTTTACCAGTGAGAGAGAGCTTTCTAACAGCAGTCATTTCGGGAATCAGCAGAGTGGACATGGGTGGCAGGGATTAGACTATGAGGCCTTCCCCACACCATCCCGTCCCATCCCCTTCCCATCCCCGACACTCTCAGACCACACAGTAGATCCGAGACAGCCTGCTGGGGTTACGTCTGTGCCACCAAATGCAGACAAGCCCTGGCCAGTGAGGATGGGGCAGCACGGCCTTTGCCTAAAGGGCATGGTGCCCAGACAGCATCTGGAATGGGAATGTGATGTGTGGCTGTGCCCACAGGCAAGTGTGCCCTGCCTCTGTGTATGGTGTGACCCTGTGCGGTCCCCTCACTACCTAGAGGGAGTGATCTTTTTCCATTCTGTGGCTGGCAACCCCATCAACACGTGGTCACTTCTTATCCTCTCTTACCTCATATCTGACTTACTGACAGTTTCCCACTGTTGCCCTTCCTAGAGATCCCGCTCACCCAGAGTAAGAGGAGAAAATAAAGGTAGAAAGACTGTATTCCCCATTGCCCCACAGCCCTCAAACCTGTGCCATTTGGGGCAAGACTTGAGGAAGATCTATCCTTCTGGGGCAGAGGGAGCCTGGGAAGGAACCTGGGTGTGGTTTTTATCTCACTTTGTCTAAAGCATGGAAACAGTCTGTGCAGGACCTCCCCCCCGACCCCGCCCTGCATGATAATTCCTGAATTTTGGAGTGGAGTCTGGAAGGCAGGGAGACTGGAGAAGTGAAAGGTTCAGGGAACCAGGTCTCCTACCTGCTGGGGGTGGGGTGGTAGTTGGGGGATGCTGGATGAAAACAGAGCCCAGGTTGAATATGCAACAAATTGTGCGGTGCTCCCCAGACTTCCATGAGCCAACAAATCACCTGGGATCTTGTTAAAGTGCAGATTCTGATTCAGCCGTGGTTCTGGGGTGGAGCCTGAGAGTCTGCATTTACTACAAGCTCCCAGGTCTTGCCAATATTGTGAACCTTGACCCACACTTTGAGTGGCAAGGGTGTAGAATATGTAGCATTAATCTTTCCCAAAGAGTTGGGGGAAGCTCACCGTGGGCTGCTGAGCAGGCAAGTTCTCCCACAGTAAGGAGCCTCCAAAAGATGCCATATTCCAAGGGACAGAAACTATAGGAGAGAACATGTGAGAAGAGCTGGAATGTGGCCATTTTAGGGTCCCTGGGGAAAGGTTGGGTATCATAAACGGCATTTAGGTGATATCACTTTTTGGCAGTCCAGGAACACTTTGTGCTCTGCCCTAAATAATACTGTAATGCAGCAAAAGCCAGCCCAAATGCCAGCAAGATGCCTGTAACAGTCCCTATTATTACCACCACCATCATCCCCACTGGCTCAGCCTCTCTTTTAAAGGCACACTTCCTGGGAGCTTCCTATTAAACTGTCTCAGACAGATTCTGTTAGCCCTTTGGTCACAGGGTTAAGTGGAGACAGAAGGACAGAGGTGGAGGTGAGTCTCAGCAGTCCAGCTCGTTCTATGTACTATTGCCTTTGTAAAAACGTTTCAGGGGAATTGCCCAGAAGGCAATGGACAATTTAACCAATTGCCTGCCCGGCAAACTTTAATACTAATTGCATTGTATTTCCTCCTAGCTGTAACTCATTTTACAGCTTCCACATCTGCCAGTTCATTTACTCTTTATGTCAGATCTGTAAGCTAGGCAGGCCAATGTCATTACCTGCCTTTTCTCAGGTGGGAAAACTAAACCTCGAAAAGCTGGTAAATGACATGTTTCAGAATGCCATGATCCCTGTCTTCCAACTCAACCCAATGCTCTATCCAAATACCCATTTCTCATATTTTGTATGTTCCCAGGGAATTGAAAGGACCCGTGGAGTCCCTAATTGATGGCCTGGTGTCCTGGGGAGTTGTCAACTCTGGTTTTTAGAAGTTACCTAAATTGAGATCATCTAAGACATGGCAAGGGGCAGGAGGAATTTGGTAAGCGATTTCTTAGTTTTACCATTTCTATTTATTAACGTTAATTCTAGTGAATAACTTTCTAAAATATGTGTTTAGGCTTCTCTGCTTTATTTTCGTAAGGCTCCTCATCATCATAGAGCCTGTGTCAGAAAATAATTCTCTGGCTAAACGGGGGTCTGGAGAAGTGGAGCCGAAGTGATAATTTCTGACCACTAGAGGGACCCCAGGCACCAGCTACAATTTTTCTGCAGCAGCTGGTGCCTGGAATGGTACCCACCGCCTGGAAAAATTCAGGTCAGGTGCATATCTGGCTAAGAATCCCTTTATTGTTCTACAAACCAGGTCTGGAAGAGACCAAAGCATCCCAGCTCTGAGCCAGAGGACTTTAATTCGAGGATCCAAGCAAAGAGATTAAAATGGTCACAAGTGAGACCCAGACACCAGAATCAAAGACTATGCATTTTAGTCTATAGCTCTTTCATTTAACATATCACCTTAGGGTTTTCAGAGTCTTCTAGTCCCAACTATTCGGGTTCAGAATATCCTGACTTGAGTCAAGGGCTGTTGAAAAAAATCGCTTCCCGGGAGATTCTGACGCACTGCCAATTTGGGGAAAAGCTGCTGGACTTGTCCTGGCTCTATCCCAAAGCATGGGATATCCCTCGACTATATTCTGATGATTTGTTACTGTCCAGCCTCAGCTTGAGTCCTTTCTGTTACTGTGAAATCCTGACTCAAATCAGTTCTATCCTCTTATTCTTTTCCATGGCACCAGTTCTTTTCTCTTATAACAGCATTTGTAATTTATCTGTGTGTTTAGTGTCTAATCTCTGCCTCTCTTATGGTCTCTAAAATTGACAAAAGCAAGGCCCTCATCCTCTATGCCCATCACTGTGAAACAAGAACACAGAGCAGTATAGAGCACATAGTGTGTGTGTGTGTGTGTGTGTGTGTGTGTGTGTGTGTGTGTATTATTTTTTTACATTATCAAAAAAAAAAAATGCCACAGCCCATCCCTGTAAACTGCAACCTTGTTGAGGAAAGCCTTTCCTAACATTCAGTCAAAATCAATCTCTGTTATTTCTCCACATCCCGTGTTTCTAGTTCTAAAGCTCCAGCTACATATATGTTTAATGCTTCTCTCAAGGACAACTCTTCAGTTATACAAAGATAGCTGTGTATTTTTCTACATTTTCCCAGTGTCAATGCCCCACCCACACTCAACCCTGCTCTTCCAGCCCCTGCTTATAGAAGAGGCATGGTCTCTGGAGTGGCATCATTTTGGCAACACCCCTTGGAAGACCTCTGATTTGTTAGTGGCCAACATTTGGTACCCAGAGCTGAGCCGTTTATTCCCCAAATGGCCTGTCCTGGGCAGGAGAGGACAGTGTAGTGCCCTCCCTTGTCCTGTACACCACATCTCTTAATGCAGCTGGAGTCTGCATTAGCTTTTCAGTCTGCTACACACACTATTGAATCATCTTTAGCCTGTGCCCAAGCGAAACCTCTAAATTTTTTTTTTTTCATAAGAACTTTTGTTGAGCCAGGCCTCTTCCATCCTGCTTTTATGCAACTGATTTTTTTTTTTTTTCTTGCGGTACGCGGACCTCTCACTGCTGTGGCCTCTCCCATTGCGGAGCACAGGCTCCGGACGTGCAGGCTCAGCGGCCATGGCTCAGGGGCCCAGCCGCTCTGCGGCATGTGGGATCCTCCCAGACCGGGGCACGAACCTGCATCCCCTGCATCGGCAGGCGGACTCTCAACCACTGCGCCACCAGGGAAGCCCATATGCAACTGATTTTTTAAAACACACGTTTTGTATTAATCTCTCAAACTTTATTTAATTTCTGCAAAAGTTTTTTCTATCTCAGTGACCTTCCCTCCAACTTACTCCTTTCACACTTCCAGAGTTTCCATAGATCTCCCTGTCAATCAGTCAAGAATGTGAAGTGAGCAGCCCTCTTCTGGGGCCTGAAGGAGTAGGTGTAGAGGAGGAGAAACATGGTCATATTTTTGGAAGCTTCCAGGCTGATAGTCAAGAGAGTCCACTTCTTCCTCACCTCTTTCTCAGGTCACAGACAGAAAAGGGCCAACTGATTTGTTAACAGCTTCCTTTTCCAATGCTCCACACCCATCCCCTCTTTTCTGAGTAATTGGCCTTCACTGCACTGGCTTCCAGAATCCACCACATCTACCTTATAAGAGTGTGAAAGGAAAAATGTCCTTTATTCTTGTATCTTCTCTGTATCTGTACATAAAGAACATTCTGGATGTGACAGAGAGACAGAACTACCCATTGGCCAGGGGCTTTATGGTTTGCTAAGGGTCTGTAGTTGTGAAACAGAGGCCTGGACGGAGCGGTCTACATGACAGAGGGCCTTGTAGATTTCCAGTGTGTCCTGGGATCTGGATATGTCCAGGGTTATTAGGGAGAGGCTTGGGAAAGCCTGCGAACCAAGGAAGGAAGGGGACAGGAGGGGACCAGATGAGTCCAGAGAGATGCTGATGTCCAGAATTGTGTCTGATTCACTTCTGTGTCTTCTGGGACCTCTCACAGTGTCTTGAACTTAGAAGGCACTCAATACATCCTTTAAATGAAATGAATTATACACCCTTAAGTGCCTTAAAGGGTTAACCCGACCAAGTACCTAGAACTGCAGAGAGATGAATGCCATATTCTGGCTACAGGGGCCAGAATGGGAAAGAAGGAACCAGAGTTCAGAGGTTGGGAAGGGCTAGGGGGCAGGGGCACTAAGCTGGAACTAAAGAAGAGGAGGAGGGAGAACAGAGAAGAAAAAAATCATCAAGGAGACGGAAATGACTTTTAGATCCAAGGAGGGTGTGGGCTCTCCCGCTGAGTGTGATGAAATGTGAGGAGGTGGCTAGGCTCCAAATTTGGTTCTGAGCCAATGGAAAACTGTCTCCCAGAACTCTGGTGAGTCTCCTGGGACTCACTTTTCCGCAAATAAAGATGAAGAATGACAGCCCTTCCCAGCTCTCCCCTGCTGTCCAAAGCTCGCAGCTTTGTCCCAAAGGAAAGCACGCATTATTCCTCCGACATGGCTGGGGAACTGAAGTGGTGAAGTCCCCCAGCTTCAGCCACCTGAAAGTTGATCCAGAAATCAGGTTCCCAGAAATCGTGTGCTGACAGCCCTCCAGTCTCTTCAGCCCCCAGATGCTTGCATGGTGCGGGAGAGATGGCCTATAGGACTTAGGGAGAGGAGTTCCGTTTTCTGGCAGTTCTTCTGTGCTAATTCTTTGCTTACTTGTTCCTCTTCCCCATGGGACTATAAACCCTCCGGGGTGGGGATCATGCTTTATTCATATAAAATTAACTAATTCCCATATTTAGCACATGTTTACTGAGCTCTGACTATGCTCCAGTCACAAAAGGGGAAAAGTTCTTGCACTCTTGGTGCTAGTTTTCTAGTGGTGGGGGAGGAAGGGTAGATTAGAAATAAGCTGGTAAGCAGACAAATGAAGAAAGAGACGATTTCAGTGTGTGATACACGGTACACTGGAAACATCTCAGGTGAATTGGTGGGGAATCAGTGGGTGCGTGAGGTGGCCGGGGGCTATAGCCCATTGGATGTCAGGGAAGGTCATTCTTGGAGGAGGCGAGATTCGCATTGAGATCTCAAGTATGGGAAGGTGTCAGTCACAAAAAGCACAGGAAAGAACATTCTGGGCAGAAGAGATGTCAAGGGCAAAGACTCTTAGAGTGGAAAAAGGACTTGCCCATTCAAAGAACAGAAAGTCCCCTGGGTCACTGGGCCTCTGGCTTAGTGAGCAGGGAGGAGACTTATGGAAGTCCCAACAGGCAGTGCAAAAGCATGTGAGTTTAGCTCTGGGTACAGCAGGGGAGAACTAAATACCAAATTTGGGCTGTAATATTATATTTTCCTGAAAAGAGACTTCACAACGTTCATCAGATTTTCCAAGAGACCTGCGATCTCCCCTCCCCCATACGTTGATGATACCTGATGTAGAGGGAGAAGAGAAGGCCCAGGCCCTTCAGAAACATCCAGTTTGGAGCCACATGCAGTGAATTCTTCCAGGATGCAGAGAATTACCCAGGAGAAAAAGTACAAAGAATGATCCTTGAGGAGGTCAAGGGTGGAACTTGGGACATTATCTGTGACATCTTAGGGAGTAAACAACATCTAAGTGTCCCCCAAATATGGTAGGAACATACCCCAAAATATGGGGAGAAATGGCAGGGTTAGGAATTTTGGGGATCTCATGGAAGACATCAAATTTGCAAACAACTGGACAATGAATCAGAGATATTTGAGCATTACAAGGACCTCTTTCTCTTGTTTCTACAACTGTGTCTAAAAGGTTTCTAAAAGTCTAAGGGTGATGTAAAGATGCCTAAAATCCCCCCAATACTATGCCCCTAAATTTCCCTAAGTCAATTTTTTTCAAGGACCCCTTTCTCCTGGAGATTCTCTCTTCCCTCCACCAGATAGTTATAGGGAAGATGAAAGCTGACACACATTTTGGCTGAATGGACTTCTAACCGCCCTGCACACCCCGCGTGCCCCACGCCTCTCCTGCCCAAATCATTAGAAGATGTGCAGAGATGATTTGGAAGGGCTTGGACTTGTTTATTAACCTAAACAGTCACATTCGTCTGCAAGGTGCGCTATTGTTAATTAAAACTGCGATTCTTCTTGTGCCCAGAGAGTAATTGGATAGCATACAGTGGTTTTCAAGCAAATCCCTGGCAATTAGAGTTGGCAGTGAATGGGGTTTGAAACTCCAGTGAAGTTTTCAATCAGAATTCTCTGAGGGTGGTTTCTGGAGGAAGGTGATGAAGGAGCTGGGGGTTTACACAAATAGGAGTAGATAAAAGGGTGTGAGGACCAGGTATTTGCTTCCTAAATCCTTTGGGAGGAGCTGCAGTTTGAAATCAATGAACTATGGGCGTCCATGTGATCTTCCACCTTCCCTTAGGAAATAAGTCTCTCTCCATAAGGAGGCAGTGCAGACTGACCGTACCCAGGGCGTGGAGTGCTCCCAAGAGCTTGCTCCCTGGCTGTCATCTTTCTGAGAGGGTATTTTTCTTTAGACCCAATAACTCATACACAGCTAAAGTCTCTGCCTTCCCTGAGATTAAATTCTGAAGGGTTCAAAGGAAATAGGATTTGTATTCCTGAAGGGTTTCAGAAAACATGCCAGAGTTAGACTAGTTTGGGAGTGGTTGGTGGCATTCAGTGGGTTAAATGGACTGGTGTGACAGGACCCCAGGAAAACCTTAAAGAAATGACTGAGGCCAGGGTTAGACTTACAGAGGAACTCTCCAAATGCAGTGTAGATAACACAGGGAAAGGCCAGCCCCCTAGGGGACTGGGGCAAAGCTGTGGAGATGGAATGGGGAGGAGATAGCCATGGGGAGGCGTCTCCAACCCATCCTGACCTCTTATCAGCTGCAAGCTTCTGCCTCTGCCTTTCTTTTGTGAAAGATGTGAGAGCTGTGGAGCTATCTGAGGGTCTCTCTAACAGGACTGAGCAAAGAGGGATTTCTATCTGGAGGCATGGCTTGGGGTGTAGATAAGACAACCCCAGTGGTCTTAAATTAAGCCTCCCTTGCATCAGGTTGACACTGGAAGATTCAGCAAGTCGAAAGTGCCCTCTCCTCCCCCTTAACTAGGTCAGCCTCTGAATCCAATAGCTTGTAAAGGAGTTGGCCAATGTCTGAAGGATTGAGAGTGGTCAGGTGCTGGAGGGGGCAAACTACGAGAATAGGCGGGAAAGGGAGTAAGAAAAAAGAGAACACTGGGACACATGCATAAACTGTGGTTGGAGACCTTAGCATAATTTAGGTTTGTAAATTATGTCTTTTTTCTTCATTTTCTCTGCCTTCCTTTCTGTTTCAGAATGTCTCCCGCCTCTCAATAGGTCCCTAAATCCCGCCTTTCAATTTAGGTTACACCAATCGGCAGCTAAGCTGGTGGTTGCTAAGAGACAGGAGGTGGGGGACTGAGAGGATTTGTCACTGCACCCACCCAGGAAAATTCCCCAAGCCTAGGATGCTCTAACTCACCTCTGCTCCTCTCCTGCACTCTCCTACTTAGCTCCAAAGTCCAGAGTCAAGCAGAAACGGTTTAGGGGAGAAACCAGTTATAGCACATCTTTTTTTTTTTTTTTTTTTGAGGTGCGCGGGCCCCTCACTGTTGTGGCCTCTCCCGTTGCGGAGCACAGGCTCCGGACGCGCAGGCTCAGCGGCCATGGCTCACGGGCCCAGCCGCTCCGCGGCATGTGGGATCTTCCCGGACCGGGGCACGAACCCGTGTCCCCTGCATCGGCAGGCGGACTCTCAACCACTGCACCACCAGGGAAGCCCTATAGCACATCTTTGAAAAACGAAAGACCATACCTAGATTCAGACAGATATAAGGTACCTCTCAAGTCTCCCCAGCTTTTTAACTGGGTTGGAGGGAGAAACTCATTTGTGTGTGTGTGGCATCTTGGGTAGACGGTGAATTTGTTGGTGCAAGTAGAAGTTGTTCCCCTTATGAAGTGGGGCTTATTCATGGTCCTTCCCATCATCACCTGAACTTGGCTGAGAAATAGCCCTCAGGATCATGACTAAGCATCCAGAGAAAGGGGGGGCGGGGGGGGGGGGCGCCCAGAGTGAAAGGGTACAGCGTGGAAAGCGGAAGGGTATGTTTGTGTAGCAAACAAAAAAAGGTTTATTTTGAGAGCTGAAAGGTGTTTGAAAGGGAAATTTGGGATCCAAATTCTTGGCATCCAAGAAGATGACCCAGCCAGATCAGGCCCTTCCCCATTAAGTATCTCAGGCTTCACAACTTCTTGGTTTGTTTAGTTCCCTCTACACATCCTTCACGGAGAAGACTAGATACAGAAACCGGAGTAAGGAAAACTCATTTGGTAAGGAGTGAATTACAAATCCTGATTCCATATCCTGAGAACAAGGAAGGAGAACAGAATGAGGTGAAGGGAGAGGCCTGAGAGAGATCGGAGCATACACAAATGCAAATCAGACACTGACGGAGAGGCAAGTATACACGTAGACATCTGTTATTACATGCATTCATCTAACGTGGATGTGGGTTCTAACAGATTGAGGACAGACAGATGCACACATGCACACACACACACAGGGATGAGGATTATGCTGAGAAATAAACCTGGGAGAGATGACTCCTGGGAAGTGGCTTTAGAATTATCTTGATTTGTTCCCTGGACTAAGCAAGGTCCCTCAGGATGCTTCTCTCCACCTTCCCGATCTCTAAGCAAAGCCAACAGGGAGACAGACGGCAGGGAGGAAGGCTGGACAGGCTGAGCCGGGAGGAGGAGTCATGCTCTGGCCTCATCTTCAGTCTTCTCTGTTTTTCTCTCTCTGGCTTCTACTCTGATTTCATTTGCTTTCTGCAACAGCTTCTCTTCTTTCTTTACTAGCTAAGCCATCTCTTCTAGTTTAGGTTTAGCTGCTCTCCTCATAGTCTGATCCCCCTGCTCTTCCCCCTTGAGATGGCAGTAACCCCACACTTCAAGAGAACATCTGTGTGCCCCGAGGATATTTGCACATCATTCATTTTCTCCCCAGGCCAGCCAGACACTGCCAGGAAAGTCTGCTGTGAAATCTCTCTCTCTCTCTCTCTCTCTCTCTCTCTCTCTCTCTCTCTCTCCATTCTCCTCCCTCTCTTCTACATCCCCAGACAAAACAAGAAACCACCAGCTTCATAAA
This sequence comes from Tursiops truncatus, assembly GCF_011762595.2. Lineage (NCBI taxonomy): Eukaryota > Metazoa > Chordata > Mammalia > Artiodactyla > Delphinidae > Tursiops > Tursiops truncatus. Next base: position 69,431,460 of record NC_047034.1, read on the forward strand.
AACAGCGTACACTTTAATTCAAGTTGACAGGTGGGAAGAGAGCTAGGATTTGCATCCAAGGATGTCCAGATGAGAAGACTGTGTTGCTGAGAGGGGCAGGGAGGGCAGAGAAGTTTGAATGGCCTGGTAGCAGACCTGGGCGAGGAGCAGGGGTGTAGCCACACAGTGCAATATTGTCAGGGCTTCTGCCAGGTCCAGCAGCACGTCCAGGGTCTGCTGGGCCAGACATGTTGACACCACCATGGCCCTGGACCTCACCAGGGAGTCCAATCCCAGAACCATGCCCTGAGGCCACCAGAAAATGAACCAGACATATAGGATATCAACCCAGGGACATGGCCCCCTGCCCAATGCCTTCTTCAGCCCCTTGGCTCCCAACAAACCCAGTGGCAACAAGACGAAGATGGCAAAACAGGCTGCAGCATGTATGTACCGCAAAATTTCCCATTCCCCGCTGAAGGTCACTGTGCAGAGTCCATGGGAAGTGTCACTGCCCAGCGTGATTGGCAGTGACAATAGGGCAGCCACTCCCCAAAGTCCCACACTGATCCGCAGCCTGAGGCCTGGGACGTGACCTCTACCCAGTTTGGGGCCCAGGCAGGCATGGCACCCTATCAGCAGAGCTTGGGCAAAGGCTGAGCCATACGAGACCAAGTGAGCTAGGTGGCACAGGGAGGCGATGAGGGCCCCACTCAGCCCCCGTGCCAGGACGGGCACCATAATGCTGAAGAGAGCACTGCCCACAGCCAACTGCACCAGGATAGACCAGTTCTGGTAGACCTGACGGGGGAACAGAGGTCTGAGAAACGCGTAGAGGACAGCTCCACTAATCAGGATGCCCAGGACGCTGGCGAGGATGAAGAAGGGCAGCGAGGAGTCGTCGAGCAGGATACAGGAGTGGCAGGGCGCAGCTGCTTCCACATCGGTGAAGTTATAGTCTGCATCGTACATCTCAAGAAATTCACTCCAAATCTTGTCTTCAGCGGCCAGTTTAGTAGAGTTGTCATCAGCCACCTGGAGGACATTCTCAGAAGGGGCAATCAGAACATCTAGTTACCTCACTGAAGGGTATCCTGGGAACTGAGGGCAAGAGGTGGGGAGAGAGAGACAGTGGGGAAGTGGGGGCTGGAAGAGCCGGATGGAGTGGGGATGGCGGGAGAGGACAAGGCAGGGCGACTCAAGAGGAGCAAAGAGTCGTAGAAAAGCAAGGGAAGGGCCTCCCCTGGTGGTCCAGTGCAGGGGGTGCGGGTTCGATCCCTGGTCGGGGAGCTAAAATCCCACATGCCTCGCGGCCAAAAAACCAAAACATAAAACAGAAGCAATATTGTAACAAATTCAATAAAGAGTTTAAAAAATGGTCCGCGTCAAAAAAAATCTTTAAAAAAAAAAGAAAAGAAAAACAAGGGAAGGGGAGTGGACAGGACTGGGAGAGCGGGGAGGGGGGAGGTCTGGATGGAACAGACAAAGATGAATGAGGAGGACCTAGGACACTGAGGTAAAAAGGGGAGAAGGAAAACGAGGGAAGGGACAAGAGATGAGAGAAGGATAGAGGTATACAGACCCGAGGGGCAGACAGAAGGAGTGGGGGGGCAGAGAGGGAGGGGCTGTGGGCTCAGACCCACACTCACCGGGTGCAGACAGTTCCCCATGACACTGCTGGGCTCAGGGCAGGCAGAGAGATGGGCTGGGATAGTTCTGTCAGTGGCTGTGGTTCCCAGATAAGTGCCAGGGACTAATGAAGGCCATCGGCTCTGGGCAGGGCTATGGGGCGGGCAGTGCAGGATGGGGATGCATTCAGGAAGCCTTTACCCCACGCCCACTGCCTTCCTGAACCTCAGGACCACTTGAGGCCCTGGCCCAGGGCTTCCTGTTTTGAGGGTGGATTCCGTTGGTGGGGACCTGCGCTCAGGAAAGGAAAAAGGTGGGGACCAGAAGGTGGGTATTTTCCCGAAGATGGAAAGGGAGACTTACTGAAGGTGGAGAAGCCAGGGGGTTCCCAGCATAAAGGGATTCTTCAAGCACAAGGAAGGAAGAGGGGGCCAGAGGTGAAGTGTGAGACAGAGATAAGAGATGTGCTGGGAAGTTGGAGGGAAAGGGCAGCTGATGGCTCTCACTGCTTCTCTGTCCCCTTGAACTTGATCCAAGGAAAGATAGTTCAAAAGGGACGTGTTTGTGGGAGGTGGTGTTAGTGGTGCTTGTGGCTGGATCCACGTGATGCTGGCAGCCTGAGCCACATGTGTGCGAGCAGGGGCTCTTTGTGTATCCGTCTGGGTGTAGGAATGTACTTACTTATCTGTTCTCGTCTGTGTGTGTGGCTGTGTACCCTGTGTATCATATCTTAGTGCTAGGTTTTAGGCAGGTGTCTTGGTGTGTGTACTGCTATCTCCAGGTCTCGGTGTTTCAGTGTGCGAGGAGGGAGGGCTTGGGGGCAGCTGTCAAGGTTGCATAATGAAGCTACTTCAGGGAGCGACTGGGCACTTGCCCAGCCACCTATGGGCACAGCGAATGCATCTTCCATACCGAGCAGAACACATGACGTGACAAGTTAAAGCAGGCTCTGGGGGACAATGGGACAGCATATTTTAATATGGGACTGTTGCCTATGGGGTAATCTCTATTCATATTTCTGTTGGGGGACATAAAAGCTCTGGAAATGCTACACTGGCCTGGCATCTTAGCAAGATGTAACGTTTCTTGTGGCGGGGGAGAGCTATTTCTCTCCAGTTGGCACAGGGAGAAAAGGCGTGCACCCTGCAGGAGGATGCCCCTAAACCGACACCTCTGCTCCTTGGTACCCCCTCTCCCCACCATCCCACTGCTTTCACGTGATCTCTGCTCTTTTGTTCCCTCCACCCCTACCATGCATTTTATTTCCTCACTTGGGGACACTTAGCCTGGACATTGGGAGGGGTGAGTCATGGAGTGTCCGAGCTGGAACGATGAGATAAACAGGGTTGGTTAGGCGACACTGTTTCATTTGTCCAAGAAAGCGCGGGATGTGGTAGTCAGTTCTGACCAGTGGTCTTTCCCACTCACACAGCGCCGCCTGGAGGTGGAAGCAAAGGTGCAGAGGGATGGCCATCTTGCTAAGACGGTCCCCTTTCTCCCAGGACTCTAGCTTCAGTTTCAGGTTCAACATGAGGTGGGCTAGAAAGGGAGTTTGGGGGGTCTGCTGAAGTAGTCCCGGAATGGTGTTGGGAGGTCTTCTTCTCCAGCACAGCCTGGCACAGGACATGGGGAGCAGTCAGGTGCTGTGGAGTGAAAGGACCTGGCCAAAGGGGATGAACACACTTCTCTCCCTTGGAGAGTTATATCCATTCCATACAAGATGCCCTGGGGCGAGCAGCACGGCAAGGCACACGCCACCCCTGGAGGCGCCACGTGCGGGGGGACCAGCAGAACAGCCCTTACACACACGCATCCCAACAGGAGCAAGGGCGGCAAGAAGGAGGCAGCCGAAGGACACGGATAATCCAGATATATTGAGGGTGGCCCCTCTGAGATTAGCACAGGAGAGTTAGAAAGATTATAAAGATACACGATGCCCTCCCTGCTCCCTGCCCCGCCCCCCCCCCACCGACAGACACACACACACACACAGCACAACGGCCCCTCCCCCTCCCCCCGTACAAATATGGCTTCTGTGTAATATGGACAGAGTGGTTCAGCTCGAAGAGGAAAAGTCATTTTCCCAAAAGCGAGTGCTGGGAGGCAGGGAGCCCACAGGCCTGGGGCCCTAGGCTGCCTTGCTGCTGTAAGAGGAGGGGACCCCGGGCTCTAACCAGCGGCTGGAAGATTCACAACGGTATTACCTGAACGGAAAGGGGTGGCAGATCTGCTGGCTGCAGCTGCCCCCACTTCGCACGCCCCTGGGTTGTCAGGGCAGGAGGACATGCTGGAGGAGGGGCAGAGCAGTGCCCAGGGGCACCCTGGGTCTGAGGCAGGGCGGCCGGCTGGCGGGGAGGGCGAGCAGTCTCGTCTCCACGGCAACCGGCTCGGCCACAAGTAAGACAGAAAATCAAAAGCAGGGGTGGAGATGGGAAGGAGACAGGCAGCATCACTCCCAGCCCTCAACGCGCCGGGTACAGACTATGGGAACAAGAAGTGACAGTGGTCATTCCAGGGTCAGCGCCAGGGAGAGGCCTGGGGGATGCATAGCAAAGGCTGTGGCACTGACTCCTTGGCTGTGAGAGGGGAAATGGAGGCGGGGGTTGAATGCCCTGTGTTTTAGGGAGAGATGAGGTGGACGACTGAGCAAAAACACACGCTGGGACTGTTTTCTCCATGACAGATGGGCGCTGGGGATGGCATGGAAAATACCAGGGTGGAGCAGCGTCCCAGGTGAGGTACACAGCCTGCCTAGGGACCGTCAGCTCCCAAAGCCCTCCTTTACAGGAGCCGTCCTCCCACAGCCCGCCCACATGCCCAGGAGCCCCTCTGCCTCTCACTCACACACATATGTGCACAGACACACACAGACACGCACTCACATTATTCCCTTCGTTTGGGCAGGAAACAGCTCAGTGCAGAGAAGCTCCTTTTAGTATTTTTGTTGTTATGTCTGCCTGGCTGCTGAGGGAGGGAGGGAGGACTAGGGACAGCTTCGGGAACAGGAAGGGCCACAGGGCAGCACAAGACGGGGAGGAGTTGCTGAGCAAGGCCATAAGATGAGTGGTTGCCGTGCAACAGGCCAGGGGCTCGGGTGAGAGTGAAGGGCCCCTCGGCGGGGAAGCGGATGCAGTTTAGGGCCCAGAGCAGTGCCTCTCCCACAGCTGCTGGAGCAAGGAGGGGCAGCCTTGCTCTGCTATTCCCCCCCCCCCACAAGGGCGGTTCCTGGGAAAAGGGCCTGGCTTCCTTCATTGTGGGGAGCCATCTCCGCCATCCTTCCTCTCCAAATCTGCCCCTCCTGCAAGGACCTGTGTCCTCCCCCATGGGGAAGCCCTGCCCCCCCCACACACGTGTGGCTGCATGCCACCTGCAGGTCACATCCCCTCGGGGACCGCTGTTCACTCCTTTCCTGTTGGGGTGGAGAAGTGGTGTCAGGTGGTACCTGCTCCTGTGTCCAGAGCTCGAGGTGTGCGACTAACAGAGGAAAAGCCACCTCCAGCTCCTGGTCACAACCTCCCCGTCCCTGGAGAAGTCCGGGAAGAGCCCCTGCTGCAGAAGATGGAGGGCTGGTGAGAGCCCCCCACCAAACTGACCCCGCTTCTTTCCTGCCCTTACCCTTTCCTCATTCTCCTCCTAACACTCTGGGTTCTTTTTTATTTTGTTTTTGTTTTTTTTGTTGTTGTTTGCTTTCCTCACCCCAGGACCCCCTGCCCCTCCAGCCTGGAGACGGATTTGATTTGGGATTGTTACAAAAATAATAATAACCCAAACGCAGAGAAGCCACGGAAAGGGCTGAGGGCAACCCTCCCTCCCCCCGCCCTCCTCCCTCCCCATTCCAAACCGAGTACAAAACCGCACCCAAAGCAGACATTCTGTACAGGGGGGGGGGGGGGCTGGGGAGCAAGCGGGAGGGGCGGCCCTGGGGTCGCTCTGTACAAGTCCAGGTTGGTGATGACCCCAGCAGTCCCCACGGGGTCCCTGGGGGGCTGCCCCTAGATGAAATATTCCTTCTTGTCGTCCCCGCCCGACTGCCCGCCTTCTGCGTTGATGATGGCTGTGTCTGCATCTGGGGCATCGTCAGAGCCTTTCGCCTCGTGTGTCAGGTAGGTTCCTGGGGAGAGAGAGAGAGGCTCCTTCTTTTAGGAGCAGCTTCCAAACCTCTGAAGCCCCTCTGTCCACTTTCCCACCACCCACCCACACCTTGCTTCTGTAATTTTTCTCCTGCCTAGAGCTTTATTCTTCCTCCCCACCCGCCCTAATTTGCATCTTGCTGCCAACATCCGTCACCTGACCACACCCCCAAGAATTAACGAATCCTGCCTTTAACTAGAGTCTGATCTATAATACAGGCCAAAAAAAAATGGTGTGTGTATGTGTATATGTGTGTGTATATGTGTGTATATACGTGCGTGTGCATGTAAGGTGGTGATAGGGAAACTGCTAGGTCAGCTCCATGACAACGAACCTAAGATCTGGCTAGCATTTGCCCAGTCCACGTAAGTCCAGCTGCTGGCTAGAAGGAATAACAGAGGGGGAGGTCTGAGAGGAAGGCATGTGAGAAGAGGGGAGGGAGAGATGGCAGGGATACAGGAGAGGAGAGAAAAGTAAAGGGGTGGTGCAAGGACAAAGCACAGGGAGACCAAAGGACAAAAAAACATGAGGCTGAACAGAAAGGAGGAAAGTGCAGGAAGGAATGGGAAGAAGAGGCAGAGTTTCGGCAGTTCTCTGTCTTATGGCAGGAGACCCTGGAGGCAGAGCAGCACGGGAGCAGCAGCTGACTGAGTGGGAAGGTTTGATTTTACTTGGATGGCCACCAAGGGATCAGGCTCTACTGTGGGGTTGGAGGTGCTCAGTTATCACAGGGTTGGCTGTGTTCTTTCTTCCTCAAACTCTCCAAGGGGCTGACTGAGTCTCCAAAGGCCCTTCCTGCAGCCTTCCCTTCACTGATCTCCCTACCCACTCCCAATCCCTCCTGATGCTTCCCTCATGCCTCTGACCTTTGTGCCGGATCAAGTAGTGGCCAAGGAAGATAAGCAGGACGAGCAGCAGGAAGACGATGAAAGCTACGATCCCACCAATGATGGCGTGGTAGGTGCTGGAGGATGAGGGCACCGGACTGGGATCTGGAGGGAGGTGGGATGCACACAGTCAGATGTGGGAAGAACTTTTATCTCACAGCATTTCTGACCTGGCCATGGGTCATCTTACACAGCAGACAACATGGACTAACATCAGGAGAATGGAGTGGCATCTTCCAGCAAAAAGGGATATGTCTTCTTTTGTACCTAGTTTCTTACAGACTATCTGGAACATAGTAATTGCTTTAAAAGAATGCAATCATGAATAAATAGATACATCTGCTCACACTCAACCTCTTAAGTTGAGTTTGTGAACCTGAAGCTTGACCTTGGTCAAAGATCATCACTTTAATGTCTAAATCATCTCTTGTTCTGTGTGTGTGTGTGTGTGTGTGTGTGTGTGTGTGTGTGGTGTCTGTGTGTGTGGTGTGTCTGTGTGTGTGGTGTGTCTCTCTCTTTCTTTCAATTTCTGGGTTAGCAGAGTATTTCTTCCCTATCACCCATGCCCTCATACTCTCCCATCTGATTTATATTCTGAGCTGGCCTTTCTAGGGGAGCTTCTCACCATATTCACCCATTGTCCTGATATCAGATAGGGAAGGAGAAGTGAAAAACTGATGGAGCCAGGAATAGGCACTTTGAGAGCACCTTACAAAAGACGATGGGCTGTGACTCCCTGTATAAAGAACAGTGTTCCTTCTTGGCAGGGGAACTTAGAGTTCCAGCAAGATGCAATCCTCCAGCAGGTCTCATCAGAGAGGTCTGGGACTCCATCTTCACTTCCCCACCAACCAGAGGTTTGTGGGAAGGACAAAGACTGAACTGCTTCCTCCCATGATGGCAAGGTCTCGGCCACTGGATATAGAGAACCTGTCCTCCATAGCAGCATCGATAGAGGATAGATTCCCAAGCACAGGCTTGGCCAGGCATGTGAAGGAGAGCCGCAGCCTTAGTCAGGGTTCCGCAGATCTCAGGAGACAGTGCACGGGCCCAGGGCACAGTTCTGATGTGTCCCAAATTACATGAGCTCTCGTTGCGGCTCTCCCACCCCTGGGAGAGCTACTGTTGTTTCATAGACTCAGCTTGAGCCTTGATGCCTCATTGACTCCTCATACATTTTGTCTCTCCTACCTTCTGTCTCCTCAGCCTTGACTGGACCAGCTTTTTAGTTCCTTGCCTGTCTCCGCCTTATTTGGAAAAAAAAAAACTTATGCTCTGGTTTTTATGCTCTGCTTGGGAGGGAGGGAGAAGAGGGTCCGCGGGGCTCTATGATAGGAGGGGTGGGTGTGATGTTGTAATCTGGAGGGAGCACAGTGAGGTTATCCACTGTTCTTCCTTTTCTCTCCCCTCTCCCCCAGTCCCTGGGAGAATGTGAGACACAATCCACATTAAAAATCAGTCCTGGATAATTATCCCAGAGGCTATGGGAATGTAAATTCCCTAGAAGAGCATAGGTCTGCACGACCAAAATGAACTCTGGGGTCATCAATTACATGTCACTGTCTCTAGGTAGAGCTCCATTTAATTTCACTCCAGGTAGTTGGGAGTCAACTCGGTTTAGGATGATTTCTGGAAGGAGATGCAGTAACTCATTCTACCACCAGGCGTCAGCACTGGCAGAAGATGCAGTCAAACAGGACGGCGCTTTCTAGCACAGGGTGGCGGGGGATCAGCAAGAAACCAACCACAAGGGCACAGGAATTTTCTCTCACTGCCAATCATCGTCAGAGATCTGGGGGCAGACACAGGACCTCAGTGCATTGTCCTCGCTCCTGGCACCCTACAATAGCTTTGTTTGTTGTGCTGAGGCAGCTCCCACATGCTGAGGTCTGCTCCTGGAGTTGGAATCTCCCCATCTAGACACTTTGGTCCCAAGATCTCCAATCTCTTATTCCTGGGAGGCCTGGCTGCTATCCCTACACTGCTTTAATGGGCATTTCACATAAGGGAGTCTCTGATGTTCCCCTGACGATGCATTTCCCCTGTTCTGAGGAAAGGCTTATGAAGGCTTTCTGGCAGGACCCCACTGCTGTTGGGGTCTTCAAAAAACCTCCTGCCAACTCTGCATAAAGAGGCCTCTGTCCTAGCCTATCACTTCTCCTGAAGCTGGATTGTGTGGTCACACCTTTGGGAAGAACTTCAGAGAAGGAGCATCATCTAGTCTCTCTAGAAAATATGGCATCTGAGAAAAGATTCTGACTGTCTCTCAGCACAGTATGAACTTAGCTCTATTTTCCACCTGAATTCTGTATAAGGGGTCCAAGGTCTGCAGAAAAGGAGATGACAGCAGCAGCATGTATCCTGTACTAGTCACAGGAGAAGCAACTCTGAGGACAGCCTGTTGCAAAGGGAGACGCATCTACACTCACACTTGAGCAGCTCGGGGGCCTCTACACACAGAATTCTTATTCTTGTTGCCAGGTGAGTGCAGGGGCTGGAGGATGGTGTTGCCTGGGTCACCACTGCTAAACAAAGGCAGATGAAAGTCCACCATTCCACTGGTTTTTCCTTATTCCACATTCTAGAATGGACCTGGAGCCTAAGTCCTCGGGCCCTCTGGTGGTGGGCTGTTGCCCTACTAGCCCACTCCCAACTATGGTCTGGGGATGCTATCGGGAGATGGAAAGACCGGGGCACCAGATGTGAGAGGGGAGGAGAAGGGGTTTGCTGGAGGAGAGCTGCGGAGGGCTCACCGTTCACATTGAGGGTGTAGTAAGCCTTGTAGCTGCCCATGTTGCTGGTGGCTGTGCAGCCATAGGTGCCGCTGTCACTCTTGTTGAGGAAGGGGAAGATCAGGGCGCTCTCCTGGGTCATCTTTAGCGGTGGCACACTGCCCTCCTTCTCCCATAGGTACTGCTGGGGGCTGTTGAGGCAGAGAAATCGAAGGGTTCAGAAAAGAGTAGGGCAAGGAGCTAAAGAAGGACAAAACAAAACAAAACAAAACTGGGAGCAAGGAAGTCAAGGACAGTTTGATGAAGGCTTGAGCAGTTATAGGGGCCAGAGACACTGAGCTGCTCAGAGGCAGGAGGAGAGGGACTCCTTGGGGTTCAGTCTGGGGACGAGGAAGATTGCCTAGCTCATATCTAACTGTGACTTGGTTCCTTACAGGAACCTCAGAGGCTCAGCCAGGGGGCGGCCCCTCCCCACTTCTGCTGCTTTGCAGGAGAAGCAGTCAGAGTTTGGGTGTTGTTAGACAGTGTCAGGGAAAACGAGAGGCTCAGACAGTACGAAGGAGATGGGAAGACTTCAGGCAAAGTCTCCGTCTGTAGAGGTGCATTACAATCCAGGAAGTGGATCTCCTTACGCGGGGTTGCCACGCCCCTCGCAGTGGAGCAACAGCTTCTGGCCCTCGCGGGGATGCGGAGGGTCTGGCCTAATCTTCGCTGTTGGTGTGTCTGTGGAGAAGGAAATGGGGTCAACGTGAAACTCAAGGTCACCTCGATCTCAGAATCATCCAGGTATGCATTTCAGCCGCCACCCCTAAAGGCCTAGGAGCCCAAGAGGCTGTGAACAAAGACCACCCCCCAACCTCTGTGAGCAAAGACCACTCTTGCTGTTGGATGTGTGAGGGAGTCACATGGCAACCTTGCAGCGGTAGGATTATGGAAGGTCTGTCCTTGCTGGGGACCCAAGGGGTGTCTTAACAGAGAGCTGAGAAGAGAGATCACTGGATCATCTGTGCCTAGCACATAAATGGAACTTAATACATATTTCTGAGGGAACAAATAAACTTGAATTTGATCACTGATTGAGTTCACAACCTCTCCATCCTCTCTGCAAGGGAGCTTAAATGGGAGGCAATGCTTTAATGCAGAACATCATTTTTAGTAGCTGGTCCAAAAATGAAGTGAGAGCTTTGAAACAGCAAGAGATGGAGGTCATATTTTGGCTGCAAAAAGGCCCTGACACAATATAGATGGGTTCTGGGAAGGAATGATGGCATCTGCCACCGATGCCGAAGGGCTGCTTAGGAGGCTGGGTCCAGATGGCCGCACAGAACAATACAACCAGATGCCGGTTTAGAACAACAGATAAAGAGGCCGAGCTTCCCCTAAGGAAAGAGCCAACCTGAACATCCGGTTAATGAACATGTTTCAGTCCAATCAAACGGGACGAAGAGAATCAGGCCAGGTGAGAGAACGGGTGTTCCAAGGCCTCACAGCCAGAGAAGCCTCTAGTGCAGCACCTGTAGTATAGCATTTGTTGACTGACTGCTGATCACAGTTGGGCCAAAATGATCCCTGGAGAGTAACTGCCAGATGGTCCAGTACCTAATGAAGGAGTCTTTGGGGCTCAGACAGGGAAGGGCCTTCTTTAGCCCTGGCCAGGGACCAGGCCCTGGACAAGGAGACCAAGGCCAGGGGCTTTACATTCAGAACTAGTTATCAGAGAAACACCTTATAGCAATACAGAACTTTGAAGTTTACAAAGTTCTTTCATTATATAGTGTTTCTTTTACCCTCATGAAAATTCACTGAAGTAAGAAGGGACTGCTACGAAATTGAATGCTTTGGTGAAAGTGACAAAGCTAGTAAGCAGTGGCTCACTGTGGCTAGAATCCAGGTTGTCTGTTTCCAGATTGAGAGTCTGCTAAACGGACAGTGACACCACCCCAAGCCTACCTCATGGTCAAGTTTCAGCAATGGGTCTAGCAATTGATTTAAAGAGCATTGAAGTCAGGCCTGGATTTTCCATAAGGAAGAGATGAAAGGTTTGAGTCATTTTAGAAAAACACCCAGCCTTTAGATAAGTTAGGACAAGAAGTACATTCTTTTATAACTCATTATCTTCTCCCTTTCTACTTTATTTTTTTCCCCTTGACTTTTTTTTTTTTTTTTTTTTTTGCGGTACGCGGGCCTCTCACTGTTGTGGCCTCTCCCGTTGCAGAGCACAGGCTCCAGACGCGCAGGCTCAGCGGCCATGGCTCATGGGCCCAGCCGCTCCGCGGCATGTGGGATCTTCCCGGACTGGGGCACGAACCCGTGTCCCCTGCATCGGCAGGCGGACTCTCAACCACTGCGCCACCAGGGAAGCCCTCCCCTTGACTTTTCTACTCAGAAAAGTTCTTTTTGAAAATTTGTCAATTTCCTCAGGTGAGTGGGTCGTTTCCCACCCATATTCAAGGCAGATTCCATAGAGGGATGAGGCTCCTTGGAAAGGTTGGGAGTAGTGATTTTGACAGTGGCCATTTCAGGTCAGAATCCCAAGAAAAATCATAGACCTGGGGCACACTAGTGGGGGGTACTGTAGGAAGAAATCTGGGAATAATGATGCCAGACAGAGAGAGCATGTTTTCCTGCCACCTCTTTTCTTGAACTCATAGTATGTTAGACCAAGAAGAAGCCTTTGTGATTCCATGTCCATCTTCTCATTTAGCAAATAAAGAACCAAGCTCAGTGGGGTAATTTCCTTAACATCACTCAGCTAGTAAGCGGTGAAGGGCAGACTAGAATCTGTCTTCTAATTCTCGATTTGCTACAGTTACTGCTACAATTTACAATCTAGGTGCATAACACTGGCCTAGCCCAGGAGATGGTAAATTTACCTATCGGGCCAAATCCTGCCAGCTACATTCTGTAAATAAAGTCTTATTGGAACACAGCTACGTTCATTTGTTTACATGTGATCTATGGCTACATTCCTGCAGCAACTGCAGAGTTAAGTAGTTGAGACAGAGACCACATGGCCCTCAAAACCTAAAATGTTGACTATTGGGCCATTCATAGAAAAAGTTTGCTGACCCTTGGCCTCACCCCGGCAATTCTTGTCTTATTTTTTTTCACCTATTTACTTATCTGTGCCTGGTCCTTCATATGCAGTAACCCGCACGTTTCTCTTCCCCACTCCCCATCTCACACCAGATCCTCTTCACTCACAAGCCCATGACATACATAAAACTTCGATGCGTTGAGCGGTGGATCTGTCAGCTCCCTTGAGAGATTCGTGGTTCACAGAGCATACAATGTCTGCCCCATCGTCCTCCCGGGTGACCTGGAAGGTGACTGAGCTGCTCACGGTGAAGGTTTTGCCATTGGGATCTTCCTGTATTCGGGTTGGTTCCCCTAGAGAGCAGAAACAGACACACACTCGCACACACACATAGACACAGAGTGAGCCCTAACATGCAGAGATTGTGTGGGCCCCACTGTAGACATACAGATGGTGCGTCTCAACTTAGGCAGACTTAGGAAGTTGTGAAATGGATATGTACACACAAGGAGGATGGAGTCCCCGACGGGCGCGCGCACACACACACACACACACACACACGACTGTACACAGAATATCTGTCATCCCCCTTTCTTCTTCCACACCATGCCTTATGTGCACATACACAGGCATATAGACATGTGCCCCTCACTCCCTCTCTTCTCCCCGCTGTCCCAGCACCACTTCCTTCTGTCACCCCCAAAGCAGGAGGAACTTACCATGAAGCTCTTGGTCACCCTTCCTCCAGGTGAGCTGGGCTGCAGGTTTGCTCCCAGAAGACTGACAGTTTAGGGTAGTTGTATCCTTTTCCCGTAACGATGACTTGTAGCCAGTGATTATGGGCTTCTGTGGGATTCCTGCCATGGATAGGGGATGGCCAGGATAGGAAAGAGAAGCACCCTGAGGTCACACCTCATCTCTCCCTGCCGAGGTAGACTCTCTGAGGGTTAGGATATCTGAGTTCTAGTTTGGTTTATGCTGGGTAGAAGGCTAGAGAAATTATCTTTCTCTTTGATAAGAGAAAGACCACCCCAGGGGGAGGAGATATGGTGGTGGGAGATTTACCATACCTGAGATGATACATGACCCAACAACCAAAAAGCACAGCTGGGTGGCCACAGATATATGTGAGGCTCAGGGGAGCAAAGAAGGAAATTAAAATGTAGGATCAAGATGAGAGCATGCAAACCACGGGGGTACTCATCTTGGAAATTATAATCATACACTGCACATACTTCTCGTGTTTCCCTTACACAATCTTGGGAGGTAAGTGGAACAGACACCATCATCCTTTTGTTACAGGTTAGGAAAGTCAGGCTCAAGGAGAGTAAGAGATTTGTCCCAGAGCAAACAGTAAGTAAAGGAGAAAAGATTAGACCCCAGCACTCTTTGCATTTCATTCCATTGCAACGGAAACGCACGCTGAACTTTCCCCAAATGCTTGGAGACTTGCTTGGCTCTAGGCTGCTTCAGGGGCCCATGCAGGGAGATTTGTTTGCAAGGAATCACGCTGTGGAGACACTGGGGTTTAGGAGCCTCACCGAGCACGGTGACGAGGGACTTGGCAGTTCTCACGGGCATAGTGAAGATGGAGCAAGTGTATTCACCCTCGTCGGCCAGGGCCACGTTGCTGATGCTGATGCTGAGCTCATGGGGCGTCGATCTAACCAGCTGAATCCGATTATCTCGAAGGGCTGGGGGAAATTGGGAGAATTGGAAGCAAGGCTTTAACTGGTGACTTTCATCTTTATCTTCCAATCCCGGGCCAGCTTTTTTTTCAAGAGAGGGTCTAGTGTGGTTTTGGGGCAGGGGAAAAAAAAAAAAAAAACTGCTCCTGAGTTTGATTAGTCTTTAGTTTATTCAGTTACTTTCCTGGGCCACTGGGCTCAGTAGCCTCAGAGATACTCAGAAAAGTAGGTTGGATTTGTGGGCCACATTGGGGCAACACTGACATCAGCTGTCTCTTAGGGCTCCTTTGGGGTGAGTCACTCCAGGACCCTATAAAACCATGCATGGCCTAGGTCAGAGCCGTAATTATGAAGTTTTCCTGGAACCAGCTGAGGAGCCCATGGCCTGTTGCTTCCCCAAATAGCATCCCTTCACGTTTCTCAGCCTCTGGACTACAGGGACATTTCCTCTCAGCTCTGCAGCCCCCTTCCCTAGCCCACGTTTCCTATGGAGGCAGATAACTCGTGGGACACTACCTCTCTTCTCCCCAAAGTAGAGAGTCTGCTGGGCAGGGTTAGACCATTGCAGGGATGAATCCTCATGATCTTTGACTTGGCACTTGAGCACCACGGTGCCACCAGCCACCACTGTCTCATCAGATGTCCAGGGCTGACTGTCTGCAGGAGTAGAATTGGGTTAGTTTCCTAAGGCAGCACTAGCCCCTCCACCCATTTCTGGGCCACAGTCCACCTCATCTAATTCAGACCATCCAAGGCCCATGTCTCTGTATTCTCTTAACACATCATGGGGGAAGGAACAGAGGTGGGGTGAGGCAGGGGAAGACAGACCTTACTTCCTCTTGCTTTGAATGCACAGAAAAAGAGTCACTTGTTGACTATTTGCTGAGTGAACTGACAGGGCCACAAACATTTAGAGGGATAAAGGCACCCCAAATCTACACATACCACTCCCCATGTATCTTTTCTGAGAAGAGTTCTACCATTCACCTTTGAAAACACACATACGAGTCTGTCATTCTGTTTTACCTTCTTGCCACCACCTGCATATAAGGGCAAGAACAGAAGAGGTTGTAATAATGTCCAAACTAAAAGCGAAGAAAAGGCCAACCCCCAAGAATGTGGGTTGCACATTCGTTTACACAAGAGGTAGCTGATAAAACTGCAAAATAAACAAAAAAGACTTTTAAAAAAACCTAAAACGTTTTGACACAGACTTTTCAATTCCTCCAACAATAACTTGCCTTCAATCATCAGCTCCCTTAACATATTCCTTTCAGTATCAGTACTACCCGCCTCCCAAATCAACACACAAACCCAAATCACTATCCTGACGTTACTTTAAAGAATAATGGATTAAAGTTTTCCCTTCGATGTGATAGAAATATGGTTTCTAATCCCTCTCTACTTAGTCAAGTTAAACAAAAGAAGGACTAGTAAGATAGCGTGAGGATGACTCATTTGAATCCCAAACGTGCCTTCTAATCAGGCCTAGCTGTGAGCCCCTCAGTCTGTGTGACACTTGCTTCCTCCACCCAATGTTGTCCCATGTTCCCCAAAGCATGGATTCTGATTCCTAACATTGATTCCCTCATCTTCAGGTCTGACTTCCTGTGACCCGATGGCACTGACCCCTGCAGAGCTAAAATAACACATTCTAGCTCTGATTCCTGAAACATCCACACAATTTCTTCTACGGTACTAAATTACTTAACCAGCATTGTCGCCTCTGAATCAGAAACCAAGAAACGTACTTCCGACACTCCCTGATGGAGCAATTTAAAACAATCCCCATGCTCCCTATGGAACCAACCTTACCCCTGCCCTCTCTGTTTATTCCTGTCTTTCCTGGTCACCAGAGCTCCATTTCCAAGGAATATTCAATGAGCGTTGCTAGCAGAGAAGGGGCCCTGAAGAGTGAAGGTGGCACCTGCCAGAGCTGACACCAAACACCAATGCTTCTGAGTGGCTGTCTCCAAATGGGAGCCCAAAGCCTTGCTGCTAGTTTTAGTGTTTAGAATCCTAAAAATTAGAACTGACAGGGACCTTAGGGATCATGGAATCCAATTCCCTCATTTTACAGATGTAGACAATGAGGCAATGGAGGCGAAGTGATTGCTTAAGATCATTCTACCCATCAGTGACCCTAGTTAGGACTAGAATCCTGACTCTCATGGCAGTGCTCTTTTCACTGGAATGCGCCTCAGGTAATCATCTAACTGGAGAATCAAAACCACGACTTCAATGTTAGCAAGCCAGAGACCGAGCCGGCCGAATACAGGTGGAAGTGATATCTTCCTTAAATATCTCAACGAAAGGTTTGGGAAACCTATCATTTACTGCTAGCCATATGCCGATTTTTGACTGGTAATCCCATTTTCCCTGGTTCCTTTTGAAGAATTCTATCTTGATTGTGTCTTTCCAGAACCTCTTTATTCTGAGTAATACACTCCTCCTGGCATCATTTTATTTTTGGAAAAAGGTGTAAGGGATACAGAGGTCCCTGTACCGGAGTGAGGGAAGGAGGAGTAGGTGCCAAAGGAGTTGGTGGTGTAGAACTAAGTACTAAAATGTCAAATGGAGATGGGGAAGAGTTGTGTGGTAATGAGTGGAGTTGAGAACACAGCGTGGAAGCAACATGAGTGGGGGATGATGTGAGGATGGCGGAGGGAACTGCGGGACATTGAGATGAGGGGGCCTGGATTCTCACCTTGACTGGCCAGCATGTCAGGGCTGCTCCAGACTGTGGAGCTCATGGCCTCTTCGAGTGGAGCCAGAGTCCCCAGCTCCAAATTCTGCTCTTGCCAGTAGCCTGGGGAGAGAGTCTCCATGAAGGATGAGCCCTACATGTAAGCTGCTACCGTTTGGGATCTGTACTTTCATTGTTGAGGATGGGGGAGAGGACTGGCCCCTGTGAAAAGCAGGTTCACCAGGGTACCTAAGAGAAGGTGGCTTTCTCACAAAAGGGGGAGATAAACTCAAGTCCTGAAAAAGGAAGTGAAGTCTTCCTCCGAAGGGGTGAATTAAAGGAGGATGCTAAGCTTTGGCAGTCAATCACATAATGTTAGAGCCAACAGAGATCTTAGAGGTCATCTGGTCCAGTTCTCCCAGTTCACAGGTGAGGACACTGATGCCCACTAGGGTTAAAAGTGACTTGGCGAAGGTCATACAGAAACAGGAAAGATAACCCAAGACTTTTCATTCCTGATCCGGGATTCTTTCTGCTACACCAAATTATCTACTAAAATAATGACAGGTTTAATAATTAAAAAGTACGTTCCCATTTAATCCTTTTAATAAACCAGTTAAATAAGTACGTTGGTATTATCACTTCTACCTTGAAGAGAGGAAACAATGAAGTGACTTGCCCAAGGTCCTACAAACAGAAGAAGAAAGACTAGAAATTAAATGCCTGATTCTAAATCCAAAGCTCTGTTTCATGGTGACACCCTTAGCACTGAAGACAGAGGCCACAGCTGGGGTTGAAAGTTACCCCACGCCTTCCTAGATTGTTACCTTCTATCCGGTGCTACGACTCTCAAGCTTTCCTCCTCCACTCTCAGTCCCACTCACCATTTTATATCACTGACTCTGCTCCCTCATCTGGCACAACACACGCCCAAGACTTGAGTCACCGGCTCTCTTCCTAGTAGGTAGCCCCTAAACCCTTTTGTGAAGTACTGTATAGTTTCCATGGTCTATTTTCCCCAACTCAACCTGAGAGACGGAGGGACAAAGAAACCGGCCCTGAGAATCTTTACAGGATCTCCCATTGCAAAGGCAGTAGCCAATCACACGCGCAAAATTCAGTAACGTCATCGGCTGCTGAGCAGAGTCCGGAACTGCTCCTTGTCCCGGGCCTGGAGTCAGGCAGAACTTCGCCAATTGTCCCAGCGCGCCAGCTCCAGAGGCAGCGGGGGAGGGGAGTGGGAGAGAACAGGACGAGAAGGGGGCGATGGGACCGAGGAGGATGGGTAGGGGAGGTGGGGAGGGTACGGGGTGGCAGGGGTGTGAGACTAAAAAGATAAGTGGGACGTGGTCTTAGGGTCCACGAGAAGAAAGGGGACGAGGAAGAGAGTTGCAGAATCAAAGGGAAAGAAGGGTGAGGGAGAGGAGAGAGTGGGGGAGGGAGGGAAGGGAGTACCGGGGAAGGGAGAGGGATGGGGGAAGGGAGAGGGTGTTAGAAAGAGTCCTAGCCTCGGGACAGGGCTCTAAGATAGCTTCAGAGGTTCACTGGCCTTCAAGGAGACGCCTCCCCTCTCCACTGTTCCTCAGACATGCTCCAGGAGGTTTGAGAAATGACTCTGTTCCCGAACAGGAGAAGCGCTAATGCCCAAATGGGGAGGGGGAGTAAAGCAGTGGAAAAAAAAAAGAGTATCTGTAACAGGTAGAAGTAGGCAAGAAAGCGAACAAGGAAAGTGTTGGTGAAGAGAGGCAAGAGGATGGGAGAAGGAAAGGCGGCCAGGAAGAGGACAAGGGCGCTCAGATCCAACAGAGAGTCCCCCTGGGTGCCCTCGCCCTGCTGCCTTCTGTGGACATCAAGAATGGAGGCAACCGGAAGATGGTGAGTGTTTCACGGTATTTTGCAGGTCGTCTGTTTGTGGGCGCTTCCACACACAGTGGGAAGCCAAACTGGTTGTGCTGAAGCTTGGAATGGTGGAGGGACAGGGAGAAGCCAGAGAGGGGTCAGTGCCCCACACCACAGTATTGGTACCTAGCGCGCAAAGTAAGCACTAAATAGACCTTTGCTCAAACGGATAAAATAGCCATCTCCTACGCTGGCATAGGGCTTTCAGTTGGCAGAGTGGATTTTCAATCATGAATTCATTTCATGTCAAAACAACCTTGAGGGAGAGGCAGCCAGATAGAATCACTTTTTAGAGATGAGGTTTAGAGAGGTTCAGTGACTTACCTAAAGGCACACAAGTAACACCCTCTCAAGGATCCTCTTTCTCCTGCTGGTGGTGCACTCAAAGCTTTTTCAACAGCTTCTGTTTCTTGTAGCATTTCAGTCCATTGTACTGCAATTTACTTGTTTAGTTATCAGCCTCCTCATCTAAACTCAGAGTTGCTGAAGAGAAGGAGCCTTCCCTTCTTCATCTTTGTATTTTCAGCACTTAGCCCAGAGTGGGCTCTCAGTGCATTTAATTGGCTCTGGTAAAATTCATTCAGTCACGACTGGCGCTCTGCTGTGTCCATTCTTATTCAGGCAGAGCATGTCTTCTGTCCAGATAGCATAGGTTTAGTCTTCATTCTCTTGCTCCTTATTTCATTTGTGCTGTTTTCTGCCTTCTTCTCAGTTGCTTTTCTCCTTGCTTATATTCCTTTCATCCCTCCCCTCCTCCTGCATTTTGCTGGCTTTTTTTTTTTTTTTCTGAATAGGATGAATAAGTGAAATGATGATGTCGGTCATTCAAACTAAACTGAATTGTTTAGATGAGGGGTCTGATAACTAAACAAATAATCTCCAATAAATGGCATATTGGGGATATGCTTGAGATACAGTATTGTCTCTGTAGGTTTACAAGGAACTCACTCCGGTTTGCTGTGTTTTAAGAAACTGATTAAGAAGTAGCTGGGTTTTTTTTTTTCCTCCTGGGGGTGATACTTTACCTTGTAATTCTCCAAAGTACTTATGATCTCATGTCTCCTCTTGAGAACTGTCTGTTAATATGCCTGAAAGTTATCTTGCTGGTTTTATAAAATTGTATACCTGTAATGATAAATTCCGAAGAGCCACTCCCCTGGGTGCAGATGAGCGATTATAATGTTATTCACAGAAACATGGATAAATGGCAGAAATTATAACCTGGAATGGAATGTGAAAGCCTTGTTCTTTGGATTTAGAGCTTGCCAATTGTTTGTGACATCAGCATAAATTCCCTCAATGGATTCAGACTCGAAAGGGAAACTTAAGAGCGCTCTGAAAAGGTGGCATGCACTTTGAAGTGGAAATAATGACAGTTCTGCTCAGGCAGGGTCATTGGAAGGAAATGCAGACTTTGAGTCCACAAGACCTTTAGTAAGGGGAGGCCCAGGTTAGTCACATTGAAAAACAGATAAAGAGAGAGAGCTCCAGTCATATGGGTCATATTGTTTCCCTGCTTAGAAACCCTCACTGACTTCCCATTGTCTGCAGATGATATCCAGATTTATTAGCCTGGCTAATAACATCCTGCATGGTCTGATGCCAATATGTCTTTCAGCTTTGTCTTTTCTTTACTTCACTCACCCCATATCCCAGACATATGACGCTGTTTGGAATTCTTTCTATAAACCCTTTCCCTTCCTGCATACATTCCCTTTCCCACAGTCATTCTGTTGATAATGCTTTTCACCCATCTTCACACATCTAAGCCCTAAAAAGCCTATTTTCTGTGGCACTTCCTTCAAGAAGGCTCCCCTGATTCCCTGATTGCCTCAGATGGAAATACTTTCTGATTTTTTTTGAGTCACAACACTTTATCTACTTTTCTTAAATTATGCATCACTCTTTACTTTTTGTACTGCAAGTTTCGCTTTCTTCCTAAATTTTGCTTTCTTCCTAACGATTCTGCAGGTAGGGTTGGTATCTGATTCGTCTCTGTATCTGGTACTGGCCCCAATACAGTACACTGCACTTAGAAGGTGCTTAATGAGTATTTATTTAATAAATGAATCAAAGATGCTTAACATCTTCAACTGTGAGAACTAGGTTCAAAATCTGCCAGTGAAGAGGAAATAGCAAACCAAAAAGGCTAGGAAGAAATGGGCCAAGGAAGAGGGTAGATCATCTAGGAGCTGAAGCTCTGTAAGTTTACAAGATGGGTGGAAATCTCTATTTATTGATTACCCTCTGTGTGTCATGATCCAAGCAAGGTGCTCTATATTCATTATTCCAGAGTAACCCTTTAATAGGTATTATGACGCACATGCTAAGGATGTGTTAACTAAGACTCAGAGACTAACTAAGACTCAGAAAAGTTAAGTAACTTGTCCATATGATGCATCCAATAAGTGTTGGGATAAACTTGGATCTCTCTGACCACAAAGCCCAGACTTTCTGCATATCTTCAGTACACTGCCTCCCTTTGCAGGAACATGTGCTTCGTGTGTGTGTGTGTGTGTGTGTGTGTGTGTGTGTGTGTGTGGTGGGGGAGGGCAGAGGTTATAGGTGGAAAGATTCCTTCTTGCATTGCTGGCCTGGGGGTGCTCACCTAAACAAAATTCACAACGCTAGCCTGCAATATGGTAAAAATAACAGTGCAGCGAGTTGGAAATGGGTGCTTGTGGTGGTGGTGTGATTTGTATCCACTGAATTGCATTTTTAATTGGATTTCCTGGTGTGTCTTCATCTTTATCTTTGGGGGCTCACCCCAAAGGCCTTATAATTTGGGATGATTCTTCAGTTAACCAAGCAATAGACGTGTCTGGTTAAAACTAACAGAATGCCCTCACGTGTTCCTAGCACTCTAGCACCTAGGCTACGAACTAAGATTGTCTTCTTATTTGCTCTCAGTTGTCTGGAGGGTTTCTTAATTCTTGGTCTATTTACTCATGGGTTCCAGTAGCTTTAAGACTCCCAGCATTTTAAAGGACAAAGTAGCCCTTTCACCCACTGATTTCCTTCTGATTAATTGTTCGTATTAAGAGTAGCAGAGGTGGGAACCAGGGACTTACTAATGTGCCCTTTAAAGCATCCATTGGCACCTCTGATTTCATTTTTCATCCACAGTACAGGACCTCACACATAGTAAGTGCTCAATATTTATTGGATAAATAAATGAGTAACTCAAATGAATAAAAATGTATTGTCTCCAATTTAAGTGATGCTAGTAAGGAAGTTTATATGTCAGTATAACCCCTTATTGCTTGGTTTATGTATCTTCCCTGCCCTGTCTGTTTCGGGAATCTGCATTGTATGGGCCTTAGGGCCATGTATAGGGTCACGGGTGCACATTTGGGATGGTGGGACAAGGGGACAGAGCTCCCCTGCATAACTGCTGCTGGCCTTGCCAGTGCTTGGGTCCAGAACTCCACTTCCCAGATTATAGAAAACACCAACTCCCCGAGTAGGAGTTGATGGTGATGGTGATGATGATGATGATGATGATGGTGATGATGATGATTCAGCATTTCTCTAACTCCAGAGTTAAAAATACTCTTCATCCCAGCCTACTTGTTATTCCTCACGACTACCATGACAGGTGGGTGGAGGAGTGTTATCTCCAAGGGAAAAACACATTGGGGGCTGTGGCCCAGAGTGCTGAAGGGACCCACTTTTAGAATGGTTTACCCACCCCCATCACTGGGCTCCCTGACCAGGTGATCTCACTCTGATTCTTCCCTAACACTAGCTATGCAGTGAATTCTTTTATGTATTTCGATCACACACTGAAGAGAATGGCCATGAAATCAGAATTAGAACTCAGCGCCTTAATCTTTTCTTTACGCGCAGAGCCACATTTGTCTTTAGCAGTGAACGTCTGCTTCCGCATTTGGAGGAAAGTGGACCAGTCTCATCTGAGGCCTGATTTAATAGATAATTCCAAGGTTTGGGAGGGGAGTTAATTTGACCTGAGTAACTTTAGAGCACAACACCGTGATCACAAAGGACTGTCTTTAAACTCAATTTTCTACATTTGCTCTTAGGTTGCCAGGAATTATGCTACTTCTGCGGAAGTTACTGTGTAGTTTCCTAGTCTAAGGCACTGAGGGCAGGAGTGTCAAAATATTCTCTCACTTCCTGCTCTACGTTCCTTTCTAACTTTGTCCTCCCCAAGCTCCCGATTCGCTTCCATTCCCAATGTTATAGTGCGGTCAGACGAAAGAAAGCTGGGGCCATAGAGGTAATAGTTATTCTGTCATGGGGGCTTGTCTGTCTTTTCAGGTGTACTTCCTTCCTTTCCTGTTGCTCTTCAGGGCAGGCCCCTGTCCCCTCACAGGCAGTAGGATCCCCTAAAGGATCTCCTTGCTCAGCTCAGATATGCTCCGGCTCACATCCACTTCAGAGCCTCACAGCTCAGTCACGCTTCAGCTGCCGGCCTCCCTGATCTAGGCCTTCTCTCCAGCTCGCTGGCGCCTCCACCCTTTCTGGCTTGAGCTGCTGAGGCCTTGCTCCTTTGTGTTCCCTCCCTCCATTATTTCTGTTGCTGTCTGGTTTTCCCTCCTGGAGTCTTGTTTATCTACTTTCTCTCCGGCTCCCAACAGCCTCTTGGGCCCGAAGTCACTACTCTCTGGGTGTAGCTTTACTCTCCCAGGAGGCGTACACGATATAAGTGAAACTGGAAGGTGAATAGGGTGGGGAAGGGAACCTTCCCTGTAAGAAGTTCCTACTATACTGATTAGCCTCATAGCTTGGTAAAGGGTGGCCAAGAGGTACAGATTTATAGAACCAGGGATCCTATTCTGTTAGATGATCCAAGAGATTTAGGTTTGGAAAGGACGGATCTGGGCTCAAACAGGTTTATTACTGCATGAAGGCAGATACGTTTTGGTTCCATCCTAAGCAGTTGTTGAAAATGAAAGGCTTTTGTTTCCTGGGTTTGGAATGGTGTGGGGCTTAGCTTTTCTAGGCTGAATGAAGAGGAGGGAATCTTTAGGGTACTTGGCCAGTTTGGCTAGCTTGCCTATGGTGGGCGTGAGGGTGGGGTTAAAACAAAAAGCACATCTTGATGTTAACCCTCTTTTCACTGAAAA
Organism: Tursiops truncatus; assembly: GCF_011762595.2. Lineage (NCBI taxonomy): Eukaryota > Metazoa > Chordata > Mammalia > Artiodactyla > Delphinidae > Tursiops > Tursiops truncatus. Next base: position 69,455,218 of record NC_047034.1, read on the forward strand.
GAAAGACCCAGTTATTCCAAATGTTTTCCTATATCCAAATGTTAAAAAAGTATACAAGTTTAAGATGCCGTGAGTAACTATGTTTGCTAAAACCCTGCAGTCCATTTGCATGTTCTAGTCATTTTCTACTGACCCCTAATGGCCAGAGGTGGTTATTCCTCAGATCTTTCTGAGTCTTCTAGACAGAGGATGGAACTGGATGTCCTTTCTGACTCCCTATTACCAAAGTTCAGTAATTCCTTGCCTTCTCTTTCTGCACCTCATTCTTCCTAAAATATTTTCCCGTCTAGGATTCTTAGAAGCATAGACTTTTAGAGTTGACAAGAATCTTAAGTAGCATCTAGCGCAAACTTCCCATTTAAAAGATGAAGAACCAAGGCTCAGAGAGGCTTAGAAACTTAAGCATGGTCACACAGGCAGCTAGTGGGAGCTGTGGTTACAACCCCAGTCTTCTGTTCTCGTTGCCATTTGATAGCAGTACTGTGAACTAGCTAATTTGGAAGTTAAGTTGCCATTTAGTGTTACTTTACTTCCAGTGACGTCCACTCTTCCTGCTTCCCATCTCCCTGTGCGTTGTAGTGTGGGACCCCAGGACCCTAGATCTCAAGGGAAGTAACTCTACTAAATGCCGGGCAGGTTACAGAAGTTGGGGTGAGATGAGGAAGGAGTCCCTGAAGGTGCGAAGAATGGCATCGTCAAATGTCAGGGTCTTCATGGCAGATTCCGGTTCTCACCAAAGAGGAGGCCATGGGGCAGAAGCTACTTCCATGCCCTTTAGGAGTTAAAAGGGTGATGAGAAGGACAGGCCGTGTGTACGTGTGCGTGCTAGCATCTGTGTGGTGGAGAGCTGGAGGATGCTACCCTGATTGTGATGTGGGAGACAGAGACTCGAAGAGAGAAGAACGCAGAGGAGCTTTTCTTATTCTTGAGCTAGTGAGAGAAGAAATCTGGAGGCAGAAGTGGGCTTGCAGTAGGCTGGGGGGGGGGCTCTCAGAGACTTAGTTAAGATTCTGAGGAGCAGAGACTGGGAAGTGGGTGGCAGAGAAGGAGGTGGGGACAGCTGTTGCTTTGATTTGCTATTGAGTCAGTGTTCTCGGTGCATTAGCACTGGGAGGGAGCCCTGGGCTGGCCCCCAACAAAAACAAGCCCCTCTGGAGCCAATACTGTGTTGTAGTAAGAACTGCAGTTGGGAGACAGAAAGGAAGGGGATCTAATCCCCAAAGAGCCCCTTCCTCGCCTTAGCACCTACCTTCTAGGACTGGGCTCTGTGCTCCAGACAAGTGTCTAGTGTTCTGTACTAAGAGGCTGGGGGGAGGTGATGAGACACAGCAGAACGGATCGGCTCAGTAAGGGCTGCTAGGAGCATGGGTTCTGTGCAGGGCTTTGACTTTCATCAGTTGTTTCTCAAGCAAGTCCCTAAGGTAGGGCATGAAATCACTCCAGTTGAAGACAGCCTGGAGCCATTTTAGAAGTGGCCTTTTACCCCTATCTCCTCATTCCCTTCCCACCATGCTCACATACTCAGAAATCACAACAGGTATGACCTGGAGTCTGTATTCTAATGCAATAGAGAGTCAGGAGTCTAGACTTTGAACTCTCAGATGTCCCTTGAACCAAGTGCAGGCACTTTTATACCCTTTCCCTAAATGTATCTAGCTGCTTTCACACGTATGTAATAGAACTGGGGAAAAAAATCACCCCATCTTAGGAAAGTACTTAGGAAAGGATACATAACAGAGTCAGCGTGGAGTAAATGAAAGCATAATTCAGTTTAACTTGTTGGAAAATATGTTTAGCGATGAGAAAATACGGACTGGGAATGGGAGGGAAAGCCCAGGGACCCTGGGGAGAAGTAAAGAGCAGATTCCCTGAGGAATCTCCAACCAGGTGCCAAAGCCTTGCTCCTAACACTCCAGAGCCTCCATACCTGTTCGAGTACATGGATGCATTCCCTTCTCAACAAGCTCTATCTTATTCTTTGCTCTTTAATGTGGCACTTTAGATATTTCAGGCTGATGGCTTGGTGTGGCGGGATAACAATGCTGTGAAAAAGTTTAATTTGTTAGAAGTCAGGCAAGAAAGTGTTCATCTCGGCCGGCTCTCATTTTACGGACTTGTTTCTCTTCACTGGGTCATCAGAATCAGGGTGTGGATGACAGGTTCGGGGCAGTGATCAGGAAGACCACATGGCGCAAAAGGTGGTCTGCCCTACACACCCACACTACTCTGGGCTCCCCTCTTCCGCCAGTCCTAGCTGAGATGTAGTCTCTGCCCTTCACTTTTCTCACCTAAAAATGTATTTTTCGGCAGGTTGTTGTTCAATTAGTTCAATTACTTTGGGCCTTCCTGGGAATTTAACCCTTCTGTGAGATAGACACATTCTTCCAAGTCTGCAGACCTCACAGTTCCCGATATGGCAAATAATTCCGTTCTGACACAAAGAGCTCCTCTCCTTAAATCTTCTTGAGAGTCTCTTCTTCAGTGTGGATATACATTTGATTTTGTTCCCCAAGATGCACATATATTCCAACCTGGTGACTCTCTTTTTCTCCTTCAGGATGTGTCCCTCACTACACACATGACAACTACAATTTTCACTATTTGTATCCCTGTTTTCATTATTTTTTGGTCATAAACATAGCATTTTCTTATGACCCAGATACAGAGCCCTTTTCACAAGCCCGTTATTAATCAAAATCCCTAATGTCCAGCAAACCATATGGTTTAAACTCAGAGATCCTCCCCAAAGCAGAATTCAGGCTCTCTCTCCTGCTCAAACTCCCCAGGAGAGGGCCAGAATCCTCTTCTCCCCAGGGCTGAGGCTCAGTCCATCTGTCACTGACACTGGACTCCGGGGCTTGGAAACCAGAAGAGAGTTGGCATGAAGCAGCAGTTGAGGATAAATGAGAATGTGTGAGGCCCATGGGTTTAGTGATGGTGGTTTTTATATTTGTTTGAGATTACAGGATGGAGATTAGAGGAGGGAATATATAATATGTGTTTGGAAATATCTCATCCTTAAGAACTAGAGTAAGAACTAGTAGGGCTTCCCTGGTGGCGCAGTGGTTGAGAGTCCGCCTGCCGATGCAGGGGACGCGGGTTCGTGCCCCAGTCCAGGAAGATCTCACGTGCCGCGGAGCAGCTGGGCCCCGTGAGCCATGGCCGCTGAGCCTGCGCGGCCGGAGCCTGTGCTCCGCAACGGGAGAGGCCACAACAGTGAGAGGCCCGCGTAACCGCAAAAACAAAACAAACAAACAAAAAGAACTAGTAAGAACAAGTGAGTATAACTGTCTCACTGTTAAGTTTACATTTGCTGAGGGACAAATGATTAGGAGCAGATGGTAAAACGGGCCCCTCATTTTATGATAATGAGAGAACTTGACTCTAGGCTCTTCAAAGACTGACCTAGGCTAGGCTAAGTCATAAGTTACTTGTCATCGATGTATTTGTTAGAGGTTTGCTGGGTTTCCAAGGAGTATCGGGTATTTAAGTCAGAGACTCAATAAACCAGTTCACCTTCTGGAGCTTTTTACTCTATCTGAGGCTTTGGCTGGAATTCTAGAATCCAAATTGGAAGCAAAGAGCCAGGTCCCAGAAGAAAAATGAACACAAGAAACAAGGATCTGCATCTTCCCAATGAAATCTGCTATTGGAAGTATAGTTCTCCATTCTATTTTGCTAACACCTGGGACTATATGAAGGAAATGGAGAACTAAGTAGTGGCTAGCTTAGAGATAAATGGCTGAGATGCCAGCCTTCATTTCTTTTTCTTTTTTTCCCTAGGGTGAGGTGATGCATCTGACCTTTCTGACCCTGAACTGGAAGTAAATGAGCCAAAGGTGCTTATCATTAGCAATCAATACACAATTAGTGTAGGTCTAGCTGGGGTAAGGAAAAATAAATCCTTAGAGAAAACAACATTTTAGTTCTTTTTATTATTTAGCTTTCTTATTCTCCTGGAGATGTCCAGGAGAAAGATGGAGAGAGATGAGAGGGCTAAAGAATCCCAGACGTAAGAGCTCACATAGAAAAATGATACACATATTGAAAACAATGTTGGAGTCTCTGCATTAGAATCCTTTCAGAAACATGTCTGCTCTTTATGGGAACGGGGTCTCAGGGAGATGAGTAGATGGGAGAAACTCCAGCTGTTACCATAACCCTAATTCTGTCTTCTTGAAGGCTCTCTCATGGAGATAAATCACTTCCATTACCTGTCCTTGAGGAATGAAGTTTCTCCTTGTATCAAAGAAGGAAATGGAAGAGGGGTCCTGGAAATTAATTCTGGAAACCTGTTTCCCCAGCCTCACTCTGGTGTAGGTCATTCATAAGTGTTAACTATTCTATGAACTATTATGCAAAACTGACGTGGGGAAATCAGCATTTAGGGGAAGAGAAGCTTGTGTAGCTTTGATGTGATGGGAGGAACATGTTGGCTGTCTAGTCTCAGACTGGCAGGGGCTGAGCATTCTCATTGGGATCATTGGCAGATACCCCAAAAGAGTTTAAAGATCCAGCTCCTGAGATCTGGCCAAGGACTTGGACTCTGGGATAGGATGGTTATATTTAAGGCCACGTAGTCTGTACTAGATGGTTATAATGATGAGGGACATGAGTCAGGGATTTGATATTTACCTTCTATGCCTCTCATATATCGAATTCCTCTATTATCTATTCTGATAACCTATCCTATATGTTGTCTTTACGTTTACTGCTAAGGCTGAGGGGACAGGAACAATGGGTACCATGACAGGACAATTAGAGTTGGTTGTCAGGCTCAGAATGGTGTTAAGAGGTACATGCTCATAAACTGAGTAGGACTCATTTTGCATTCCACATTTATAGTGTATATGTGGTTATAGTGTATGAGCAATGCTGTCTCGATCTAAACCACAACTATTTGTAGTTCTGTTTTAAATCTATGAGTCCATATATGGCAAAACATTCAGTTTTTTTGAGGCCATTTGAGGTCACTCTATGTCCTAGTCTCCTGAACACTGCAAACCACACTTCTTTTCAACCTCAGTATTATTTGCTCTTTCTGTCCCCTTCCTACAGGGGATTAGGTGGTTATGAAGACTCTCCAGAGCTGTATCTACAGGTCTTGTTTACCTCTTTCTGGTGGAGCAGGTCAGGGATCATAACCAAGATCATGTGTGTGTTTGTGGTAGGGGGAGGGAAGTTCCAGCCCTGTTCTGAGGGCTGCAGTGTAGAGAGTAAAGAGATTAGGAGCTTGGATGGGAGCAGGACCACGGAGAGCAGCAAGAAGAGCCTGGAGCATCCCTGTCAGGGGCTAGCACCATGGAGAGCTCAAAGCACCTGTGGTTTGTTCCACAAAGAACAGGGCGACCAGGATCATAGGTTAAGGCAGCCAGCTCTCAAGCCAGACATCAGGGCTTCTGCTAGGATCACACCACACACATCACTTGCTCTCAAAGGCCTCCTGAAGTACTCTGTTTGAACCTGCCACACATACAACCAAGAGACTGTGCTAAAAAGTGAGGACCGCCACCAGACTGAGTTTGTCAACATAAGCCTCAGTAATTATGAAAATTACATTAGTATCAGTGGTGGTGGAAGAGGTTTTGACTTGCTACAACCAATTATGCATGAAATTAATAGTATCTTTCAGTGTGGGAAAAAGAGCACCACAAAGCCTGTGTCCCCTCAGAGACACGCTAGGCATGAGGAAACCAAAATGTGTATTACAGTCAGATAGGGTATGAGGTGTATCAGAGTCCGGGTGCTCTAAGGCACCCCAAATTGCTGTGAATCGTCCAGTCTTGATCATACACAGAAAAATGGAATGGATTATGACTCTTAAAAAGGGTATTGTCCTCAGGACTTAGAGGCCTCTGTGTTAGTTGGGAAATTTGGCCACTCTCTTTAGACTTAGGGGAATTTCAGTAAAGGGACAGATAGTTCTCTCTTTCAGTACTTGTTGCTTCCATGAAGACTATGTAGCTTTAATGAGCTTATATTTTGTAAAAAATCTCAGCAGCTTCATGTGTTCAAGACTCTTGACAACTTGACTTCTCAGTGCTAGAATGGATGGATCTCCTTGTTATAACAGGATTGGATTGGGTTTTTACTTAGGTTATAAAACCTCTGAGCATCAGCTGGTTCTGACCCTGTAAAGAATCATCTCTGCTGCTGATCCTAGAGGAAGAAGCAGATCTTTGGCCCCAGAGACTTGTTCTCCTCTATTTTACAATTACGTGGAGTGTTTGTTCTTAATTTGACTGAGTTCTTAGAGACCCTGAATCTTTTTCTGATGGCTTGCTTTTCTGGTGGTTTGTTTCTCTCTATTTCTTATAAGCATTCCCATGAGGATGGCTATTCTCGGAATTTATGGATGGACTTCTAGGACATGACCTTATCCAGGAAACAAACTGTTCCAGTACGTTGACCTATGGCCGATGATTAAACAGGAAATATTAACTTTTAGCATGAAAAATGAAAGGAGAAGATATAATTAACAAAACTATCTAATACCCTGGCTTTTTCATTCAGTAGTCAGTAAGGAGCTGGTCCAGTCCACAGCTTGCTTTCATGGAGAACCTGGAGGCTAGATTACCACCCTTCAGTGAAATTCCATTACTGAGAAATAGATGACAAAAAAGGGATTGTTGGGCTGGTTCTGTTGGAGTAGGAAACAACAAAGAATGTGACTAGCCACAGCCCCAGGGGTTTTATTATTTCTCTGATGAGAACTGTGAGGATCTTTTCCTAGGTTATTTTTTTGTGACCTAAGGACAAGCAGCTTTTGATTCTATTGTATATATTATTTGGACTGCAAGAAAGTAGTAGTAATACCAAGGGGTACCAAAATCAGATCTAAGGATTTTCAGAGCAATGGCACAACTACTTAGTCTCCTGTTTCAAAGTGACCAGAGCACCAAAAAGATGCCATCTGTGGAATTTTATGGCTGCAGAACTATGAGTCATTCTTCAAGTGAATAGTGAATGTCTCCAACAAGGCGCTCTTGAAATTAGATTTGGCCCTCCTTTTCTCCTCAGCTGGAAGGAGAGAGAGAGAGAGAGAGAGAGAGAGAGAGAGAGAAGACACCTAAGGGTAGTGAGCTGTCTCATTTACTGTTAGTCTAGGGCAGAGGATTTCAAACTGTATGTGGCAGAACCTCTGTCTATGCCTTAAGGATTAGGGGGAGTGTAGGGGAAGCCAAGAAGAAGGGTGAGAGGGCTCCAGGTCTTATCTGTTTCAATAAGAGTAATTCTCCTTGGATCTGTTTTATTTATTTGATAAAGGAATTTCACATCTTTAAAGATAAAAGTGAGAAAACCACTGTACTAAAAGAAACTACTAAAACCAACAGTGCTGCCTAGCCCTAGGGAGAGCTTAGGACAGAATCTTTGGTGTAACTGCTGGATAGGCAGCTGACATGCCACAGCTTGGACCCCACATCAGACAGACTGTATGATACCAGTGTCTCTCTGACGGTTTCAGCTTCTTTGTGCCAGAAAGTGCACATGTCTGAGGGGAGAGCATCTCCTTCCCAGGGGTTCCCAGCTGCAACTGGGAAGAGAACAGGAGCAGAAACAGAACAGCTACAGCTGCAACTAGGAACAGAAACTGGATGGAGTAGGTCTGCCAAGCAGATCTGTGGGCAGCTCTAGAGTGAATGCCTGCTGGATTTCTCCGGCACACTGGGCATGATCTCTGCACTGGGCACCTGGCCAGGGGGCTGCAGAATGGATGGCAGTGGACAGAAGGTCATTGGGAAGGGAAAGATATTCATGTGTGAGGCAGTGCAGTCCAAAGTTAAACTGCTATATCCTGGTATAAAGCAAAGTGAGGCTGCCCACCTGTCTGTCTCTGCACTAGATCAGCTCACAGAGTGCTGGAAATAACTTGAAAAGGAAGAATCCAAGGAAGTCTGGTTGCAATGTTGAATGTTGAGCTGCTCACCAGAAAGACAACCACAGAATACATTAAGTTCACAGGCCTTGTATCCCCCAAAGCTGGAACTGCCAACTTCTACCAATACTAGTGGAGAAACGTGAGAAGGAAGGGGCAGGTGGCAAACTCTGAATATCTAAGCCATCCCTGAGTTTCTAGCCACAGCACTCATGGCCGGGTTCAGATAACAGTTGTTTGCCCTTCTCCAACCTCTCAATCCCTGTTCAGCCTTATGAAACCAAAAAAAAAAAAAAAATGTATGCTGTACTTCAGGGAGCTGTATACCCCAGCAGCATATGAAGTTTGTTTTCCTCATTCTAAATGGAAATACCCTCTCTGCCATACACCCTTGACCACTCCAGCATCCGTGTATTAGGATATCTTGTCCTTAAACTTTCACACCACGTCTCTTCTTGTTTTGGTCAAATGTTACCAGGTAAGCCATATACTGCCTAGCTCCCTGCCCAGGGACCTCAGGCCAAGTCAGGGGTACTAGACACACCTTCTTCATGATCCTGGGCAGAATGGCCTTAGGATCACCACCCATGAGCATTAAATCTATGCACCTACCTCCCCCGTCAGAGTGGGTCTTTTTTGATCCTGAAGCTAAGAAGTAGAATTAATTTAGATAGAAGATCACATGTGGTTGTGCCTCTTGTACATCAGTACATCCTGAGACATTACAACCAGACATATGTCCACTGTCTGCACAGATGATGCTCTACAAGGAAAATGATGCTTGATTTGACTCTGTCTTGGGAACAGATCTCCCTCCCCATCGCCAAATTCTCAACCCCTCCTCCGGACATTCTCCATTCAAAATGTACTGCCTTCCACTCTTCCCTCAAGCCACTGCTCTGATATATATATATATATATATATATATATATATATATATGGATAAAGCATTTCTCTTCCTCTAAACCTTAAAGCCTGAGTAGGGGCTGGAGCCCGAATTGAAGACCAGGAAAGAATAGTGCAGTTGGTGAAGAAAGACTTGGCTAGGGTATGGATTTTCTCTCTTCTCCAATGTTTACATCCTAGGATTGAGCTCACAGCTTTCTGGGATGACTTCATTCTGTTTAGGTCTCAGCCTGGCCCCATCAGTTCCCATGGCCGAACAGGGGCAGTTTGGGTCATGCTTGTCTCTCTTAAACCCAGCTACCAGGATGGGAAGGCCAGGGGCTGCAGCTGAAAGTCAAGGCTTAGTAGAGACTCGTTATTGTGGTCCATACACCCAGCAGCCTCTCCTTGCCTTGCACTTAGCCTGCCCTCCCTCAGGACTCTCTTCACCTCCTCAGCGAGTAGGGTCATCAGGACAGTCCTCTGGGGAAGGGGGATTCCACACAGGGGAGAGGAGGGGCTGCTGTCTCTATGGTGACTTGGGCAGGAACTCCCCTGGGGAGGGTTAATGGGTACAGAGTAGAAGGACTCAGCCAGCCAGCTGTAGGTAGGGGATCCCCAGTGTCCTCATACCAGCAGAAACTCCTTTATCATGATGGAGACAGGGCTAGGGGAGCAGGTCAGGCGAGATGGAGCAATTATTCCTCCAGCACCCGGGCTCTTCGCCTGTTTCCTTCAGATGAAATTCTCTACATCATCATCCCCAGTTTCAACCCCTCCCCTCTCCACCCCCGCCCCGCCCTGTGCCCATCCCTTCTGGCCACTGGGTCCATCACCCAGGAGCCGCCTCCCCTTTCTCCTCCCCTGCGGTTCTTTCTGTTTTCCGTTGGCATCTGGCCGGGCATAGCCACCACCCTCCCCTTCACTGTCCCCACATCCCTTGGCTCTGCAGAGGTCCCGGTCCCTCTTCCCCTCCCCCAGCCCAGCCTGCCTCACATAGGGGCGGAGGAGACCTAAGGATGCATTCCTTTAGTCCCTTCACAGCCTGCCCTCCCTCCTCCGGGAACCTGAGGCTCGAAGCTGTGGCTCCCTTCCTGGTCTCCCTACAAACTGCCCCCTGCCACCCCATTAATCGTCAGCAGCCTTTAAGAAAGCTGAGGTGCCCCGACAGAGCTGACCTACATAGCCCGGTCCAGGGCAGGAGGGGGCCCCAAGTCCCCTCACCCCTGGCCCCGCCTCCTTTCTCCCCCCCCCCACTCTCTTCCTTCATCTTTCTACCGTGACAAACCCAAGAAGGTTTGAGTTCCTGACTGAAGCAAAGGGGGCTAGGCAAGACACCCCACCCCAAATTTGGAAAATCAATCCTTAGCCCAGGAAAGCTTTGGGTTTTCTATGCATCCTCCTCCCCAAATACCTTCATCCTTCCCTTTGCCCAGCCTCTCCCCACTGCCCCCCCCATCCCCCTCCTCCGCTCTCGTCTGGGTTTCTTTTACCAGCTTCTGCCACCGCTAGGGATGTTGCCATCCCGGGGCCCTCTCCGCCCAGTGTTGTTGTTTTGCTCCAAGAAGAAGCCCCCCACTTCCTTGCCCACGCCCCCCTCAAGAGCCTCACCCAGGCTCCCTTCCCTGCCCACTCGGAGCTCCGCCGCCGGTGGTGGGGACGGGCTGGGGAGCAGAAATGTTTGCATACAGCAGTTTGGGGTATTGCACTGGCTACCCAACCCCTCCAGACATACATACACAAACACCCGACACACGCCCTGACTGAAACAGCGACAAATCTCACTCCGCCCCCAACACACACTGACACAGACATACACACAGATATTGACACAGAAACGCAGAACCAGACACCAACACAGACGCGCACACCCAGACACACACACGGACATCAACACATCCATACCCCGGGATGCTTATAACAGACCCAAACCCCGACTGCACACGCAGACACACTCGACGGTGTACAAGGAGGGGGCATACCCGGCACACCCCACGATCCACAGAGACACGGACGCTCAGAGACAGACACAGGGGTATCAGCAGCGACTGGCGACTTTAACCCCCGCTTCCAAACAAAGCCAACAGGCTCCCTCCGCCCCCGCAGCCGGTCGGAACCCCCGCCCCGGTCCCACCCCCCCTCCCCTGGCGCCGCCCCCTCCCTCACTCACCGTCCTGGGAGAGGTTGGCCCCGCCGGGCGCCCAGCAGCTGGCGAAAAGCAGGAGCAGGGGCAGGGCGGAAGGGGCCCCCATCGCGCTTCCCGGCCGGCTCCCTGGCTGGGCGCTGGCGAGCCTGGATCCCCAGGGGCTGGGGCTGGGGAGGGGGTAGACGACGACACTGACCGAAAGGGCGCCCCCGAGCCGCTTCGGAGCCCGGGGCCGAGGCGGGGACCGGGAGGGAGCCGGCGCTGCTGCAGTCGCGGGGATTAAATAGGGCGCTCGGAGCAAACCATTCGGTTGGAGGTGGAGGGGGGGTGACGGGGGCTGGGCTGGTCGCGGGGGGGACAGGTTGCCGCATTCCCCACGCCCCCCCCCCCCCCCGCCTCACGCACCCCCTGCGCGCAGTCGTGGTGCCTTCCACCTTCTCCCTCGGGAGCTCCACCAGCCCGGCTCGGGCGTGGAGCAGAGGGAGAGAGCTGGCTCAGCAGTGGGACCTGCCGCCCACCCCTCTTAGGCTTGGGGTGGAGGGAGGGAGGGAGGGGGGGGTCGGGCAGGGCCCTGGGCCAACTGGCGGGATCGGCCACTGCCCGCCTGGGCAAGGGTGTGCCCACTAGCCCGAGATCCTCCAGCCCCGCCCTCCCTCCTTTGGCAACCCGGGATCCCCAGGAGCCCTGGGGTTCCCCTATCAACAGTATGCCCAGGGACATCTCTTCCATGGGTAACCAGTTACCCTGGTCAATCTCCAAAGCACTAACATCCCTAGTTCCTCTGACCAAATGAGCCCCTAGTTATACGCCCAGTAACAACTTGTAGCCCCAGGCAATTTCCTTTGACAGGCATCTTCCAGCAAGCCCCCAGGCCATGGGAATCAACACTTCTCTCAATCCCTCCTCAAAGAAATTACTCCCCATCTAAAAACAGTGACTTCCCTTCAGACTCTGCCCAACCAAGCTGCCTACAAAGCAACTCAGTGGTTTCCCCCCTTAATCCTTCCTATTCCCCCACTTTACTCCCAGCCCTTACCCCCAATATTTTTCTTCTTAATATTTCAAAGGAGTTTGTCCTTCCTTCTCAAATTTTAGTGAGTAAGATTCCTGGGTGAACGATCTGATCTACAGACCCTCAGGAAGCTGCCCTCTTAAGGGCCAGTGCATCTGTGGCTAATGCAGTTCTTGCCCCTGAGGCCAGATATAAGATGAATGAGAGAGGTGGGGTGTCTGTACTTGCTCTTGGCTCCTGAGTGCCAAGCCCCCTGGGGTTTGGGTTTTTTTTTTTTTTGTGATTGAAGTTCTCTGGAAGAGTCTTGGTACGTCTCAGAAAGAGATCCTTCTGAGTCAGTTTTGCTCAAACTTAGCTTTTGGGAATACATTCCTAAATTTTAGAATCTCTGAATCAAAGAATTTTATGTATATAAGGATTCTTAGAAAATATTTGGTCCAATCCCTTATTACACAGGTGCAACTGAGACCCAAAGGGTATGAATTGATCTACCCAAGGTTATACTGACAATTAATAGTAGAAAACACAAGGAATCATATGATTTTTAAAGTGCCGTCCAATCTTGGGAGGCCAATTTTGTCCCTAGATGAGGGATTTGGGTGCCTGTCTTCTAAGCCCTGGACCAGTCCCCTCTCTGAACTGCTTGTACCTCACTGTGCTAATCTTCAACGTTTGGGTAATCTTTCCTCCTCTCAGATAGGCTTCACAGCTGTTTGTGATGGACTTAATGTCTCTGTCACCTAGTAACTCAAGGACAAGGATGTGGAAAGTACTTAGTAATCAGTAAAGCTCTGTATGAATGTTAGTCACTGGTGGAGAGGATGAGAGAGAATATTCTCCAGGAAGACCCTTGAGGATAGCCAGAAAGCTGCCCCTCTGTTTTTCTTCTCGCTGTGTGTGGAGTTTATCTATCGTTTCTGGGAGAAGAGCTCTGCCTACCTCTTGAACACTTACTGAATGTCTGGGTGTTTATTAAGAATTATTTGTAAGAGTTTTTGACCACCTTGGGTTGCCTGACTTGCCTACCTTGACACATCTTAGTGACTCCAAACCGTTCTACTGCTCTGGGGTTCTCTGCCTCCCTGGGGGTTCTCTGACACCTTGATATCTGTGAGAGGCAAAGCTAGAGGGAGGAGTGTGGTTGAGGGATACAGACACCTGGATGTAAGAGAGAGGTGAGACTGGACTATGGGGTGGGGCAGGAGGGGAGATAAGGGGAAAATTGGACCTTCCGACAGAGGTGGGATTAGGTCGGCATGAGTTTAGTCCTTCAGAGAAAAGGAACGAGTGGGTGTGTTTTCAAAGAGAGAATACGGCTTCGGAGAAGAAGGATCAGGCTATCCTAGTTAAAGAGTCTTGATGGATAAAGAGTATTATCTTTGGAGCTAGAAGAAGTTTTAGAGATCATCTAAGTGGGATTAAGAGAGGACAGGTTAGTGTTGGGGGGAATGAGAGTGGGCATGGGTGGGATTGGGATGGCAGGATGTGGAATTAGGTCCCAAGCTCCTGTCACTAATCACCTTTTCCATCTGCTACTCTGCCGTGATCCCCTTCTGCCTGTCCTTTAATTCTCTAACTACTCTGCTGGTCTGTCCCCACCCTCTACTGTAACTGCACTGGGATGAGAACCAAGGGTGGGAGGAGAGGGCGAGAGCTTTTGTGGAGAGAGAGTATTAAGAGCAAGCAAATAAGACTCTGGAATGCTCTTTTCCTACTGGCTCCTTCCCTTTTCTGCATCATTAGCATCAGTTTGGCAGTACTTTAGGCCCTGGGAATAGGAAGCAGTCATTGGCTTTTGGAATTATAGGATAAAAGAGTATTAGAATTGTAAGGGACCTTCAGGATTACCTAATTAATACCCCTTGTTGAACAGATGAGGAAAATGAAACTCAGAGAAGTTAGGTGACTTTCTGTGTTCACACGGGGATGTGGTAGAGGGCTTAAGGTATTGGATAAAGGAGGCAGATATACTCTCGGGGGCAGGAGGAATAAGGAGAATCATTACTCTCCAGCATTGTCCTCTTTGAGGAATTTCCACTTCTGCATATCTCAGAGTGAAAGGGTAGTGTCTCCTACAGAGGCAGATGTCTCCATTTGGAATAACTCATTACCTATAATCGCTCTAATGCCCTTTGTCTCTGTGCACCCAGCATCTTACAGGCACCCTTTTCACTAGGAAAAGAATTTTACAAAGAAAGCCTGACCTGCAAGGATTATCCTCATCCCGAAAACAGGTAAAATAAGAGTATCCATGTTGCTTTGTGATCTCTATGGTTACTTTGCACTCTAAAATGCTATGACATACAAGCTGTGTTTCCCAGAGACTTGCACAAAGTCTGGAGTAGGTTGTCTGTGGGATTAAAGAACTGGTCACCACAGTGAAAACTGGGGGGAACAGTGAAGGGGAGTGGAGAGAAGGCGAGTTCTGGCTCCTGGGTGCCCCTATCCACTCAGCAGCAGCCTGGGTGGCTAGGGTTGAGGAATGTGGCGCTGGCACCGGTGCTGGGCTGTGCAGCTGTGTGGGCCCTGGGCATTCCTTTCCCCACGCGCCTCCTCTCAGGGAGTGGGGAGGGCAGGAACTCGGCCTGAGTAGGGTGAATACTACATATTCATCTAGGAGGGGGATGACAGCACCTGAAGGAAAAATCTCAGAAGCCTGCCTCGGTTCTGCTTTGCCCTCTAACCCTTCGCCTCTGTATGACTTTTTCTTTATCAGTAAATTCTATACAGGTTTCCGTATTTGCTTTCCCCTTTAATTTTCCACCCAACTAAACCAGGATTCCTCATACTGCTTCTTGTTTCTATTATACAGTTTTAATTAACCCTATCCTTAATAATAACCTTTGTACGTGTTTTAATTCTAACCTTAATTGAATTCTAATTTCAACCCTAACCCTAAGCTATTACAGACTCTACTAATCCTAATACCAACCCCAATTTAATTGTTAATTTTAAGCCACATCTTAATTCTAACCTGTTATAAGCCACCAATTTAGGACAGCAACTTGCACATCATAAAAATGATCACAGGTACCATTTTTTGGGAATCCGTTGTATGCCAGACTTTGCACTGGGTCCTTTACATGCACAGTATGTCATTCAGGTACCGGAAAGTACCCTAATGTGGTTGGAATTATCAGCTGCCTTACAGATACGAGGAAATAAAGGTTTGATGAGATTATGTTATTTGTAAGTAGTGCATCCAAATCCACTGTTGATGTTCATCTCTCTTTCTGCTAACAAATACTTTCTGATCCATCTTTTCCTAAAATCCTAATTCTGACTAGAATAACTTCTAAAATACTGAGTTTCTTGAAAGTGTATTATTAGTTACGTTAAAAAAAAAATAGTGGTACAAGATAGAAACCAAACAGACCAACAAAAAGGCCCAAATTCTCCCTGCCCAGAAACCCCACTGCCACTTTAAAACATTAAAGTAATGTATTTATAGAGTTAAACTAATCAAACTGTGGAAAGAAACAAACCAAAAGGAAAAGCCTCCTTCTCCTCCCCAGGCTTGCGGTACCCCTGGGGGCATTGTTCCCATTGGAGTTTTGCAGCACAGCTGCCCTGCCTCCCACTGTGTATCAGGAAAGCACTTAGAGTCAAAATAAATACCTACCAATGAAATCACCGTATATATGCACGACTTAGGCTTGAGGCCCTCTAGACAATTTGAATTTACGATTAACAATGACTGTTAAAGGCTAAGGGTGTGCCAGGTTCTCTACTAAGCTCTTTACATTTATTATCCCTTTTTATATTCACTAGCTCCTGGTGCAGAGGATGCCTCACCCCTATTTTACAGGTGAGGACAGCAAGGCCTGGAGAAGCCAAATGACTGGCACAAAATCACAAAGATGGTGAATGAGAGACACAGGTTTCAAAGACAGATTTGTCTTACTACACAGCCTCAATGTTTAACCACTAGCCTTAGCCAGGGAGGCATGTTAGAGAAGAGGTCATTTGAGCTTTGTTCTAAAGGAGAGAAGGGAAGTTGCTTGACATTAGAAAGGAGGATGACCTATGAGACTGTAGATAGACTCAGATCGATATGGGAGGAGACAATACAAGGGGAAAAGGAGCAAGATAGCAAATGGAGGGAAGTGAGTAAAAGGTGAGAGCATAACAGGGAAATAGAACGAATATGAGCAGAGACCTGGGGGATTTTTTTGTGATGCATTCAGGCAAAAATAAAATCATGTAATAAATATGTGTGCCGCTACAGGCTGATTGATGTATTTTGGAAAGACAGTAGACACACATAATCATCTGCAAACAAAAATGCACATTTCAGTTACATGGGTATCTGTAGCCTTTCCAACAAAATATCTCCGCATCCCTTCCCTTACCTTCCGTGTTCCACCGACATCCAATGGCTTGTAATTTCCCAAACACAGTATGTCGTTTCATGCCTCAGTGTCTTTGCACATACTATTGTCTATACCTGGATTGCCCATGTCATTAAGCTTGATGAAACTTTTGTGTTTATTCATCCAAACTTTGATTAGGTGTCGTTGCCTCTGTGAAGCCTTCTGCACAGAGTTAATCACTCCTTGCTAGGTGCTATCATGATATTGTATATATCCTTCCACTGTTACACTGTTTTCACTGTGTTACGATAGTTTGTCTACATGGTTTTCTCTTCTAACTGTGAGCTCATTGAGGGCAGGAATAATATTTTATGAATGTTGTTATTCCCGGTGCTTAGTGTAGAAACAGAAAAATAGTAGATTCTCAGTTAATTCTGCTGAATTAAACTGAAATGATATGTTTACAAACACATAGGCTTAATCAACCGATTTTTTTTTCCAGAAGCATGGGCACACTGATTTCATTGGTATACTTCCTGTACGTTTGTATGTGTTCATATAGATACATTGTGTCCCAAATTAGGTGAATGAGTCTAATACACATGTACACATATTTTCATCCACTTATTCAAGATACATTTTGTAATTCTTGGAGTTGACTAAGAGCCTTCCACTTCCTTTTGCATATCTTCAATTGTGGAAAATTTTTATCCTTGGAGGTTAGCTTTTAATTTTGAAAATAGCCAAAGTCTTTGGGATCCAAGCCTTTTCGATAAGTGGTGGTTCATGTTGGGTAATGCAAAAACAAGATTTGGCTGTAAAGTAATAGTAAATGGCTTATAGGTTGACTAATATGTTGGTTCTTAGGGCAGTTTCTGAAGAGGAGTTCTAGAAAATTTCTGAGCAGTGGCATTCTGATCAGTTTGTTAATACAAACAAAGTCAAACAGGAGTTTTGTCATTTTATAGTCACACTCGAGTATAAGAACACAAAAAATCATTTGTCCAGAATAGATCCCTGATCTTTCATTCATTCATTCATTTATAGTTTATTGAGTTTTTATGTGCAGTGCACAATGCTAGTTGAAAGTGGGTGTTTTGACACAGCTGTTTTGTTGCAATCTATCAAAAAAATCTATAAGCCCAGGTTTTATTTTTATAATGACAAAACAAGATGATCAGTGGATGCTCTTACCCCATCCCCAATCCCACCCTGTTTGTTGAGCCTCACTTTATCTGCAAGGAATAATGCAAGGGTCAGGATAACATTCAGGGATGCAAAGTTCATGATGACGAAGACCAATCTGGCAGTAATAGCTTACTTTTTAGAATCATAAAGTAGGAGCGAATGTTAAAAAATGTTATGTCTAGTGTTGGCCTCTAGAGAATACAAAGATAAGTCATGAAATTTACCTTCAAGGAACTCATAGTCCAGTAGGAAAGATAGGCAAACATGTAATTACTACACCATGTGATAAACGCTACAGTACAATTATATATAAGGCATCATAGAATCAGGGAAGGGGCAGGGATTAAATTTATGGAAAACCTTAAGGAATGACTAGGAGTTGGTCACGTATAAAAAGGATGAAAGGTATTGCAAAAGGGAACAGCATGTACAAAAGCAGGAAAGCAGGCGAAGCAGACTATAGTCTGTTGTGGCTAGATTGTGAAGGGAATTTATGCTCGAGATTGCTCTTTATTCTGCAGACGAGCAGTCATTGAAGGGTTTGAAGCAGGGAAATGTCACTGCCACATTTGCATTTTAGAGCGATAACTCTGGCAGTGGTGGATGGATGTACTGGAAGAGGCACATCATTTGATTCAGAAGCCTGACCCTTCTGGGGACCACACATCCAGTTCCATGACATTGACTAGGACCCACCACCGAGTGTGGTCTTGTCTGATCCTATGGGTAGGGTGAAGATAACCCCAGGATACTGTTGTAGGACCCAGACATCAATATATAGTGTAGACGGTGCTGTGGAGCACATACAGACCCAAACAGTGGTGCACAGCAATGTAAAGTTGTATAGAGAAAGGGGTTAGGTACCATGACCAACTGTCCCTGCTTGCCAGAGGCAATTGCCAGGACTTTCAGTGTTAAAATTGGAAAAGTTCCAGACAAACTCAGATGAGGTTGGTCTCCTTAGGCAGTTCCTGGCAGAAATAGCCTGCATTCAGGGGCACCTGTTACTTAGACCATCTCCCTGGCAAGGAGCTGGGATCATCTCCAGGGCAGGCTGGAGTGGGAGGAAAGCTGAGCGTGCTCTTTTCTGTTTTAGGGGAGGGTAGCAGTGGGAAGGGGTAGAGGTGGCGATGAGTCAGAATAGCTAGGCCAGTTGAACGAGAGGGAAGAAGAAAGGCTAGGCAGGAGGCAGAGGGTGGACGTTGGTTTCTGGTCCAGGATCTCACCTCCATTCTCTCTGAGATCCTGGGCTCTCTGCTGGTGGTAAGGAGTACTGCAGACTCGAAACAGAAAGGATTGCAAAAAATGAATTGAATGTATATATTTAGCTTTTCATTCATGCATGTGGTTCATATACAGTTGACTCTTGAGCAACACGAGTTTGAACTGCACTGGTCCACTTACACGTGGATTTTTTTCAATACGTGTAGTCAGCCCTCTTTGTTGGAGGATGTGGGACCTGATGATACAGAGCGCCAATTGTAAGGGACTCGAGCATCTGCAGATTTGGTATCCTGGGGGTGGGGATGGGGGCCTGGAACCAATTCCTTATGGTTGCTGAAGGGTGACATATTCACACATGTATTTATGCCTTCAGCATTCATGGAGTGCTTACGATGTGCTTGGCACTTTGCTCATGCTATGTCATTCAGCCTTCACACACGGCCCCGTGTCTTGTCGGTATTATTATTCCCAGTTTACAGATGAAGAAAATGAGGCTCAGGAGATGTGGTAACTTCCTACAAGGCACACATTAACTGGTGGAGTCCTTGGTCATCCAGAAACCCAGTATATCCATCTGTGCCTGATCGTAGGAATTATATGGGGGCAGTGGTTAAAAATAATACAGGTACCCAGGAGATTCTTGTTCCATAGGGTAATAATGAAGATTCCTGACCTCACTGTTAATAAGTGCTTCCAGATGATGCCTAGGTCCCGACATTCCTGAGAAGCAACACACCACAGCTTGTGTCTCCTCATAAGGGGCTGACTGACTCCTGAGAGAACTGTGTCTGTAAATAGTCTTTTGTGTTAAGTTTTAAAACCAAAAAATATCACTGAGTCTTTCAACACAGAATTTCCTTGACTCTTCCTCTCCAGCGATTGCTAACCTTTTTCATAAAACCCTATGCAGTCTGGCCCTTGCCTATGCCTCTGACCTCATGTTACTTTTTGGCCACACTACCCCTCCCACACTATTCTTCCTTTTGTATCTCTAACACACCAAGCTCGTGCCCACCCTAATCCTTTGCACTGGCTGGCCTTCCTGATCTGGAATCTTTCCTCTCTGCTCTATGCAAAGCTGGCCTTTCTTGCACATCTCAGCTTAAAATGTCGCCTCCTCAGAGAAGCCTTCTCATTCCCTTGTAATCAGTTAGCATTTTCTGCTATCTTCTTAATAATTTATCTTTGGTTTATTTGTTGTCTGTACTCCTTCTCCCAGTAGATGTAAACTTCGCGAGGAAAGAAACCCTGTCAATTTTTCTGTCAAGTTGTGTTGTCAGAAACAGAAGGGATATTGCACATAAGAATGCTTGGCACATAATCGGTGCTTTTTAAGTGTTGTTTGAATGAACGCATGAAAGAGAACTCTATCCATCACATTTGGAGAAGAGTGTCCACATTCTTTGATTCTACATGTTGATTTTACAATCAAGAACCTCCCACTGTCATTTAAGGCTTTTCCCTCTGGTTCACGAAAGAAGACATCTCTTTCTCTTTCCTAGCATCTGTGTAATGTCCCTCTAGAGCCTTCAAGACTGTTATTAAATTGCCCCTCAGCCTCCTATATATCAGGTGGAGTGTCCTAATTCTTAACCTTCTACCAGTTCCTTTCTCATTTCAGAACGTCTTCTCCGATTTCTCTTAGATAATTGAGTTCAGAACAGGTCCCAGTAGGTAAGGCCATGGCTGATGGTTATGAGTTGGACATGAAGATACTATTCCAGGCTCTCTTGTATGTTTTTCTGCTATCCTTGATTTTAAATCTGTCTTCTTGGCTAACTCACGATCACTTGTGGTCCATGTTGGTCCTAAGACCTTTTTAAGCCCTAAAATTCCAGAGCTTGCTACCACTCGAGGAGTATTCCCTTGCCAGGTGACACTTGATGAGATTCGCCCCCAGAGAGTCCAGTCCCAGGGCTTCCTTGTGGACTACTGTCCCCACTACCTCTTACCACCTGTCAGGCTGACCATTGCTGCTGCTCTTCTTGTGGCGAATGAAGCCAGATGCCGAGGCAGGTACATTAGGATGTTCTTTCTACAGTCACATGGAGCCCTGGCTAGTGCTGGTGTGGACGAAGGAGGCCAGGAAAGGCTGCGTGTCCGGCTCTAAGGAAGTTAAACAGGCTCTAGGGTCCAGCTGCAAGGAGCTATTCCTGACTCCTTGCAGAAACAGTGCAGGACGAAGGATGGCTTTTGAAGTTGGACTGTCCTGGGCTTATATACCAACCATGCCACTTCTTTTATTTGAGATCAGTCTTTTCACTTGTTGAATATTCCACATTGTTGTTTTCCACCTGTTGTGAAGATTAAATGAAGACATTTCTGCAAAACTCCTAGCTAAGAACTCAATCCATGTTAGTTACCTTTCTCTGTGCCCCTTCACCTTAGAGCAGATGTGAGGGATGTTTCTCTGTTCTGCCTGTGTGTACCATACAATTTTTCTCTGTGCTCATTGTCTGAATAGAAAGTACTTCTTGGGTCTAGATGTTCGGTTCCAATAACTTGTTCACTCTTACCCAGAGCGTTTCTGTTTAGCCTGCTCTCTGCTACCCTCGTGTGGCCACCCTGACCCCTCACCATTCCTGGTGCTCTGCTCCCTCGCTGTGGTTGCTTTGCTGTAATGCAGCCTCTTCCCAGCTTCTCAGCTGAACTGGCTCCCAACTCCTCTGAGTTTTGAACACATACATACAGCATTTTTCAGGTTAACTTCAGTCTTTTCTCTTCAGGTAGTATTATCTCAGTTCTTCTAACCTCTCCTGATTCCTTTCTAATATTCATCTCATCAGTCAGAGATTGTGTAAGAAATGTATGCTGAATGTTATGAGTTTGGATGCCAGTAAGGCTTCTTCAAGTTTCAGATCCCATTATCTGTTGCCTTGTTTAACACCAAGTTCTCTGGCCTAGGAATGCTGAAAGAGCGGTATGTTGCCATAGGTTATTTAATCATAGAAATCCCCTCTTTTTTACCCTCAACGTCAGAGCTTTTTAAGTTAATAAGAGAAAATACACCCATTCTTGCCTTGCCAAAGGGTAGTGATGGACCTTGGATAGACCCACAATGCCAGTGCTTCAGACTAAAGATGTGTAGACAAAGGATGTATCTGCTTTCGTTCTCTCCTAATTGCAAAGCATGCCTAGCAAAGGTAATGAAGGATTATTTAGGATACAGTCAAGTACACTAGTTTGTTTGAAAAACTTTGTGGATAAGAATAAAGGGAAATAAATTTGTTGAGGTGGCTTTAAACCAAATTTGAGAAGGTAGGACGTGAAAACCAGACACTGAAAAGTTTTATCTTTAGCCCAATGTCAGTGGGAAAAATTTTTGTAGCAGAATGTTATGTGATTGAATAACCAAAGTGATTCGGTTATATATATACATATATCTATTCTTTTTCAAATTCTTTTCCCATTTAGGTTATTACAGAATATTGAGGAGAGTTCCTTGTGCTATACAGCAGGTTACTGTAAGATTTTTGAAAATTGATATAATTGTAGACACTGTAGGCAAAATTTAAAAGTAAGTTACAGATTGGGATAATTTTATTTACAACATATATAACAAAGTATTAAATTGATAATATGTAGAATATTTAATAAACACACGTAAAAGACAAACAATTCAATAGAAAATTGGACAAAGGGCATGAGTAGGAATTTTCAGAACAAGTATAGCTGTCCAATAAACATCTGAAAAGATGGTCTACTGCATGTGAATTTTGAGAAATGCAAGTTAAAGCAACAAAGAGACCCTAGATTGTTAAAAATTAAAATGATGGATAATATCCAACTTGCCAAGCGTTTGGAAGAACGGGCACCTTTATATATTGTTAATGAGAATGTAAATCGGTGCAGTTTTTTTTGGAGATATTTTGGCAGAATGTATCCAAATTAAAAATGGAAATACCAGCAGTGCTATTTCCACCAATCTGTGCTATAAATCTATTCACATGAGTACCATGATTTATGTACATAGGAATCACGTCATTGTTTACAGTAGTGAAAAATGGAAAACAGCCTGAATATCCATCAACAGTGAATTGGTCAAATAAATTATGCTATAGCCATACTTTGTAATAACATATAGCAAAGAATGAGGTGAATTTATACGTACCAACATGGAAAGATAACCAGGATGCACTGTTAAGAGCAAATACAAAGAAAATACACATACTGTTATCCCTTTTGTGTAAAATAAGAGAAAGGACTAAAACGATATTTTTGCATATGTTATATTTCATATATAACATATGTGAAAATGTGTTTAAGTAAATGAATAGCTACTTGCTGGCTGTGTGACCTCGGGCAAGATGCTTAACCTCTCAATATTTCATTCTCCTTGAATGGAAAATAGAGATAATAAGAGTACATGTGTCCTAGGGTTGTGTGATGTGAGGCTTAAATAAATTAATCTATTTAAAGTGCTTTGAATAGTGCCTGGCACATAGGACATACTTGATGAGTGATCCTATTATTCAGACACATATAAAACTTGGAAAATTATTATTTTTGGGGTGGGAGTGAGATTTTCAGATTTAAGATAATTTTAAAAGCTTATTTTAAAGAGGTTATCCAAAGATGATTACAGAAATCCAAGAGCAAAGTCACAGTCCTGAGCTAGGGTGATGGCGCTGGGAACGGAAAGGAGGCTCTGTGTTTGGTGTTGATGATGGAAAGGCCGAGAGGGAGAAGGCAGGGGCCGCTCTCAGTTTGCGGGTTTGAGTGATTGACTTGGAAAATGCTGAACCCTGGAAAGAAATAGTGGAGGCAGGAGAATCTTTCTGTGGGGTGTAGTATTTTGGGATGAGGGAGGTTAGTTTTGTATAAACTATGTTGTTTAAGCTTCTGGAAACCCATCTAATAAATATTCAGTAGACTGAATATAAAAACTGGAGCTCTGGAGAAAGTTCCAACTACCACTTTGAGGTAGAACAGAAGAAAAAGTCTCCAGTTCTTAGGACTCATTTTAAGGGTTTCCATCTAATATTTCCATTATAAAAAAAATTATAGTAGTATTATGGGATAATTTCTGGGTGGGACAGAGACCAGTTCTAGTCAGTTTGTTTGTCTATTCTTTTTTTTTTTTTTTTTACCCAGCAAACATATGTTGAGCAACTCCCATGTGCCAGACACTGCTGGACTGACGAAGTAGAAGGAACTCAGTTGCTCACCATCTGGTCGGAGAGAGACCTGCACAAAATTGATTGCAGTACAGTGTGCTTGGTGCTCCAGTAGCCATCTGCACAGGGTTGTGTGAAGATGGATGTGATCCAGTCTGCTTAGGGCTATGGGGGAGGTCAGGGAAGATATGATAGAAAATGAGGTGATGGAGTTGAATCTTCAAGCAGGAGGAGCAGTTCTCCAGGCAGAGGTGAGGGTGGGGAGAAGGGAAGGGCCTTCCAGAAAGAGGAAGCATTGCATCCCAAAGCATGTTAGCATGGGATTGGAACAGGTTTTTCATTCTGGTTTATTTTGTTTCTATTTTAGGGAACTGGAAGTACTTTGGCATGGCACAACATGAGGGTAGGGGTAGGGAATATTAGTAAATGCATTGAAAAGGGGAGGAGAGATCAGATCATAAATGGCCTTTAGGCTCTTCTCTAGGCCATGGAGAAACATTGAGGGGTTTCGCCTTCCAGAAAAATCACAATTGCTCTTGGTGGTGGTATGGCAGATGGGTAGAAGGGGCACAGGGAGGGTTGCAGGTAGACAAGAGATGGGTTATTAAAATTTTTAAATTGCCCTGGTTACAAAGGATGAACTAAAAGTAATGAGAATGGAAAGTGAGGGATAGATTTGAGAGCTAGAGAAGAAGCAGAATTGCTAGAACTCAGTAGCTGATTAAATTTGGAGGATAAAGGTGAGGGAAGGAGCCTTGACAGACTCCATGTTTCCAGCTTAAGTGAGTGGATGACCAGTTCTTTCTCCTCAGTACTCTTTATGGCAAATCA
This sequence comes from Tursiops truncatus, assembly GCF_011762595.2. Classification (NCBI taxonomy): domain Eukaryota; kingdom Metazoa; phylum Chordata; class Mammalia; order Artiodactyla; family Delphinidae; genus Tursiops; species Tursiops truncatus. Next base: position 69,479,810 of record NC_047034.1, read on the forward strand.
GTCTTCTCCTGTCAATTTGCTGTTGTGTAATCTCTTCTATTACTGGGGTCCAGATCTCCATCATAACTTACCTTGATGACTGCCAAAGCCTCCTCACTGTGACCTCTTGAAATTATCCACCATGCCGCATCCCGAATGATCTATCTTAAATGCAAATCAAATCATAGTTCTCCCTCACTTAAAACTTGTCCGTCACTGCCTCTGCATCTGCTGCAGGATGAAAATCGAAGGCCTTTAACATGACATATGAATGTCTCCAGGATGTGGTCTTTCTGGCCACGTTCTTTGTAACTCCCTGCCTGAGACTTTGGACTTAAGCAACCCCTCATTTCTTGTAGTATCTTACACAGAGCTATATCATTGCTTGTGCTGTCCCCTCTCCTTAGAATGCCTTTCTTTCTCTGTTTCCCCAACACACACATACACACACACGCACACACATATGCATGCGCTCTTCCCACTCTAACCTCTTTGGCTCAGATTCACAACTGTTCTTACTTTAAACCTCAGGTTAGGTCTGCAGCTCTAGAAAACTTTCTCAGGTTCTGCAGCCTGGATTAGTTTGCCCATATTCTTTGATATTGTAGGACGCTGGACCTACTTCTACAGTTGGGCAACATTTTTTTTTTTTTTTGCGGTACGCGGGCCTCTCACTGTTGTGGCCTCTCCCGTCGTGGAGCACAGGCTCCGGACGCGCAGCCTCAGCGGCCATGGCTCACGGGCCCAGCCGCTCTGCGGCATGTGGGATATTCCCGGACCAGGGCATGAACCTGTGTCCCCTGCATCGGCAGGCGGACTCTCAACCACTGCCCCACCCAGGAAGCCCTGGGCAACTTTTTTGTTTTATGATTCTGTTTATTTTGTTTCTGACTGTGACTCTATCCAGGGCAGGTATGGTATCTCCATGATCTCTGTGTCTCAAATGCTTAGCACTTTCTTGGTATATAGTACATGTTTGTGGGTTTGCGAAATCAATAAATGGATAAATGAGTAGCTGGATGGCACTAACATTAGCTAGACTGGTGGATTATGAAGAGCAGGAGATTTATGGGGAACTGTAAGTTCAGATTTGTACATTTTACGATTGAGATGCCTGTGAGTCACATAGGGATGGCTGTTTCAAGGCAGCCAAATACACCAATCTGGCTTTCAGGTGAGATGTCTGGCTTTAAGATATGGGTATGGGAATTTTTAGCTCGTAGTTGGTAGTATGTGGTATGGTGCTATTTAAGATCATTCAGGGTGAAAGTATGAGAAGAGAGCAAGGCACACTTTGGGAGAGTATTTTTGACCACAGCTCACAGAAAAAGTTAATTTTTATTGTGCCCCAGAACATACAAGCCCACACAAATCCATGTACATGTAACTAAAACAAAATTTTATGAACCAGTACATGGTCTTATTAGAAGGTGATGCCCTCTGATATTTTCTTTCTTATTTTGTCCTGTCTCTTCCTGTCCCATCATTTCTTTTCTCTTCTATTTAATAATATGAAAACGCTGCTAACATTCTGACTAGCACTCTGATAAACGCTGCTCTGTGGCACACTGATATTTAAGAAGGAAGAGGAGGGGCTAGTGAAGGAGACTGAAAAGGGGTGGGGGGCAAGAAGTAGGAGGCAAATTAGAAGAGAGTAGCGTGTGTCACAGAAACCAGAGGAGTGAACATTTTCGAGAACAGAGGTGTGGTCACTAGCGTGAAATACTGCAGAAAGGTGAAGTGAGACTATTGAATCTGGCGATTAGGGAGCCATTAGTGACTCTAGTGAGAACATTTTCGCATTAGCTACATTGAAGTCAATCGTGGCATGGGTCGGGGATACGGGAAAAACCCTGGGTATAAGCTCTTCTCTGTAAAAATGGAGACTACCTGGCACTAGTCTACTAAGGATTTTCTCATCCTTTATCTCATTTATTCCTTATAATGACCTTACATGGCATTATTACTTGTGCGCATCTAAAAAATCAAATGAGTAATGCAAACCTCAGAGAGGTACATTTAGGTGCCCTTCGGTGCCCATCATCCCATAGTAAGTTGCAGAACTGAGATTCAAACCTTGGTCAATCCTGACTTTAAAGTCTGTAGTTTTCCAATTAGACCGTTATGGTGAGTCTATTTTTGTAATTTTGGGTGAGTAATTTAATTTCTATGGTCATGAGTTTACTAATCTATGTAATTACGGATGGAGAGGGTTGACAAAAATTACAGACTACAGAAATAGAGAAAATAAAGAGCAAGCATGCGCCCACTTAGCATTATCAATTTAATCTTCAAATCAGTTTTTTTTTAAATTTATTCGTGTCATAAGAGCATGTGGTAAAAATTCAACTGATGCATAAGGTTAAAAATGGAGACAATTATTTTAAACTCTTTTTCTATTTTGAGCCTTCAGTAATTCTGGGAAGAGTTTATCCAATACTTTTGATTTTTTAATTTATCAGTTAAGACGGAATACTAAGCATGTTGGTCTTCCCTCCCCTTCCCCACACGCACTGCACAGGGATGATATTGAAGACTCAAGAGTGAATTGGTGACACTGTAATAGAATAAAAAGGGCACTGAAGTTTATCACTGCTGTGCGTTATCTAAGAAAGTTGTTAAGAGAGCAAATCCTGAGAGTTCTCAGCACAAGGAAAAACATTAAAAAAAAAAATTGTATCTGATGAATGAGCGCTGTATTTGATCTAAGGATTGAATCTGTTAAAATGCTTTTCTCGCTTACCTGTTATTTGATGTATTTCATTAAAAGGTGTTTGATGTTTTCTGACTCCTACATTTTTGCACTAAAGTAGGAGTCAGAAAACCTAGAATTGAGTGCCAGCTTTGTGAATGACTAGTTGACTGATCTTGGGCAGGTTATTTTATTTATCTGGATATCAGGTAAATGTTTCCTGTGTTTTCACTTAAAGTAACTGAAAGGGGAGTGAGCCACTAAAGGGGAGCCCGTAGAGAGCTGCCTTACCCAATGCTGCTGTCTGTTTTCTAAGCACCATAGCCTCTTCCTCCGCCCTGTGGCTCTTTCCAGACCTGCCTGGCCCTTCTGTCCTTCCCTGGGCCACCACCCTGTGTATGCAAAGGCGGGGAAAGGTCTCAGAATCTCACTTCCTGGGACAAATCTTACGGGCAGCCCGTGCCTATCAGCAGATCTCTTCTGTGGACAGCTGGCTGGAGCAGTGGCAGAAGTCAGAACACGGCACTGGTGGCTCTTCTGCCCCACCGCTTCTGAGCTGAGTGACTTTGGGCAAGCCACTTAATGTCTTTTTGTTTTAAAAGGTTGTGTTATTTATTTTTGGCTGCATTGGGTCTTTGTTGCTGTGTGTGGGGCTATGCTTCGTTGCAGTGCGCAGGCTTCTCACTATGGTGGCTTCTTTTGCGGAGCACGGGCTCTAGGCACGCTGGCTTCAGTAGCTGTGGCACGCAGTCTCAGTAGTTGTGGTGCACGGGCTTAGTTGCTCCATGGCATGTGGGATCTTCCTGAACTAGGGCTCGAGCCCTTGTCCTCTGCGTTGGCAGGCGGATTCTTAACCACTGCACCACCAGGGAAGTCCCAAGCCACTTAATGTCTTTGATCAAAGTTTTTCTTTGTAAAAGAAGGATAACGATAATCACTTTTTCCACAATCTAGGGTCTGTTCTGATGATAAAATGAGATAAAGAATTCCAAAACCTTTTATCATCATTATGACTACTGTTAATAATGTTTCGTAGAATCGTAGACAGGTAGCATGAGGAAGGACCTTGAAAATTCAGCTACCACCTTTTAAAGGAGGAGAAGCTGATCCTGAAGGAGATTAACTGGCTTACTCAAGGTAAAATGCTTTCCCTTAACCTTGCTTTCATTGTGGGGACTAAACACTCTTTAGGACAGACTTTAGAAGGCCCAATCCTCTGTAGGCAGTGATGAACTGCTGTGTAAGGATAAACTGTATATAGATGTTGCTATGGTTTGTCAAACAGAAGGTCCTTATGTAAGAACAAGTTTAGTTCCTGGGATTGAAACTTTCATGGTTGTACTTTTTTGTTTAATTAAACCGATGCATTGTAAAAGATGAATGCCTTTTTTGTCTGGCCATTGTGGAGCCTGCTTTATTGTGTTCACCTCAAGGTTCCTTCCAGGCTGAAAGGGAAGTGGAGCTGAGGTAGGTGAAAGAGAAAGGAAGCTCAGTTTACTCCTAGTATTAGGCAAATCCAAGGTTCTTGAATCCCTTGGCCAATGACTACAGAATAATTGGCCTTTTAAGGATCCATCTTCTAATTCTTCAGCCTCTGTCCTAGAGCATCTGCCCCTTTAAGGACCAAGGGCCCCATGGTCACTGTGAAGATTAAGGATCCTGGTTGCCAGCCCATCCCTCTGGTAACTCAATGCTGTGGGGATTAGCAGGGCCCTCTTCAGGGTCTCTCAGTTTTAAAGCCAGTGGTGCACGGAGTCCCAGGCAAAGAAGTAAAAGAGACACAGGTGTGTTGTAGAGACTGGAAGATTCCAGGATGTCTGGAGGTGAACATGGTGAAGAAGGGAAGGACCAGCAAGTCATTCTGGACAACCCTCAGAAATCTGGCACTGTATGGACTGGGTAGGAAGAGATTCAGAACAGGTACTATAGACTGAAGATTTAAGAAGGAGAAGAGATCTGGGCTGAAAAGATGGGAGGGAAATAAAGAGATCTGGGGAATGAAATCTAGAGGAAAGAAAAAGCCTGAGGATGATGGAAAGACAATACCAAGACTCTGGAGCCAAGTGACAGAGTATTATGATTGAGGGTGAGGGTCGAGGAGCTTGGGGGCCTGCGAAACTCAGAAAGTCTTCAGGGTGGTGGCTACGGGGACAGAGACAGAGAGGAGCAGTGGGCTGAATCTGGGAGAGCCCAGGCACAGTGAGTTTGGGCAATAGTTCTTAGGATAGATGAATCCAAGTGCAGATGAGAACAGGTAGGAAAATGGCCAAGAAATTGAGCCTTGCAGGGCATAGGGACTGGGTGGGAAAGGATTAGGGAATGTCAACTGCAGAATGTGGGAAGAAGTGAAATGAACATGGCTGAGGAGTGGTGTGGGCAGAGGGGGAAGGGACATTTTAAATCAGGAAATGACTAAGGTTGATGTACCCTGAGGAAGAAGGAGAAATTGTTGGAGATGATGAGAAGAAACTGTAAGAAAACACAACGGGGGAGTTAGTACTGAACACACAAGAAGGGGATGGCTTGGGGTTAGCAACGGAGGCATAGAGACACTGGATTTTATTTTATTAAATTAAAAAAAAACTTTTTAAACATCTTTATTGGAGTATAACTGCTTTACAGTGGTGTGTTAGTTTCTGCTGTATAGCAAGGTGAATCAGCCATACATATACATATATCCCCATATCTCCTCCCTCTTGCGTCTCCCTCCCACCCTCCCTATCCTCTAGGTGGTCACAAAACACCGAGCTGATCTCCCTGTCCCATGTGGCTGCTTCCCACTAGCTATCTATTTTACATTTGGTAGTGTGTATATGTTCATACTACTCTCCCACTTCATCCCAGCTTACCCTTCCCCCTCCCTGTGTCCTCAAGTCCATTCTCTATGTCTACGAGACCCTGGATTTTAAAAAGAAGAAAAGGCGTTGAACTAGAGAGGAAATACCAGAAATTAATTCATTTTGGGGGGAACATTTTCCAGCAAATTCCCAGAAAGATCTGGTGGGACATATCGACTCACTTCCTCTTCTTTTGTTAGACACTGCTAGCTGCCTCATCTTTTTTGACCAAACAGAGAATTCATATCCTTGGAGACATGCCATCTTGAACTTTGTAGACAGTTTCCTAGAGAAGGTTGAGAAAGATGGGAGATAGAGGCAACCAGGAAAGGGATATTCTATCTCCAGATTCTTTGGCATTATTTAGACTCCCGTAGGAGGTTGACCCTATGTGGACTCCATTGTGACCTTGACTAGTCATTGGAAGTCCAGCCCATTGTCAAGATAGGTTGGTTCTAGGTCTACCTTTGGGGAAGCTTGAGAGGGCTGGGTAACCCAATGGGACTGGGCTAGACCTGGAATGGTTTCTGAAAGTTGGATGTGATGATTAAAGCAAAATTTGCTCAGTATTTGTCCTCCTTTGGCTTGATCTCAGGCTCAATTATTATTTGGATTAACTCACTTCTTTCTGCTTAGATAACAGGAAAAAGATGAGGATGGAACAAGCAATCTTGTCAAGCTCCTTGACTGAAGAAGGAAGGAAATAGAAGGCTTTAGGAACATAAATGCTTTATTATCATGGGTTAGAAAAATGCATGAGAGGAATAGACAAATGACATGGAGCAAGGACCCAAAAGGATGCAGTATCTGGAAAAGAACTCAAGGCCTTTTTCCAGCCTTATGGATATGTCCCTGCTGCCCTTTAAGGGATAGGGAGTTAGGAGCTGAGCATCTGTTACTTCTGCAGAATGGGCCTAGCCCGACAGGCCTGACCTTGCAAAACACGTTTCTCAACCTCTCTGGGAGGTGCTGACAGGAGGAATGAGGTGGGCTGACTTGTAGGGGTGAAAAAGTAAGAGGGAGCTTTTAGTCATTAGGGACACTAGAAAATGGTATATGGAAACCACTTCTGGAGGATGTGTCCACACAGATGTGAATGAATAAGGTTTGGAACATTGTGGGGACTGAAAGATGAAAGTATGGTGTTTAAAGGCTGTGCTATCCAAATGACTATTACACTGTCTTACTCCATCTAATATCTCTTAGTATTTAAAACATGGACTAGTTGGTATAAGTACCTTTAGGGAAGCTGTCAGCAGGACCACAGTAGGATGTGGGATTTAATTGTATTTGTTTCCGGGCCAATGGGAGAATTTATTTTGGCATTTATCATATGTATCCCAGCAACACTTTGTGAATGAAATAATGTATGAGCATCACCAGTGTGTCTGTGGGGTCAAAGGGTGGTATTCAGTTAGAAGCATGAGTAATGCTTGAGTCACAGATCTTTGGAGAATTCAATCAGTACAAAATTTCTTTTGGAAGGAGAATGTACTCACCTTCTTAAGGGTTTACATAAACACAAATGACATACCTAGTTTAAAAGAAGAAAAAAGATGTACTCTCTTTAATCATTTTGAATGGCTTAACCTTATCTTTCCTGCCCCTTTAAAAACTATCACTTTCTTTGATTGTTTCCCTTCTTATTTTTAAGTTAAAAACCTAGTTGAGAGACAGTATTCACACTTATCAAGAAGCTTTATCTGATTTATGGATGTAAAGTGAAATAACAGATGTCAGAGGGACATTCCTTATTTGATAAAAATCCTTGGACAAAGTGCAAGGGTATTTTTATTGATACAGATTGTAAGTATAAGGGGTCCTGGAAAGACTCTTGTTGAGGAGGGGTGGGTTTTTTGCTAGAATGGAGAAATTGCTGTGGGGGGTGAAGGAAAAATAAAGGAAGGGTATTTAAGAGTAAGGAGGCAATCCAGGCAAGATAGTCAAGAATTATAACTCATGGGACAGAGGAAGGAAGGGGACAACGGCGTGTACCATGAAGTCTCAGATCATCTTTCTCAACAGCATTTTTTTATTGCCCTCAGTTTATAAGGAGGAAATGGAAGATAGAGAAGATAAGTCATTTTCCCAGGGTTTTGAAGCAAGTAAGCTGCACAGCTTGCTACTGAAGCTGGATCTTTCTGTTTCCAGAGTTACGGTCTTGGTGTGAACTTGGAAAATTGACACCTTATTTGGTGGGTAATAAGACTGATTCCATTTTTCCTGTAAGTCTTTCAGAGTAGTTCCTAGATTAGAATTTGCCTACAGGATCCTTGAGGGCGGGACCATGTCATTATTATCTCTCATCATTGTATCCCCAGCCCCAACTGAGAACGTTACGAACAGCGAATGAAGGTCCTGGAGGGAGTTGGAGAGCTGGGGCTCTTCATTCAGGTTGTGGAGAACGCATGATCTCTTAGGGTAGTGAAGCTTTGGGCAGAACTTGGGACCGATAGATTTCTTGGGTATAGGGCTATATCGTTATGAAGAGCAAAGGATGTGTGTCGTGTCTCAGAGAACATGGACAGAGCCTGGTGCAAAGTACCTTGAGAACCTAGGCTTTCCTATTCCTTGTGCCAAGGGGTTCATGGCTGGCCTAAGGGTTGAGCTTCCCTTTACAGGCACATGGATCTCCTGGTGAATTCCTTGACTAGCACCTTGCTACTAGCCACTCAAAGTAATACAGTCTCTGGCCAGCATGGAGTTCTGTGTGTCAGGTTCTTGGAGTTGTCTAGGGTAAATGTATTAAGAACGGCCTATAATGAGCCTCCTTGCTTTAGGTTTGTAATATGCATAATCTGTTTCACTTTTCTGAGCTCCTATCTCTAGGTCCTAGACGGAAGGCAGGCTTGATTGGAGTGGCTGTTTTTCCCCAGGTGTTAAGAGTCTTCCCCTTGCATCCCAGCCTGACTGAGTCACCTTGGTCCGTTCTCTCCCAGATCCCATCGTTGGGGCTATAGGAACAGGTAGGGAGGTGTGAGATGTTGCACTAGGATGTAGTCTGAGAGTTAGAAGAGCCCTTAAAGATTCCTCTAATTGAAGCCATTCATATTGTCATATTGTTCTTCACTTGGCCATCACCTAGATCTGGAGTTATAATCAGAGTCAGTTGGCAGTGCCCAGAGCCGTGGGCCCTAAGAAGAACACACTGAGGGAGCACGAGGGGAATCTGAGCCAGCGCTTTGCTCTTATTGCAACCTTTTGAGTGGGAGTACGGTCCTGAACACTGAATCAAAGTCTTTAGATCAATGCATTGTCCCCTGATGTATCTGGGAATCAAATAAGATAAAATGAGCTGAAGGTGAGGTACGAAGGGCTTAGATTAGACTTTCAGAAGGACTGGCATAGTGGAAACAGTGATTATGGCATTGTCTTCTCTAGGAAGCTTTTAAAAATGGGAACTGTGTTATTGGGTCTGGGCTGGGTATGGAGGTCTTTATGTATGGTTGTGGAGAGATGGTCAGTTTGATTGTCCTGGGACACCTCTAGCAAGCCCAGACAGCTGAGAAATCCTCATTCTTTAAATGAGACAGTCCTGGGAGGAAAGAAAGGCAGACTTGGAGTCGGGGAAGGTGGGGGAAGGGAAGCAGGTATTCGTGGAGGGCTGCTTGAAGACCATCTGTATTTCATTACAGAGCTGCCACTCTCACCCTCTTCCCTGTGTGTGCCCTCCCTCCCTCCCTCTCACTTTCTCTCTCTCTCTCTCACACACACACACATACACACACATTCACTGCTGCTCGACTCCACTCCCATCCTTAATTCTAGTGAAGATGCTAAAGAAACGTCATATCAGACTCCCGTTACCTCTTCCCCAGACTCGACAGATACAGCTCTCAAAGCTGAGAACTGGATCAGTCCCCTGGAGCCCAGCTTCCCTGCTAGCCGCTGCTGCCGTTCACACTGTTTCTTTACGGAGGCAGCTCCTTTGTCTCAGGGATCGAGGGTTTTCCTGAATCTCCCAGCTTTGCCCAGCCCCTGTCTGAGAATAGCTGGAATGGGATGAAACCACAGCGAGGGAGAGGGGTGGAGGTAGAGAAGGCTTCAGTTTTCTCTGCTGGGCTGGGTGCACTCTGCTTAATTAGCATGAGAATAGAAAGGCATTCTCCCTATCCTCCCTTAGGGATGGAGAGGAAAGAAGAGCAAAGGCTGTAGCTCTGTCCTACTCCATCAGAGATTCTGGGACTGGGAGAATGACCACCTTCACATTTCTCCAATCCTCTGAGGACCCCAGGACCCACGGTATTGAGAAAAGCTTTGATGGAGCCGGCTGGTAGATCTCCACTCCAGATTTTCCAGCTGTCCCTGTCCCCCCACCGCTCAGAGAGCAGGATGCTGAGATGGCTCGGTGATGCAGAAGGTATGTGCTTTTTCAGTTCTGGTGCTGATGCTGTGTGTGTGGTGAGGTCTCTGTGGCGCAATGGACGAGCGCGCTGGACTTCTAATCCAGAGGTTCCGGGTTCGAGTCCCGGCAGAGATGGTCACCTGGCAGGTGCCTCTTTTATTTTGTATGCTGTCATGCTAGGTCGATAATTATATTTATTCCTTCCTGGGGGCTCTGGGAAGAGAAAGGAAACCCCTTTCCTTGGGAATCCTGGACCTCCCCTCTTTTTCTGTCTCCTCCCTCTTTGTTCTTTCTCTGTTCCTCCCTTACTAATTTTCATTGCCTAATGAAGGCTCAGATGTCTGCTGCATCTCCCTGCTCAGCTTGACTGACACAGCCTTTGAATCCTTTGCTTCATAGAAAAATCATTGGCACAGAGGGATGGTGACGCCTGGCCATAGGTTTTGGAACCACTATGGTTCCATCCCTTTACCTCCGAGAAAACAAAAAGGCAGATCGTCCCATATGCTGATGAGGAAAGGTCCAGTTGTGCTCCAGGGTGACAATCACCTTGACCAAGGTGGGTCAGGAGATGGATGGGGTCATGCAGAGGATGATTTCTTGTGCTGTCTTTGTTGGCTATACTTTTGTATTCCAAAGGGTGGGCTTTTTGTGCTAATGTTCATCACTCACTTCCGCATCTACAAGGTGAGATGTAATCATTGCTCTTTGTCTCAGTAGAATAAACTACACAACAGCATGCTAATTACCAGCAGCAGACAAACTTGTACAAGAAAGTCAAGGTCTTAAATGCTCTTTACTGTGAAAAGTTTGCAGCCTTTCCTGATTGCAGGACAAAGTTGGAAGTTTGTATCTGAATGTTATTTTCATAATTCCTGGTTTCCAACAAGCCTTTTTCTCACCACCTCTCTCACCCTGCATCCACTTCTGCTCTCTTTCCCTATCTCATCTAATGGGCCATATTCAGCAAGATTGGGAGCTCGGTCAGATTGGTTTTCTACTTTGGGCTGGTCCGGCTCTCCCTTTCACATTGCAGCCTCTAGTCTATTAGCTAGAGGGAGCCACCCAAGCCAGGAACTGACCTCTACCTCAGGTGAACTCAGGAAACCTGAGAAGACACACCTCTCCTCCTGACTGCTGGGGAGTCAGCATCTCTCCCACACGGGACTCTGGACAGGCGACCAGAGGACACAGCCAGCCATGCACTCCTGCTCTAAGGAAGCTGGGGCGGGCTGAGAGAGGAGAATCCAAACCATGCCAAGAGGTGGGGAATTGATAGGGCAGACAGGAGGGCACTGGAAGGAGACTGATGTTTTTTAAGCCTTTAGGACACACGCATGTTTGTAGCAAGTTGAAACTCCTGAAATTCTTTTGAAGTAGTCTGGTACTTTAAAGGGACTTAGGATTCTTGCAGTAAGAACCAACACAGCTTTACCTTACTGAGTTACTTTGGTAGAACACCAATTCAAATGTTAACTCTTTCCTACCAGCCCCATGGATATGCCCTTTGGAGGATACTGGTGTGGACCTGAAATCCCCGGGCAGCCCTTCTGGAGCCCATTTTTAGCCCTGTTTATCCTAGATATTTTTGCTTAAAGGTCAGGCCTGAAAGGAAATTGGTCTGTGTGTCTGGATGGGGGTGCGTGGCGGGAGGGCATGTAGGGAGGAGGTTTAGAGAGGGGGCATATCAGAGTTTTCCGCCTTAATTCAGAATACTACCTACATCTTTCTAGTCCCCCCGCCCCTGCATCATTCTATTAAAATTGTGCTGCTCAACAGTAACAGTTTTGAAAAGTAAGAGGGTTGTTCCTCTGTCACTGTTAAAGTTTGGGGTAAGAGTACAGGTTCATCATGGCCTACTCTAAGGTTTTCTCAATTCTAGAAGCTTTCTAGGAATGTAGTTTTTATGAAATTGTGGGAACCGGGAGGGAATGTGCCCAAGTAGGCAGTAAATTGAGATTTGTTCAAGTGTTTGATCAGGGTGGAATGTAGCCTGCTCCTTACGTGAAGTTCTATACCAGTGAGAATTAAACCCCACAGATAATCCCCCAAACTTATTTTAGCCAATGATTTCCATTTTCTAACTTAGAACCAGAAGACCTTGGTTTAAGTTGCAGCTTTACCAAGTTTCTAAACCTCTCTGAACTTTAATTTGCTAATTTATAAAAACAAAATGGTACTATCTATCCTCCAAACGTAAAAATGAATGAGAAAATCCATTGTACAGCTCTGTACAAGTATGTAGGCTCTGTTAGTTTGGGGGTTGCTTTTGTCTCTCTCCTCAGCATGTGGGAAAGATGCCTGGCCAGAGAGTAGGGAAATGAAAGGGACTGAATGATCATCTCCTGCCTGGAACCTCCACTGTGGCTGTATGCCATCAGCTGGGGCTAATGCTGACTTGTGCCACCCTAACAAAGAGGCTGGGATGGACTTTCTAGCTAGTGGAGTCCTTCAGAGGGCAGATGGTCCCTCTGTGCCTTACATGGGTAGTTTCATCTCAGCCAGGTAGGTAGAGGCCCCTGCTGGCTACACCACTGAAGGGAAATAAAAGCTTCCACTTATTCAAACATCATCAGCCTTTAGCTCCCTCAGCCTCTGAGGGGTGATGTTTTGGGGACTTGAAAAGGACATCACCAGCACTGGCAGCAAGATTTTCCACATTGGTAAAAATTCCTTTATATGTGATAACAACTTTTTTCTTAACATATGAGAGATAACTTCTAATTTATGAATATCATAATTATTGTATTTTAAAGATACTCAGAATATAAAATAGAAATGGGTGGGGTTTTTTTTTAATAAGGTCATTTCACTGTAGGACTCAAGTGCTTCACAGGTGCTGAAAATGATCATTAATTACAAAGTATGCAGGCAGGCTATGTCTTATTTATTATTGTGTTCACACTGCCTGAAATATGGTTGGCATTTGATGGATATATTTGAAAGAATGAATGCTGACTTAGACTGGCTATAAATTATGTAGATAGGAAAGAGAAAGAGCCGTAGCTCCTAGGGATCAGGAACACAGGCGATACCTTCATGCATTAATTCATTCACTTTACAAATATTTATCAAGTGCCCACTTTATGCCATTTTCCATGTTGCAGGCACTGGCATCCGAAATAGCATTGCCCACTTCCCTCATGGAATGCATATTCCCATGGGCCAGATAAAGAATAGATAGGTAAATAATATTATGATAGAATTGTAGGTAGGGATACCTGCTGGAGGAACTAATGATTAAAGATAGAGTGATGTGAAGTGTGATGGTCACAGAAGACTTTCCCAGGAGGTGGCATTTGAGTGAAGAGTGAATAAAGCAAGAGAGCTCAATGAGATGCAGAAGATGGGTGTTCCAAGCAGTGAAACAGCAAGAGCAGAGAATCTGAGCTGGGCATGAGCTTGATGGCTTTGAGGGAAAGCACAAAGGTCAGTGTGGTTGGAGGGGAGGGAGTGATGAAGAGTAAAGTTCAGAGATAAATATGGAGCATGTCATATAGGATAATGTACTCAACCCTATCAGTAAACTCTGGCCAACTCTGCCTTGTATAATAAGTCCAGTGTCTCCTCACTTTTCCTTTACTCTCTTGCAGTGAAATTTATAGGTTATATAACTTCGTACACACATAATTAAAACAAATCAATGAAATATCCTCTTTGTAATATAAGGAAATAAACTTGTCATAAATGCTGTGTATTTTAATACATAAATGCCACACTAGCAGTCATACCTATATGAAGAATCACCTTCAGTGCAACAGCTATAGATGTTATATATGCCCAAAAAAATGCAGGTATGTTTTAAATATCACAAGGAATGTCAGTCACAAGCAGTGTTGTGATTTTCCAAGCTGGTGCACAGTTGATAAATTTATGATCAAAACAAATTAAATCTTCTTACAAAGTATGCAGCATTTTGCATTCCTGAATATTTTAGGAAGTTTTAAACCATACAGAAACTGTAGTTGTATGGAAAAATAAGATAGACCCTAGGTCCAGACACCAACAACTAGCCTTTCAGTAGGTCATTCAAGAGAAGTGCACAACATAGGGCAAAGTCTTCCTTGTGTGAGGTGCATCTACACATTGCAGGACACACAAATCCCAGGTAATCTTCCTCTCTGCGGCTAGTGGTGGTCCCCAGTCATTACAAAAAAATACTCCACTAAATTTTCAAACCACTACCTCGGGGCAATTGCAGACCAACTGGCAAGTGCTGACATAAGGCTTGTAGGTCAAACTTTCCTTCATACTAATGAAAATCATTGGTGGATTTGAGCATAGAGGTGGTGGAATCTGATTTAGATGTTAAAAGGATAATTTTGGCTGTTGGTAAAGAATAGACTGGATTGGGGGGAGGGGAATGTTTGCAGATCTGCTGGACCCAACACCTTTTAGAAGCAGCAGGGCGTGGCACTGTGGTTCCCAAGTGGTGGAGCTAGTACCACCAGAAGTGGAGGGTTTTATAACAATGCCCACCTACAAAAGTGATTTATCATCTCTGGAGAGCTAGCCTGGCATGGATCATTTATATTTTGTCTAGGAACTAGTTACTTTTACTTATTGTCATTACAATGATTCCACCTACTAGCAAAAAAAAATGTTCATTTTGTTTGTATTTAAGAGCCATAGGAAATGGAACTTATCCTCCTAAACATGATTTCAGTGTTTATGTCTTTTGCAGTTTCTATAAATTATAATGGAACAGAATGTCTTTAAACTTCTCTATGTCTTCCTGGGAAGATATATCTTTTTGCTTCTGTAATGGTAATGTTTTCCTGTGGTGGTTCCATTGAGACAATGGACAGCAGGTGAGACACAGAGTCATATGATACGAGAAGCTGGAAACAGGAGCGTAATGGAGGAAGAAACTGCATGGGGATGACATGGACCTCGGTCTGCATCAGAGGGCTTGCTCTTTACTTGCATAACTTTGGGCATGCACTAGGTTTCTTGAGCCTTGGTTTTCTCATCTAGAAAATGAGCCAAATAATATCTAGAATTAAATAAGGTAAAATGGAAAAGTGTCTAGATAGGTAGATACATAGTAGGTGTAAAAACAAACACTGGCTTCCTTTGTTTACGGACAGTGTGTCCAACCAGACTTCTTCAGACAGCATGCCTCATGCTATTTTCTTGGAGATCCTGTGTGAGGCTCTGGGGGACTTAGCCATGGACCACATGTTTCTCCACCTTGAAAATGCTTGGGCATAGTAGAGTGCTAAGGGAAGTAAGAAGTGTACAATGTATCTTCTATAGTAGTTACCCTCAAGAGGGCTCTCTCCCTGTGGTCCCTGTGGGAGCCCTGGATTTCTCTCTAGGGCTCTGAGCATTGAAACCTTGCAGCAATCCTTAGTCCAGCCCTGGGGACAAAGTTTCACAGGCCCTGTGGAGAGGGTCACCTGAAGCCTTTTCTGCTAGGAGCAATGCAGGGCTTTAAAGCTAGATATGAGGGCAAGTATGTCTATACAGGGAAGGTGGGCTGAGACTAAAGACAGATTCCTGGGGAGCTGGGAGGAGATAGGATACCAGAGATTGGCTGCTGTGTTCCTGACCAGCGCACTTTCTGGGAGTGTTGCCTGCCATGCACCCAGCTCAGTCCTGAGTCTCGGAGAAGCATCATCTGGGAATCATTAACAACCCCTAATATTCTTCTTCCTTCTTTCCTTTCAGGGAAATGGTACCATCCAAAATAGCAGACAATTGAGAACCAATTATACTTATTTTGAAGGAATATGCAACTTTTTTCTTTTCTAATTATGCACAAACTTCCAGCAGTACTTTAAAATTTTTGTACTTAAGTGTGCCCCAAGTAGTGGAGGAGAGTGACTGCTTACCCCCAGGTGTCAGGAAGCAGAGCCTAAAGCGGCTTTAGCCAAGTACAACATTGCTTTGAAGTCTCATACTTTATGCTACATTCTAGTACAAATTGGGGGTTCTACTTCATTATATCTGCATTTTTAGGTATAAAAATAATTATCTGGCTCCGAACCTTATAATAAAAATGACTGGCATGTCCCACATATGGGTGTCTGATATATATCAGTTATAAAATCACAGAGATATATTAATATTAAAAATGACTTTGTGACCCCTGAGTATTCACTCAGAGGTGACGGGGGAGATAGTCTAGAGACTGGTTAAGTAGATAGAAACCTGGCAGGGAATGAACATTCATTCAGTTACTCATTTGACAGATATTTATTTAGTGCCTACTCCGTGCTAAGCATCGAACTAGGTGCGGGGATACAAGGATAAGCAAAAAGAGACAGAGATTATCACACAAATACACGTAGAATTGCAACTGTGAGTGAAGGAGAGGTCGATGGAGCCCAGGCCGTTTATGGCAGAGGGAGCTGACCTCCTCTGAGGGGCCAAGGAAAGCTGCTTCCAGGAAATGTCTCTTGACTTGAATCTGAAAGATCAGTAGGAAATAGGCAAAGAATAAAGGAAAGCGCTTTCCAGACAAAGGAACAGGGAGCACAAAGGTCTTGTGGTGGGAGGGAGGACAAATGACTGAAAAGCGAGTGTGGTTTGACTACAGAGAGGAAGGCAGAAAGTGGCGTGAAATGAAGTTGGAGAGAGAGGCAGGAGGCTGACCCCACAGGGCCTTGTTGTGACTGCAGGGGGTTTTGTCCTTATCTGAAAAACAGGGGGAAACCACTGAAGGGTTTTAAGTCAAAGAATAACGTGATTAGCTTTGCATTTTAGCTTTGCTTTTGCATTACTACAGCTGCTGCTCAGGGGCCAGGGTGTAAGGGTGCCAGGATAGATGCTGGAGCTGAATAGCAGTTCAGTAGTTGTTGTGCAAAGTGAGGTTAGCTTGGATTGGGGGGGGGGGTAGTGGTGCAAACAGAGAGAAGTAGGTGGGTTTTAGAGATATTTAGGAGCTAAAATGTGCAGGATTTGGTGGTGGGTTGGAAATGGTACAAAGAGGAAGGACTTGTCATGTATGGCTCCAAGATTTCTGGCTTGCCTACCATTGAGTGAGATAGGAAACATTGAAAGAAGACCAGGTTTGGGGTAGGTGAGTTCAGCTCTGAGCTTCTAACTTTGAGGTGCTATGAAGTTGAGAGCCGGGTCAGTGTCTGAACTGATGGTTTGATTTTGGGAGTCATCTGCATGTTGGAATTTGAAGCCAAAAGTATGAATGAGATCACCTGGGAGAAAGTGTAGAGTGAAAAGGACCTAAGAATGAGCTAAGAGGAAGTCTAATATTTAATGGCACAGTAGAAAAAGAGAAAAGCAATGGCAAGAGAAGTAAGAGAGAAACTGGAATATTATCATTTCTGAACTCACAGGAAGGGAGCGTTCAAGATGGGACTTGACTGAGTACCACATGCTACTGAAAAGTCAAGAATAAGCAGAACTAAACTTATCTGTTAGATTCAGTGACGTGGAAGCCAGTGGTGGGAGTTATTTCACTTTCTATGGAGTATCAGGGCAAGAAACTGGATTGGAGTGCAGAGGAAGGGGGAGAGAAGGACATGGAGGGAACACAGAGAGGCAACTCTTAAAAGTTTGGCTGAGAAGGGATGAGGGGAGGCTGGTGAGCTGGATGGCAGGAAGAGCCAAACAAGAACATCTTTCTGTTTTTTCTATTTTAAAACTTTTAATTCTGGAAAATTTCAAATGTAAATAAATTGAACAGAGTAGTATCATGAACCCTCATGTACCCATCACTTAGTTTCAACAATGATTAACTCATGGCCAAACTTGTATCTGTATATCCACCCATTTTATTTGTTTTTTCAGTGGGAGAGACTTGAGCTGTTTGAAAACCACTGGGGAGGAAGTCATTGAGAAGGAGAGTTTGAATAGTCAAGAGAGAGAAACAGAGGAAAAAGGCAAAAATGATAGCCAAGGTTTCTGAGGAAGTGGAGAGGAGGTAGGAATATGATGTAGAGTACCATGAAGGGATTCACTTTGGTAGCTGGAGAGTCAGCTTCTCTCTTGCTGTAGGATGGTAGCATGTGTGCAGATGTAGATTTGCATGTTGACATCTGGAAGATAAGAAAATTTCACCTGATGATGGAGGTGGCTCCTTCTCCGCTTCTTCCTTTTTTTTTTTAAATTTAATTTAATTTTATTTTTAACATCTTTATTGAGGGATAATTGCTTTACAATGGTGTGTTAGTTTCTGCTTTATAACAAAGTGAATCAGTTATACATATACATATGTTCCCATATGTCTTCCCTCTTGCGTCTCCCTCCCTCCCACCCTCCCTATCCCACCCCTCCAGGCTGTCACAAAGCACCAAGCCAATATCCCTGTGCCATGCGGCTGCTTCCCACTAGCTATCTACCTTACTACGTTTGTTAGTGTGTATATGTCCATGACGCTCTCTTGCCCTGTCACAGCTAACCCTTCCCCCTCCACATAACCTCAAGTCCGTTCTCCAGTAGGTCTGCGTCTTTATTCCTGTCTTACCCCTAGGTTCTTCATGACATTTTTTTTCTTAAATTCCATATATATGTGTTAGCATATGGTATTTGTCTTTTTCTTTCTGACTTACTTCACTCTGTATGACAGACTCTAGGTCTATCCACCTCATTACAAATAGCTCAGTTTCGTTTCTTTTTATGGCTGAGTAATATTCCATTGTATATATGTGCCACATCTTCTTTATCCATTCATCCGATGATGGGCACTTAGGTTGTTTCCATCTCCAGGCTATTGTAAATAGAGCTGCAATGAACATTTTGGTACATGACTCTTTTTGAATTTTGGTTTTCTCAGGGTATATGCCCAGTAGTGGGATTGCTGGGTCATATGGTAGTTCTATTTGTAGTTTTTTAAGGAACCTCCATACTGTTCTCCATAGTGGCTGAAACAATTCACATTCCCACCAGCAGTGCAAGAGTGTTCCCTTTTCTCCACACCCTCTCCAACATTTATTGTTTCTAGATTTTTTGATGATGGCCATTCTGACCGGTGTGAGATGATATCTCATTGTAGTTTTGATTTGCATTTCTCTAATGATTAATGATGTTGAGCATTCTTTCATGTGTTTGTTGGCAGTCTGTATATCTTCTTTGGAGAAATGTCTATTTAGGTCTTCTGCCCATTTTTGGATTGGGTTGTTTGTTTTTTTGTTATTGAGCTGCATGAGCTGCTTGTAAATTTTGGAGATTAATCCTTTGTCAGTTGCTTCATTTGCAAATATTTTCTCCGATTCTGAGGTTTGTCTTTTCATCTTGTTTATGGTTTCCTTTGCTGTGCAAGAGCTTTTAAGATTCATTAGGTCCCATTTGTTTATTTTTGTTTTTATTTCCATTACTCTAGGAGGTGGGTCAGAAAGGATCTTGCTGTGATTTATGTCATAGAGTGTTCTGCCTATGTTTTCCTCTAAGAGTTTTATAGTGTCTGGCCTTACATTTAGGTCTTTAATCCATTTTGAGCTTATTTTTGTGTATGGTGTTAGGGAGTGATCTAATCTCATACTTTTACATGTACCTGTTCAGTTTTCCCAGCACCACTTATTGAAGAGGCTGTCCTTTCTCCACTGTACATTCCTGCCACCTTTATCAAAGATAAGGTGTCCATATGTACGTGGGTTTATCTCTGGGCTTTCTATCCTGTTCCATTGATCTATCTTTCTGTTTTTGTGCCAGTACCATACTGTCTTGATTAATGTAGCTTTGTAGTATAGTCTGAAGTCAGGGAGCCTGATTCCTCCAGCTCTTTTTTTCGTTCTCAAGACTGCTTTGGCTATTCGGGGTCTTTTGTGTTTCCATACAAATTGCGAAATTTTTTGTTCTAGTTCTGTGAAAAATGCCAGTGGTAGTTTGATAGGGATTGCATTGAATCTATAGATTGCTTTGGGTAGTAGAGTCATTTTCACAGTGTTGATTCTTCCAATCCAAGAACATGGTATATCTCTCCATCTATTTGTATCATCTTTAATTTCTTTCATCAGTGTCTTATAATTTTCTGCATACAGGTCTTTTGTCTCCTTAGGTAGGTTTATCCCTAGATATTTTATTCTTTTTGTTGCAATGGTAAATGGGAGTGTTTTCTTGATTTCACTTTCAGATTTTTCATCATTAGTATATAGGAATGCCAGAGATTTCTGTGCATTAATTTTGTATCCTGCTACTTTACCAAATTCATTGATTAGCTCTAGTAGTTTTCTGGTAGCATCTTTAGGATTCTCTATGTATAGTATTATGTCATCTGCAAACAGTGACAGCTTTAATTCTTCTCTTCCAATTTGGATTCCTTTTATTTCCTTTTCTTCTCTGATTGCTGTGGCTAAAACTTCCAAAACTATGTTGAATAAGAGTGGTGAGAGTGGGCAACCTTGTCTTGTTCCTGATCTTAGTGGAAATGCTTTCAGTTTTTCACCATTGAGGATGATGTTTGCTGTGGGCTTGTCATATATGGCCTTTATTATGTTGAGGAAAGTTCCCTCTATGCCTACTTTCTGCAGGGTTTTTATCATAAATGGGTGTTGAATTTTGTCAAAAGCTTTCTCTGCATCTATTGAGATGATCATATGGTTTTTCTCCTTCAATTTGTTAATATGGTTTATCACATTGATAGATTTGTGTATATTGAAGAATCCTTGCATTCCTGGAATAAACCCCACTTGATCATGGTGTATGATCCTTTTAATGTGCTGTTGGATTCTGTTTGCTAGTATTTTGTTGAGGTTTTTTGCATCTATGTTCATCAGTGATTTTGGCCTGTAGTTTTCTTTCTTTGTGACATCCTTGTCTGGTTTTGGTATCAAGGTGATGGTGGCCTCGTAGAAGGAATTTGGGAGTGTTCCTCCCTCTGCTATATTTTGGAAGAGTTTGAGAAGGATAGGTGTTAGCTCTTCTCTAAATGTTTGATAGAATTCGCCTGTGAAGCCCTCTGGTCCTGGGCTTTTGCTTGTTGGAAGATTTTTAATCACAGTTTCAATTTCAGTGCTTGTGATTGGTCTGTTCATATTTTCTATTTCTTCCTGCTTCAGTCTTGGCAGGTTGTGCATTTCTAAGAATTTGTCCATTTCTTCCTGATTGTCCATTTTATTGGCATAGAGTTGCTTGTAGTAATCTCTCATGATCTTTTTTATTTCTGCAGTGTCAGTTGTTACCTCTCCTTTTTCATTTCTAATTCTATTGATTTGAGTCTTCTCTCTTTTTTTCTTGATGAGTCTGGCTAGTGGTTTATCTATTTTGTTTATCTTCTCAAAGAACCAGCTTTTAGTTTTATTGATCTTTGCTATTGTTTCCTTCATTTCTTTTTCATTTATTTCTGAGCTGATTTTTATGATTTCTTTCCTTTTGCTAGCTTTGGGGGTTTTTTGTTCTTCTTTCTCTAATTGCTTGAGGTGCAAGGTTAGGTTGTTTATTCGAGATGTTTCCTGCTTCTTAAGGTGGGCTTGTATTGCTATAAACTTCCCCCTTAGAACTGCTTTTGCTGCATCCCATAGGTTTTGGGTCGTTGTTTCTCCATTGTCATTTGTTTCTAGGTATTTTTTTATTTCCTCTTTGATTTCTTCAGTGATCACTTCATTATTAAGTAGTGTATTGTTTAGCGTCCATGTATTTGTATTTTTTACAGATCTTTTCCTGTAATTGATATCTAGTCTCATGGTGTTGTGGTCAGAAATGATACTTGATACAATTTCAGTTTTCTTAAATTTACCAAGGCTTGATTTGTGACCCAAGATATGCTCTATCCTGGAGAATGTTCCATGAGCACTTGAGAAAAATGTGTATTCTGTTGTTTTTGGATGGAGTGTCCTATAAATATCAATTAAGTCCATCTTGTTTAATGTATCATTTAAAGCTTGTGTTTCCTTATTTATTTTCATTTAGGATGATCTGTCCGTGGGTGAAAGTGGGGTGTTTAAGTCCCCTACTATGAATGTGTTACTGTCGATTTCCCCTTTTATGGCTGTTAGCATTTGCCTTATGTATTGAGGTGCTCCTGTTTTGGGTGCATAAATATTTACAATTGTTATATCTTCTTCTTGGATCGATCCCTTGATCATTATGTAGTGTCCTTCTTTGTCTCTTTTAATAGTCCTTATTTTAAAGTCTATTTTGTCTGATATGAAAATTGCTACTCCAGCTTTCTTTTGGTTTCCATTTGCATGGAATATCTTTTTCCATCCCCTTACTTTCAGTCTGTATGTGTCTCTAGGTCTGAAATGGGTCTCTTGTAGACAGCATATATAAGGCTTCCTTTTTTTTTTTTTTTTTTTTTGCGGTACGCGGGCCTCTCACTGTTGTGGCCTCTCCCATTGCGGAGCACAGTCTCTGGACACGTAGGCTCAGGCTCAGTGGCCATGGCCCACGGGCCCAGCCGCTCCGCGGCATGTGGGATCTTCCCGGACCGGGGCACGAACCCATGTCCCCTGCATTGGCAGGTAGACTCTCAACCACCGCGCCACCAGGGAAGCCCCCCTCCTTCTTTTAAAGTAAGTAATCATGTCATCTTGTGAGAATAACTGGGAAAAAGAGGATGTTGTGTGTTTGAAGAAAGCGTAGAAAGTGGATTAGTTATTGTAGAGAGAGAGAGAGAATGCTAATATAGCCGAGAAATGTGAACTATTTAGTAGATGGTGTTAAAGGACCAGTTTGGAGGAGGTGGATTGGCCCTGAGAAGCAGATCCAATTCACATGCATATGTATGTGTGTTTGTATGTCTGGCTTGTTAATGTTAGCCTTCATAGTATAGTAGTGGTATATAAAATGCTACTCTCTTCCTCAGTGGAGGAATGTGTCTAGGCGCATGTATATGTGTCTGCACAGAAGGCATGGACTCCACAATCTCCTGAGTGTGTGAGCAGAGTATATATGTCTCAAAAGGGAGGTGATTTAATTCTTAAAACATTTTAATTCTTAAAATGTCCAACAGCACATTGGCATTTGTGTTTCACATTAATTGGTTCCGGGCGCCACCTTCTGGAAATCTTGCTCAACAATGCCAGCCAGGCTTTTCCAATGCAAAATCTAAAACTTTTCTTCTCTGGAAAGTCAGTGTTCCTGCATACAGCATTTCCCTCATGGTATGTGAGCCTCATTTATTAGATACTCTTTTACTTTCTTTATTTGCATGTCAAATCACAAACATTAAAATGTGTTCCTTTCTGACTTGATTTTGGTCAAAGATTGCATCTATCCCATTTGAATACACACATTGTCTGTAAACCTCATCCATGATCCATATAGGAAAGAAGAGAAATAAGATGTCAGAGTTATCTGAAATGGTGCGAATCAGAAGTAGATTATTGGTCAAAGGTGTAGAAAGTATAAAAGATAGAGTCCAAATTTGACCAGGTTAAGAGATGTCTTATTTAGTAATCCCTCAAATTTGGATGTTGTCCATGGCTTCCTATCCTAAATTCCTCTATATGTATTTCTTTATAATTTCCAAACTTGACCCCTCAGGAAACCAGTCTACTATAAAGGATCCTTTTCATGGTCTATCTTAATCTGAGTACGATGCCATTAAAACCTTTTCTCCAAGGTCTCCAGGTCACACCACTAAATGGCTCCCAGTTTCTAGGTTTTCTTCAAATAATTCCTTTCCTTTGAATTAACTTACTCTATGAGCGAGTTCAGGGATAAATCACTCTAATTGCTCCTTTAATTCAGTCAATAACTTTTAATTATGGTCATTTTACATATACAAACTCAGTCATGATTCACGGGGAATTTAGAGAAATGTCGTATAAAGTACTGAGTTATTCACAAGAAAAGCAGCATTTGTTTACTTTTTTTATTGGAGTATAATTGCTTTACAATGTTGTGTTAGTCTCTGCTGTACAGTGAAGTGAATCAGCTATATGTATACAAATATCCCCTCCCTCTTAGAAAAACATTTGTCTATTTCCTCAGCCTGTCTTCATTAAATGCTTACTGTGTGTCAGGAGCTTTGAGAAGCACTGGGGAGATATGGGGAACAAGACAGGCATGATTCTGACCCTTACAGAGCTTGCTATATAATGTGGAAAGCAGACATTAATTACAGCATCCCAACATGTTCTGGTAAGTTCTCTGCTAAAAGAAGTACAGAGAATGTCATGGAATATCTGGAGGACAGAGAGTCATGGAGGTCTTCCTGGAAGAAGTGGTATGAAGCCATGGAAGAAAGGGAGAACAAAAAGACACCAGGCAGGCTATGGGACGGGAGCCGAATGCTGAGAGCCAGATTGTGGAGGGGCTGATAAATCTTTTTAAGGAGTTTAGGTTTTATTATAAGAGCAAATACCAGCAATGAAAAATTTTAACTGTTTGTGTGTGTATGGGGGCAGGGGTGGCCACACTCAGATTTATATTTTGGAAAGATTATTCTAGCTGAACTTTGGAGACGTTCTGGAGGAAAACCCCCGATGGGATATTAGTTTCAAGGTATCTGTGATGTGGTATTGGCTTATATTAGGGCAGTGGAGAAGGAGAGAAGTGAGTGAATCTGAGAGATATTTAAGATGTTGAATGGATAAGACTTGGTGGAAATTGGTTTTACGAAGTCAAGGGAAGAGACGAGTCCAGGATGGCTCGCAGCTTTCTGGCTTGAACCAAGGGGTGAGGGGAGGTGCCACTTAGTGAGACAGTGAGTACTAGACAAGATGTAGATTCTCGAAATGGTCAGGGAAGGTGAGTATTCCCCCTTGGACATGTTGAATTTGAAATGTCTAAGACGTATTGGTAGATATATCTCGTGAGCAATGAGATAGGTGAGCCTGGAATGAGGAAGAGGAATCTGGGCTGGAGAGACAAGTCAGGAATCATCAGCCTGTTGGGAGTAAATTGATGTTTTGGGAGTGGTCGACATCTCACTGAAGGTACAGAAAAAAGAATGGCTAAAAGGAAGCCCTGAGGAACCCACCATTTAAGGAATCATCAGAAGAGGGGGAAGCCAACATAGGAGATCGGCCAGAGAGCCTGGGAGACAACAAGGAGGGCAGGTACCAGAGCCAATGGAAAGAAGCTCTTAAAATAGGTGTGTGGGGCTTCCCTGGTGGCGCAGTGGTTGAGAGTCCGCCTCCCGATGCAGGGGACGCGGGTTCATGCCCCCGTCCGGGAAGATTCCACATGCCGCGGAGCGGCTGGGCCCGTTAGCCATGGCCGCTGAGCCTGCGCGTCCGGAACCTGTGCTCCGCGATGGGAGAGGCCACAACAGTGAGAGGCCCGCGTACCGCAAAAAAAAAAAAAAAAAAAAAGGGTGTGTGGGCAGCAGTGACAAAGGCTGCTGATAACAACTGATGTTTTCTTTAGAAGTTAGTCATGCGTAGCCTTGGCCAGTGCAGGTACAGTGGAGGGCCAGAGTCGATTTCAGTCGGTTCACATGCGAACTGAGGCACGAGGAAGGGATGAGAAAGTGAAGGCAGTGAGTGCAGATTTGTTGTGAAATGGAGTTTAGGGATGGGGTGGGAGCTCGCTGGCAGGCGAGGTATGGTTAGGGGAGTGATGTTGTTGTTTTTTGGAAATGAAAGCGTTGAGAATGTTTCAATACTCATGGAAATTATCCCATGAAAGAAAGGCTGAAAGAACAAGAAAGGAAGTACTCACTAAATAGTTTAGTCCCTAAGAAGATAACCAGAGCTAATTAAAAGATAATAATTTACTGGGCCCTTATTTGTGCAGGAACTGTTCTAAGAGCACTATCTCATTTGAGTCTTATACAGCCTCTCTGAGAGGTACTATTTTTATTATCCCATTTCTTTGAGATGAGGAAACTGACGCACAGATAGGTACCAAGGCCACGCAGTACATGGTGGATCTGGAATTCATACCCATGCATCTGACTTGAGACTCGCACTATTAATCACAAGGCCTTGTTGTGGGATCCTCAGCCTATCTGGAGACATAAATAGGGGGTATCCACCCTTTGTTCTTGTAAATAAAGAGGAAGGATATGGGGCAGTTATGGATGCAGTTAAGTACCAGCTTGATTGACATGATTAATTTCCTAGGGATGCCATAACTAATTACCCTAAACTGGGTGGTGTAAGTACACAGAAGTTTATTCTCTCACAGTTTTGGAAGTCAGAAGTCCAGAAATTAAGGTGTCATCTGGTCTCTCCCCCTCTGAAGGGGTCCCTTGTCTGAGACTGCATACCTCCTACCTCTGCCTCTATCTTCACATGGCCGGCTTCTCTGTGTCTCAGAATTCTTTCTGCCTTTCTCTTATCAAGAGAACTGCCATTGGATTTAGGGCTCACCCTAAACTTAGTTGTGTCTGCAAAAATTCTTTTTCCAAATAAGGTCACATTCACAGGTTTTGAGGGTTAGGATCTGGACATTTTTTTTTTTTTTTTTTTGGTGGGAACACTATTCAATCCACTACAGTTAGAAAGTTGAAGGAGTTTGGTCTGATAGATCTCTATCTTCTATGAAGTAGAATAAGAGTAATTTTCTGAGAGTGAACTCGGATGTAGAGGGGTCAAGTATCTGAAGAGAGTGAAGAAATCTTGAAGCAGTTATTATTGAAATGTGGAGAGTCAGCTGAATAGGAAGCACAGTATGTTTGTGGAGCAGCGTGGAGAAGGCAGATAAAGTTTATCATTAATTTATAGCTGTGTGATTTTCTCTAGCAGCGATTCGCAGCTGGGTACAAGCGTAGAGAAAGCTGACAGGTGAAGTGACTGGAGTTACATTCTGGGGGGAGGGAAACGGATGTGGAGGAAGGACAGAGACGGAGGAAGTCTAGGATACTGGCAAGTGGGGGTTTTCTACAGCCCCTAGGAGCAAATCTGGGTGTGCATGGAAATGAAGTCAGAAGGGGACTAAGGGATGGGTCAAAAAGCAGGCAAGAGGCTGGGAGCAATTCAGTGAACTAGCTGTGATGCTGCAAGGTTATTCTCAGAGTATAGAGTATTTGATTGTATCAATTTACGTGAGGAAAAGAATCTGCTTGCAGCAGAAGCAAAGAGAAGGTTAATGGGAATGGAAAAGTCAAAGAAAAGAGAAGGCAAGAAAATAACAAAACAGAAACAGACTCACAGATATAAAGAATAAACTAGTGGTTACCAGTGGGGACAGGGAAAGGCAGAGGGGCGAGATAGGGGTAGGGGATTAAGAGGTTCAGACTACTGTGTATAAGATAAATAAGCTACAAGGATATGTTGTCTAGCATAGGGTATATAGCCAATATTTTATAATAACCTTAAATGAAGTAGAATCTATAAAAATATTGAATCATTATGTTGTATGCTTGAAACTAATATAATATTGTAAATCAACTATCCTTCAATTATTAAAAAAAAAAGAGAAGGTAGGACTCAGGACAGGCCACCCATGTGGACAGAGAGTCACACAGGAAGATGGCAGGACCTGGGTGGCAAATGCTGCTAATGGTGTGGCGTTTGACCTGGAGCCCCAGGACTTTGGTGGTTGGAGGAGGCTATTGAGGTCGGATGTGTGATTCCCTTGGGATGACATTGAACACTGTATTAGTGAAGATTCTTGAGAGAAACAAAACCAATAATGTGTGTGTGTATGTGTGTGTGTGTGTGTGTGTGTACAGGAAGGAAGGGAGGGTGAGAGATACTGATTGATTTATTATTAGGAACTGGCTTATGTGATTATGGAGGCTGAGAAACTCATACCCAGGAGAACAGATAATATAATTCCAGTCCAAGTCCAAATTTGGAGGCAGGAGAAGACTGATGTTCTAACTTGAAGACAGTCAGGCAGAGAGAAAGAATTCTTTCTTAGGCTTTTATTCTATCCAGGTTTTCAACAGATTGGACGGGGCCCACCACATTGGGAGGGGCAATTTGCTTTACTCAGGCTACAGATACCCTCACAGACACACCCAGAAATGATGTTTGACCAAGTATGTGGGCACCCCGGGCCCAGTCAAGTTGACACATAAAATTAACCACCACAAACACCTTTATTACGTGAATGGTCTTACTCTATTGGTCTTAAGTCTCTTGGATTATAAAACGAAGGGGTGAAGAAGATTATTCCTAAAAGTCCTTCTTATTTTAACTTTTGTGTTTTAAAATGTAATTTCAAATCCTTAAGGTGGAAAGAAACATCATATTAAAGTTCTCCTTAATTAAATATAACTCGAAATGACTCCTGTGAATCCACAGGTCTTAGAAACTAATGATTATACCCAGAGTCTGGCTAATCTTCACTACCTATCTGCTTTTTTTTAAAACTATAAAAGTCTTGAGAAAACAACTTTACACAGCACAGCCACAGAAACTTCTCCATCATTAACACACAGTTTCAAAAGTTTCCTGGACCACGATCCTAGTTCTGGGTTGTTCTCTGCCTTTGCTGAGCATTGGAGTAAGTGATATTGTGACATGGCAGCATCATCTCAGATGAGTCTCTCTTTCAGGTTAATGTAGCAAACTTGCAAGCAGACAGTGTATTCCAAGTTGTTACTTTTGCTTGAGATCTGTGCATTTTACAGGTGGGTTAAATATATCTTTTTAAGTAGGTCTGCCTGAGATTAATAAAGACAGTACTTCCTGGAAGCAGAGGGTGAGGATGAGATGACATTTTGAAGTGTGGCACATTTGTCTAGTTTGGGGTTAAGGAAAGGAGAGTGTAAGCAGAGCCCTTGGTTTACACATTTCCAGCTGGAGGAGTTAGGTGGAGGAGAGTCTTCTCAGACTGGTACACTTTATTCACTCTGCTTGGAATGCCCTTCCTCCATTTCTTCACTGGATGACTTAAAACATCCTTTGAAATGTCAGACTCCTCTGTGTAGCTTTTCTTGGCTAACCTTCCCACCCCATCTAGATCAGGTGCCTTACCTTTGACTGCCTGTCACCTCCTGTGTGTGCCTCTGTCGTGGCCTTCCCCATGCCATATTTACTTGTCTTTTATTTCTGTCTCCCCAACAGAATGGCTGACACGTAAGAGGCAATTAATTTATACTGAAGTCATTTTATTGTGGACTTTTTATGAATTTGTCATTATCTGGCTTCTGTCGCTATGTCTGGCAACTATTTTATGTCAATCACTGTGTTAGGAACTGGAAGAAGAAGAATAAACAAGACATAGGAGATCCTGACCCTCGTGAAACATGTATTCAGGTAGGAGATATTGACAAAAAGGAAAGCAGCAGAAAACAAAATAAATGAAGTAGCCACCATTTGTAATTAGTTTCTTATGAAGGGAATAAATGAGAGACTGAGACAGAGGCTGATGGGTGGAGGTACTTTGGGTAAGATGAAAAAGAAGCCTTTCCCAGTTGGGAAAGGGGGGCGAACTCCAGGCAGAGGAAAGGGCAGAATGAGGCCCTGAGTTAAATATGGATGGAATAGAATGAGCTGGGCATCCTGGACAGATACAGGAGTGAGATCACACAGAGATGTTGCCCCATAGTTAGGAGTTCAGGAGGGAGGACTTGGGAGATGAGTGACAAGATGCTGCAGGAGCATCACCATCACAGTGAAGGAGATGCTACTGTCTTGGAGTCATGCAAGGGCAGTAAAGGCAGAAGAATGTAGGTTTGAGATTATATGTTAAAGATAGAAATTGATCAGATATTTTGATGATTTAGATGTGAATGATGAAGGAAGGAAAGGAACCAAGGATGTTTCTCACTGAAGTAATGGCTTGCTATGTACTGATCTGGGAAGATTTGGAAGAAGGAGAAAGAAACAGGCTCAAGGTCCTACTGTATAGCACAGGGGACTGTATTCAATATCCTAAGATTAAACCATAATGGAAAAGAATATAAAAAAGAGTGTATATGTATGGATAACTGAATCACTTTGCTGTACAGCAGAAATTAATGCAACATTGTAAATCAACTATATACTTCAAAAAAAAACAGGCTCAGGAGAAAGATAAGAGTTCTGTTTACATTTGAGATGTGTGTAAATTTTCCAAGAGAAGCCTCCAGGCAGGTAGTTGGATATGAGTTTTAAGCTCAGAAGAGCTCAGAGGCTTCACGTGTAAATTTAAAAGGCCTCCATATAAAGACCATAAGTAGTAGACCTGTGGAAATTGATGAAGTTATTTAGGGAAGAAAATGTAGAGAGAAGAGCAAAGAGGGCTCAGACAAGCTCTTTGGACTCCCACGATTTGAAATTTGGGTCAAGGAGGAGGAAGCATTCAAGAAAACTGAGGAGAAGAAACAGCCATTAAGAGAGAAAGTGGTTTTAGGAAGCAAAAAAGAAAAGTTTTAAGGAAGAGGGAGTGCCTTTGCTGAGAAGTTCAGTAACATGACTGAGAAGGGTCCATTGAACTTTGCACAACATGGAAGTCAGTGGGTGTTTCAGCGAGCAGTGAAGTCAGAGGCTAGATTTCAGTAGTATAAAATTCAGAATTTAGGAACAGAGGCAGTGTATGTAAGTAACCCTTTCAAGAAGTTTGGCTGTAGAAGAGAACTGAGAAATGGACCAGTAGGTATGGAGAGGTGTGGGTCAATGGAGGATTATTGTTGTTATATTCTTAAAGAGAGATAGTGGATTATGTTTTCATGCCAATGAAGATAATCCAGGAGAGGGGCAGAAATTGCAGGTTCAGGAGAAGAAAGATAATGTAAGGCTTGACATCTTCTAGGATTTAAGAATAGATGGAGTCCAGAACCCAAGGGAAAGGTTGAGCTTAGAGAGGGAGGAAGGATGTGATGAGTGCAGGTGAGTAGGTGGGTTTGTAGGTCAGAAGATGTGGGGCTTCACATCCAGTGGCTTCTATTCTCTCACTAAGAATGAAGTGAAACCATGAACTAAGAATGAGTGAATGAGTGATTGGACCTATTCTGTTTTTCATGGCATGAAACTAGTTTTGCCAATTCCTCAGATAGTCAACATCTCTCTTGTCAGTACTCTTTGGCTTTGTAACTCCTTTTTGACAGGGACAGATTCCTGTTCATCTGTGCTTTTGCTTTTCTGACATTAGTTTGTTGTGGTAGTCAATAGTTTTTTGATGAGATTCAAAATTCTGTATCAGTCAATGCCCCCCAGTCATGCTGCGGGGTCTAGGGCTGGCCAGGACAGCTGGCTCTGTGAGGTGGGAAGAATTGATTGTCATAGTTTCTAGACGGGCTTCTTCAAGGCTTCGGAGGAGACAGATGTATGCGAAAGAGAAAGCATTTGTGCAGGAAAAAAGGAAGAATAGAGATGATTAAAGAAAGGGAAAGTTTAACTTTTGCCATGTGCTACACAATATATAACACTCATTTCCATCTTCTACAAAACGTTTAATAAAATTTGTGCTATTTGTCAAGGTTGACACTGGTGCTCTTCCTGGGCTCAGTGTAGAGTAAGAGCAGAGGCTACTCTGCAAGGGGCCCCATGCACATTTGGGTTACATTAATTTCTTTTATTGTGAAATAAATTATTCATAGCCAAGGATGTATATAAAATATCCAAACAATTTAAAATGTATAATTATGATCATAAAATAAACACTCAAGTTCCAACCAGCCAGCTTAATAGGAGAACATTGCCAGTTCCTCTGAAGATGCTTGGGTGAAACTCCTCTATGGTACCCCTCTTCCAGCCTCCAGATGTAACAAATCACCCCCTTAGTTTTCTTTATAGCTAAATAATATGTTACCTAGTCTTGGTTATTTTTAAACTGTATATAAGTGGAAACCTTCTTTTGTGTTGTTTGGTTCCCTCATCATTTTGTTTCTTGAGATTTATCCATGTCCTTAGACGTACAACAGTTTATTTATGTCCACAGATGTGTAGTGCACCATGATATGGATATACCACAATTTATTAATACACCTAGCCTTTGACAGACACGTGATTTGTTTCCAGGTTTTTCTGTTATAACCAGTGCCGCTAGAGTATTCTTGTATCTCATGGTGCAAGAGTTTTCAGACTATATACTTGGGAATAAGATTGCTAAATCATAGGTTATATTCCTAGTCAGCCTCATCAAGGTATACTTTATTGCTTTCCAAAGTGATACTTTTTTTTTTAACCAATCTTAGGTTGTCTTTTCATTACTGATAATACCAGAGACTTTGCAAACCTGGAGGCAGGGATATTACCCGGTTCTCCCTTTAGAGATAACCACAGTGCAGGAAATGGGTGGGCACTCTCAGGCCAGTGAAATTTTGGTGGCACGTCTTCCTTCCCTAACCCTCATTCTCAGACAGGAATATTTCTTTTTTTTTTTTTTTTTTTTTTTTGCAGTGGGCCATGGCTCACGGGCCCAGCCGCTCCGCGGCACGTGGGATCCTCCCAGACCGGGGCACGAACCCGTGTCCCCTGCATCGGCAGGCGGACTCTCAACCACTGCGCCACCATGGAAGCCCAGGAATATTTCTTATCACATGGATGTGGTTAGGAGTCTCCCAGGAGGCTGAGAATGTCAGAAAACAGGAGAGTCAAAGTTAGAGGCAGAAAAAGAAGGGGACATTGCCCTGCACACGTATTTGAGGGTCTGGAATGTCCAGAAAGCAACGAAGGAAGGGCTTGCTTTGCAAACGTTCTGTCCAGAAATCTTGGCCCCAGAGCTGAAATGTTGCAGCTAGGAATTTCCATGGTCTCTATAGTATGGATTGTGAGAACTGCAAGTTTTCTAATCTTTCATCCCCAAAGGATATGGAAATATGGATATAACCCTGCCTGAAATTCTGCTATCCTGACACTCAGGCCACCTAGGCCCCATGTTTCCTGGAGTAAGAGTACCTAGTACCTACAGCTTCCTCTCTCTGTCCTCTTTCCCTCTAGGGAATCATCCATGAACCAATTACATTAGAAAAACAACCTTGAATCCTCACAAGATCCCTGAAAAGTAGATACTGTTCCAACTTTAGAGATGAGAAAACTAAGGCTCAGAGAGGTAACTCACCCAAAATTAGATCGCTTCTAAGTGGTGGCGCAGTGGTTGAGAATCCGCCTGCCAATGCAGGGGACGTGGGTTCAATCCTTGGTCCAGGAAGATCCCACATGCCACGGAGCAACTAAGCCCATGTGCCACAACTACTGAGCCTGCGCTCTAGAGCCCGTGAGCCACAACTACTGAGCCCATGTGCCTACTGAGCCCATGTGCTGCAACTACTGAAGCCCACATGCCTAGAGCCCGTGCTCCACAATGAGAGAAGCCACTGCAATGAGAAACCCTCGCACTGCGTCGAAGAGTAGCCCCTGCTCGCCACAACTAGAGAAAGTCCGCGCGCACCAACAAAGACCCAACACAGCCCAAAATAAATAAATAAAAATAAATTAATTAAAAAAAAAAGACTTGGGAGTTGAAGTCACATCTGTTTAATTTCATCTGTGCTCTTCCTCCCTGTGCTTTCCCTGTTCTTCTATTTTCTGTCTTGTTTTTTATAACCATGTGGTCCTGAATGAGTGTCTTCTCCTATCTGAGCTCTAGGTCAAAAATTAGCAGTTCATATAGGTTTAATAAACATTTATTAAAAAATGAAAATCACCCTATGGACATCTTACATTCCAGTAAGAGTAACATTCTGGGCCAGCAAAAGGTCTTTCTCCTTCTACCTTATTATTGGTATTGTTGTTATTGTTTTTATATGTGTCTCCTAAATCTACTCTCACAGCCTGGACCTAAACATGTGAGTTTAGCTTGTTCTACAGCTGGTGTGTGCCTACAGTTAGGTAGGTTTTCGTTATAAAGCTTTTGCTCCGGTGTGTTGCTGGTTGTCTGCTATTTTGCTTTCATCCTATTTTGTCGGCAGAGAGCGTTTCCCCTCACAACGGTTAGGGTTTTTAGTGGAGGCTTTCCTGAGATCTGCTGTTACAAACTCACACACACCTTAGATCTGGCATTTGTCTCAGAGAAGCAGTCAGGCTTGTCAGCACAAGCAGCACACCCTCAATACCCCGGGGACACTGCTATCACAACCTCCCAGGCTCTTTACTTCTCTAGTGACACCTCAACCTGCTAACAGGGCATCAGAAGCAGAGCCAGGAGTTGTCATTCAAATGCGGGAAAGTTTCAGATCAGTCTCTATCTTGGTGTGGCTGTGGGAGACCCAGTCGCCACCACCTAGGATGCACCTGGAGGCTAAATGGTTGAGACCTTTCTCCTCCTGGACAACCTCCCTGCTGCCTTGCATGCTGGTCCACCTCACCTGCTTCTCTCTTACTCTCCTGGTTGGAGAGAAGGATGCTGGTTCTCCAGTGTAGCCCTGATACAGTGGGAATGTGAAGGCCGTCATCTGAGGAGTTGTTCTCTATGACCCAAAATACTCTACCCCTAAAACAATAAATTGAGATAAAAAGAAGTTCTAAACCCTTCTAATAATGGTCATGCCCCATGAAGAAAAATATTAGGGGCCTTGGGTTCTGGTTCCTTTTTGCAGTTGGTTGCCTTGTTATCCTGTGTTCTCTACTTGAAAACTGGGCAGAGAATCTCAAAGAATCATCAAGATTACTGAGGATAGCAATGGATGAGAGACCAGAAGTTTTTCATAGTCTGGGGCTGGCAAACTTTTTCTGTAGAAGGGCAGATAGTAAATATTTTAGGCTTTGTGGGCCTTTCTGTCTGTTTGGATTTATAATCCTTTAAACATGTAAAATCCATTCTTAGTTTAGGAGCCTTACAGAAATGGACCACAGGCTGGATTTGGCCTGTAGTTTGCCAACTGCAGTCCTATAAGCTCATCTTCAATTTTAGAGCAGCTGGATAATAGAGAAAAATCTTCTGGGGATTTCCTATTATATATTTTGGGAGGAAGCAATGAGCAGAAATATTAAGATCAAGTGTGACTAAGAAATAATCTGGAAAACAAAACGAACAAAAGAAAGTAAAGGGAAGGAAGAACAGAGATTGTGAGGCAATTATTTAAAGGAATTAGAAATGTGGAAAAAAGGCAAGGATATGGGAAGAAAATTGAACGGAGAGTATCTTGAATCAAGTAGAGTCTGGGAAAATGGAGTAAACAAGGCAGATTTTCTCCTAAGCATAGTTACTGGCAAATACACACAAGCCCTGCTGTGTAACAGACTGGATTTGCATGGGAATTTAAGGAGGAATTTACTCCCATCTTGTGGCTTATCACTACAGTCTTCTTTTAACCGTATGGGTCGGGTCAAAGGTCTTTACTTGCTTTCCTGCCACAATCCAACACTGTTAGTTTAGTGCTTGTTCAATCAGCTTTCATGATTAAAAAGAAAAAAAAAAGGAGGGAAAGAGTGCATTACTGCCGTGGAGAGTAGATTGGCAAGGGTGATTGGGAAGGATGGCAGTCGTGGAAAGTTTTCTGTGGATTGGGAAATAACTGCAGGAATATGTCATGGCACTTTAATCAAAATACGAACCTTTTTTCCCCCCCAGATAATTGACCATAAGAAAATATTGAAGGTGGAGAAAGAGGACAATCAGAACATGAATGTAGAGGTAATACATGTTGAAGAGAAAATAAGGAAAAGGATCTCAAATGTAAGACCAGGTTGGAAGACAGGTAAACAGGCTAATTTTTGCTGGAAGATCATTTGAAAGGCAGAGACTTCTAAATACCCAAGAAATACTGAACATCACAAGCAAGGGCCCATTTCCTCAGAATTATGAAAGAGCACTGAAGTAGGAATCAAAACATCTTGACTTTAGTTTTTAGTCTGCTCTGTACTGATTATGTGACTTTAGGAAAGTCATTTAGCTTATCTGAGTCTTAGTTTCTTCATCAGTAAAATGGAGATCATATGTTTTTCTTATTTCATACTGCTGTTTTGATTTGTACCTGCATATTAAAGGCCTTTGTAAAATATTAGGAACTATGATAATGACAGACATTTTATGAGTTTTAGTATTTTATTATTATTTATTACTATTTTATTAGTGGGTTGACTTCACTCATAGAACAGGCTCTGTACTATGATTGAGGGGCTTCCAAAGGACTAGCTGTCTGTCAAATTTCTCCTAAATTGGACTGTGATAACATGAGTTAATCATTTTCGTGGGGTCCAAGGTTTCTACAGTCCTTAGGTTATGAAAATAAAGAATAGTAAAAATGCAAATATATTAAAGACAGGATCAATTCAGTTGTGTACATCTTAGCTCTTGATTAGCTGGTCTTCTAGCAATGTCTTGAGAGAATGGGGCAGAATTACCATTAAATAGAAGGGTCCAAAGAGCTTGGGGTCACCGTCAGAGCACTGAATGAATGCCTGTTTGAGCATCAGGGGAGAGCAAGGCATTAAGGAAGAGAGGAATTGTCTTCTGCAACTGACTTCACAGTTTTGACTGACTTAGGCTAGTTTGTTCTGCCCATGTCTAGGGTTTTTGAGAGATGGCAGCTTGTGATCCTTTTTCCTTTGAATTCCTTACCAGTGCCATTTTTTTTTTTCCTAAACAAGTGTTCTCAGGACAGGATCCTGACTAACCCTCCTAGAGTTATGGCATAGACAGCTAACATCCCACCAAGAATTCATGCTCCCCTTCCAGGGGCCGCCTTTCCAGACTGCCTCGTGTCTAGAAGGGACTGGATGCCAATGGCACGTGTGTGGATGTAATGTGAATGTCTTATAGGACGAAGTGGTTGAGAAGCAAATGCTCTTTCTCCACTCTCTTTTTTCTTGTCTGCTTACTGGATATTCATACCAGTGGTGATACTGGAAACCAAGTCTTGAGGATGGAACTGCCACAAAAATGGAAGGAAACTGGGCATCTGAGTCACTGCTTGGAGGAAAGCTGCCCCACCAGGAACACTTACATCAGACTGGAATGTGAGCAAATAATCCACTGGGACTTCTGGGTTTTCTGGTATCACTTGGACGAATACAGCTGCTGATATTAGCAAACCTTCTCAGACTATTCTGTTCTCTACAAATTGTGATCAGCTAGCTTTTTCTCTTGATCTGTAGCCCTTTCCCTTTTCTCCCTAGGTCCTTTCTACCCTTCCTGCCATTATGTCTTCAGATGAATAATAACATCAACAAAGAGCAAGGAGAATAGAAGAACAATGTTTATTTCGTTCACGCATGCATTCATTCCTTTGTTTTTTCTCTGCTTGACTCAACTGCATGGTAGTAGCCCAGGTGTTGGATGGGAGCCAAAGACGGATGTATGTAGGCTCTTGGCTTAAACTCTTGTCCTGGATATAAAAAATGTATAAACAGTAAAGACCATAAGTTTCAATGACATGATTTTAAATTCGGACTCCAAAGGAAGAGTGCTTTCTCACCACTTTACATCCATGGAATTTGCTTCATTATTATTTCTTACTTCCCATGTGGCAGAGTGCCCTTGAAATATAAGATTTGTCAGTGGAGTGAGTACCCTATGGTCATTATCTGGTTTATAAAACCAGCACAGGGAGATGAGAGAGTTGTTTGAAACCTAAAACCACATTGTGAGCCTGGAGCCCAGGTTTAAATATACTTGAATAGAAGAAAAACTGAGAGCCCATGTGTTGAAGGAGGATAACATTACACATGCAAAGCAAGTAAACAAAAACCTAGAAAACAAAAACAAGCAAAAATAGGAGCTTACAGAATCACACCAAACTAGTGTCTGAGATCTCATAATTTTCCCACGTGTACAGATTGTGCTCACAGGTCCCCCCACAATACAATCAAGCAGAGTCTGTGCTCAGAATGGTTGTCACAGCCTGTTATTTGAGTCATGGTGTTGGGTAAGATTGTGGTTTCTAAACAAGAAAATTATTCCACAGTCACTTAGGGATTAAGGGCTTCACTGGGATGAAAACATGGCTGGAGGGCTCCCTTTACAGTTTCTATCACCAGTTTATACAGGCAGTAGGGAATCTCACTGGTCTTGAATAATCCTTTAACTTTCTAAGAGCCAGTTACCTGGCTCTTGGAGGAAGAGCTTCTTATGATGTGCTGGAGTTTGGACCAGGCTCTGTTGTTTGAATCCTGACTCTGCCACTCAATATCTCTATGACTCTGGGTGAATTACAAAACCTCTCTCTGCCTCACTTCCCTCATCAGTAAAATGGGGATAATCATACACCCTACCATCTAGTTGCCAGAGGGATTAAATGAGCCAATAGGGGTAAGTCTTTAGAACAGTACCTGCTGAAAAAGAATCAGTTGCCTGCAGATATTAAGGTTCTGACTCAGGTTCCTTCAGCCTTATTTGGAGGATCCTTACAGCACTAGTGTCCATGACCAGCCTTTCCCTTCCAAATCACAGCTAGTTCCCTCCTTCTCTCTTGAGCTGTCACTCTCTCCCTTCATCTTCTCCTCATTGATTCTCTCTGTCTTCCCTGCAATCATGTCCTCCTCCCTGGCAGTTCTACACATGCCAGCCCAGTCATCCACATCTGGCCCAAGAGTTATAACAAAGAAGGATTTTCTTTGAAATTGGTGTAGGGATACTAAATACCTAACATTTTTCACAGCCAGCTCCCTGGCAGGGGAGGACAGTTTAGTTTAGGAACAAAAGACAGGCCAATAGCTGAGATAATGACACAGGTGATCAGAAAGACGGGAAGAGGTGGCAGAGCAAGCTGCCCCAGGATCCTTACGCAAGACAAGTTGCACAGATCTTGTCTGCTCAACTAAAAACTGTAACCAGTTAACCAAACTGCATATTTAATAGATAACATATAACTATACAGTAAAAGGAAATATTTCAAATGTCTTTTGCACACAGGACTCTGACTCACAGAGTCCATCTTTTGGTGGCAGGGTTTCTAAGGACAAAAAGAACTCAAGGGCATCCTAAACTTCACTCAGTTGTTTTATTGTTGATGTTATAATTTTGAAATTATTGTATGCGTGTTGTAGAATAAAGCAAATAAGCAGGGAATTCCCTGGCGGTCCAGTGGTTAGGACTCTGTGCTTTCACTGCCGAGGGCTTGTGTTCGATTCCTGGTCAGGGAAATAAGATCCCACAAGACACATGGTGTGGCCAGAAAACAAACAAACAAAAAAGCAAATAAGCAAAACTGTTCATGGTGTTAGGATTCAAGTTTTTCAGTGTCTGAGAAAAGAAAAAAACAATAGAAACAAAGAAGGTAATGGGGAGAACCCTATAATATAAAATCTGAGTTGGAAATATCAATAAGAGCACAAGGTTATATATAATATCATCTACACGTAGTCTATATAAAATATAGCATGCATACAATACAATCTGTGTAATTTATATTTATCTGCATATAATCTGTAAGTCTATTATATATCTCTATATCTATCTATCTATCTATACACATATACATATATGTGTGTGTTGAGAGGGACAGGGAGAGAAAGAAAATGTGAGAATATGCTCTGTCCAATGAAAGAGCTTAGAAATCAATATACTCCAGTAGCAATGAGCACACCTGACATTCAGGTATTGTTTTCTGAAATACCATTCTCACTAGAAAGAACCAAGGCTCCTTAGAGAAGTGGCAAGTTCTAGGTGTGAAGCAGGGAAGTTTAAAGTGGGCTTAAGATTTCTTACTCTGTCAGAGTAGAAGGAAATTCTGAAGATTAATCGTCTTGTTAAAAGGACAGAACTCTCACTGGCCAAGTCTGGGACAATATGAGCCTCGAAAGAATAATGCTTATGATTGATCATATCAATCAAAATGAGTCCATAATGATATTCAAAAAAAAGATAAGAAAAGGAAAGGAAAAACAAAAAAAGAGAAAGGGGGAAATAAAAAGCTTATTTACTACAGTGGGGATTCTTAGTACACCCACTCCTTATTCGGAAAATTAGTAATTAAAAAGAAAGAATTAAACTTTACTTTGTGTTAGTCTGGATAGGTAGGTTATGCCACAACCTCAAAATCTTAGTGGCTTGAGACAAGAGAGTCTATTTTTCACTTTCACTACATGTCTACCTTGGGTTAGCAGGTGTTCTGATCTATGTCATCCTCACTTGGGGACGCAAAGTGACAGAGACTCAATAATTTAGAATGCTGCTGTGGCAGTGGAAAGGAAGGTGCTGGAAAATACACCACATGTCTGTTCATATTTCCATGGCCCAAGCAAGTTATATGGTCATGTCCCAATTTAGGAGGGTAGAAAAGTTCAATCCCACGATGGCAGATTGTATAATGTTTTTAGGAAATAACTTTCTTCTCCCCTTTTCCCCAGGAAGA
Source organism: Tursiops truncatus (assembly GCF_011762595.2). NCBI lineage: Eukaryota > Metazoa > Chordata > Mammalia > Artiodactyla > Delphinidae > Tursiops > Tursiops truncatus. The sequence goes on from NC_047034.1 coordinate 69,519,568, forward strand.
GAGTAAACTTCCTCCCTTTACTGATTTTGTGACTTGCTTTGGTTGATGCCATGTGGGTGGAAGTGACAGCACACTGGCCTGGAGCAGATGGTTTACAAGGCATCTCAGGCTTTTACTCTCTCTTTGGAGCTCATGCCATCCAGCGAGAGAAGAGCAGGCCCCCAGGAGCCATTGCTTCTTTTTCAGGCTCCTGATCTGGAGCCTGGAGCAAAGCTCAGAAGAGCTACAGCTGAGCCACAGGCAAATCACAGACTTGTGAGCAAGAAATGTTTGTCGTTATAAGCCAGTAAGATTTTGGATTGTTTGTTACTGAAGCAAAAGCTGACTAATCCACCCATCGTGGATTAGTCCTTCCTTCTAAGGGTTTCTTCCTTCTACTCAGAAGGAAGAAAAAAAATGGAATATTGGTGGGTAGCCCAAATGACCACTGCATTGCCTTTTAAAGGAGGAAGTGATGTGAGTATTGCAGATCGCCTGCTAATAAATATAGAAGGAATGATGCCACTAGAAATCACCATTTTGCCATCCTGAAATAATTAATTCCGGCAGTTATTATCAGTGAATTTGGAACCATTAGGTGAAAGTTTTTTTAGGAAATAGAATGTTTAGATGATGCTAAGTATCAGCCTATAGATCACTTCCTGTTTGAAAAGGGTTAAGTGTACCTTTAAAATATAGAGGGCTGTTGGCATCAAACTACCTCATTGATAGTGGACCACTCGACATTGTGTGCCTCTTGGTGTGATGCAATGTGAAGCAACAGCATTGCCTTTGAAATACCATTGCCTAAAATGTTTCATCTGTATTTAATCAAGACTTTAGTCCAAAGTTCCACCATACAGGGAATACAGGAGACACAGGAGCATGTTAAACAATGCTGCAAGGGACGATGCATCAGGAATATGGTAATTTTATAAGGTGATTGTTAGAATTTCTTCAAAATCCCCACGTCACGGGTATTAAAAAATATGTGTGTGTGTGGGTGGCTGTTCTGGTTTAAAAATAACAAAAGATATAAAACAAATGTAGTGCATAAGCTTTGATTGGATTCTAGTGTGAAAAAACTCACTATAAAAGCAATTGTTCATCTGTTTGGGAGATTTGACCGTATGGCCCAGTAGTTGCTTGATAACAGGGTATTTTTGATAATATTCCTAGGTGGTGATAAAGGTATCGAGGCTCTATAGAAGACTTTTTTCCTATAGGAGATGTATGCTGAAGTATTTAGTGGCTAAATATCATGATATCTAACCCAGTTTCAAATGGTTCAGCAGTAAATTTATACAGATAAACACCAACATAATGTTTACAATTCAGGCAAATTGTTAACATTTCTTGAATCTAAGTGATGGGTATACAAGTGTTCATGATCTTATTCTTTCAAATTTATATTTGAAATATTTTGTATAAAATTTTTCATATCAAAGACCTGAGGGTGGAATTCAAATCTGTGCTCAAAATGTCATCCTGATCCAGAAATCTAGCAAGATAAATGTGACCTCAATTTGTTTTCTTTTACTTGCTTCTGAGCCATTTTATTTTAGGGGTTCTGAGCCTGAATCATTGCTGCTGACCTTCTGCATCCTCCATTTTTTTCCCTTGTACAAAGAAGCATCCATTGATTTAGGGAAGGAGATCAATAACCTCACTTTACTTGACTTAACGACCCACCTGGAGAAGCCATATTTTACTGGATAACCTAGGGCTTCTCAGTTTGAAATAAGCATCTATATACAAAATGCACGAACTTGATGTGTTATTATTTCCCCCATATTCCCAGCTCTTCTGCCTCATAGGATGAAGCATTTCTCTTCTTCTTTATAGTTAATGTCACATTTGCTCCAGGGCACATCCTTTCCTGATGCCTTTGGGACCCTGATCTGATCTTCTGTTACTCTCACTCTTTCATGAAATTTCTTTTGACACTTGAGATTCAGCCTAACACACACACACTCACACACACACACACACACACACACACACACACACACACACACACACACACACACACCTGTCACCTCCATATAAAGCACAGTTTATTTTTCTGCTATCTACTAAGCCTCCCAACACGTATTGACCTATTTCTGTTCTTCCCTTGGCTGCAAAATTTCTGTTAAAAGCTATTGCCATCCCTAGCTGCTTATTCATTATTCTCATTCATTTCTGAAACTGTTGCTGAAGTAACACAAAAAAGCAACTTGGTAGTGGAAACCAATTTTTCAATTTTCTGTACTCATCTGTATTTCTTTCTCTACAATTTATTTAAAAAAACATTCTCGGTACCTCTTCCATCTTAAGTTTTTTTCTCTGCAGCATCCAGATTTCTTACTACAGTTTCAGAAGCTACCAAGTGACTATGGAAGGCCTGAGGTGCACAGGCCTTTTCCAAGCTGGACTGGTCACTTCATTGGGCCCTTTCCTATGAAACCCAAGGCCACAGGGGTTCTATGAACTCAGGCCGCTGTCTTCTTCCAGGCTCAGTTTTCCTCTCTCCACTTTAAACCCTTTGTGCTTAGGTGTGCTTTTCCTCTATTGCCATTCTGTTGTCTTATGCCTGGTCTCCTTTTCAGTGTAGTCTTTCATACTGACTATCTGTGATATTTCCTTAGCTTTGATTTGAGTTTGTCCTGTTATACTGTCTCTTGGGTCTCTCCGTCTCAGATTCATTCATAACATCCTGAAGTTCACGGTTTCACCCTTGCATTGCGTTCAGGTTCCCAGAATATCACATGGGGCCGAGTGTAATGAACACCCACCTTTCTGATAAAAGGTAATCATGCACAACAGCAGTTTTGCCTCATAAACATAGTTCTTTGGGCTTCTGTGTCTGGTTGGTGGCTTTGTAGCCAATTCAAAGGTCAGGGATAGAGTTGCTTACCTTGTGCCTACAGACCCAACACCTACAATCCTAGGAAAAAGATACGATTCCTAATTCAGCTTTAAATATCAGTGGAGATACAGGCACTCACATTTTGAGGAGAGGCTTAAAAATGGCATTTCTGTTATCCTGCCTAAAAGAGGAGACTGAGAAGTGTGTTATACCACTGCACAAGAAGCTGGATTGAAAGGGCAAACTATGCAGGATCCCTGGCTGCCTCATGTGGTCTTTACGAAGCCACTTTCCCAGTCAGACATGGTCCACGTGGGCCACAACCATTCTCAGGATCCACTGGAAGAGAATGATCAGGCATCTTGTATGATAGTGATTTATGTCTGCTCTTCTAAGATTTGGCATGAGATTGTACACTCCCCTAGGGAAATTTGAATAAACAGTCTCAGGAACCATGCAGGTCAGTTGGGCTAATATTGTGAGCTGGTGAAAACCATCTTTGCCCCACTAACCTGGATTTATAATAATGGTCAAGGCCACACCTTCCAGACAGCTTCACCTGGGCTCCTAGCAGGGATGGCTCCAGAGGAAGGGAATAGAGAATCAGTGAAAGTTGTGGAGGAGTGGAGAAGGAACTTCCCTTTGATGCTCATCAAATAGTAGCCTCAGTCCTAGAGTCTGTGCCCCTGGAGAGCCTGGTGGCTTCATAAAGCACATCCCAGGTAAGGAATGCTCTGTTCTTCAGAAGTAACGAGATAAATGGTCAGATTCAGGTCTACTCAATCCTCTTTTCAACTTTCTTAAGACCACAACCTTGGATACTGGTTCATAACTATAGATTCCACGTAAAGTTGAGTTTCAAGCCATTGGAAATACTTTCTATATCTGGCCTGTTCAGTGACCCCAGCCACCTACTGAGCCAATGCACACACTACAGGAACCATCCCTATGACGTCACACCCGTAACACTCTGTGTGGATGACCTTTCATCTATCATATGGCTTCCTTCTGCACTTGGACATCCTGGCTGGAATCCTATGCTGCGGTAATCCCCAGCACACCACCTATACCCTCACCAGTATTGCCTACTGTCACAGGCAGCCTCCCTAATTGTTTTACCTATATCTGGGTGTTAACAAATCATATAGTCGATCAAGGGAAAGGTCTTTACACAACAGGATGCAGACTTACCTTCACATTAGAATGTGGCTGTGCCTTTCATTACATGTAGTATTTACTCTTGGAACCAGAAGAACAGCTCTTCTGGTATTATATAGATAATAATGTTTAATCCTAAAAGAGGTTCCTATGACTCAGTTAATCCTGTTGGGTTCTCTGCCCTCCTCTTGAAGAAGGATGGAAATTCAAACTCTGACAGTATGGCTAGAGCCTTATGTCAGTATGTGCCCACTATCCATTCTCACCCATTGAAATTTTTACAGCTGTGAGGCTGGAGTATTCACGAAGCTCAGTCTTGGGGCTGGGGGAAATAACCAGTCTAAAGGGGGATAGTGGTATAGGAAAAGCCTTCCAGACACTCTTAGGGACACAGAAATATTAAGGAATGCATTTCTTTCCAGGATACAACTTTAGTATCTCAGCAGTTAATAAATGTGATTCTTCATAATCCAGTGAGTGAGAGTGACTGCTATCCAGAAGATCTGTCAAAAACTCCCCACACTGTCCCTCACTCACAACAGTCCTTGGTGTGTTTGGAGCTGGGCCAGCTAGCGCAGCATGCACACAATACGTGCGTAAGAGCTTAGAGGCCTCACTTCTGGACGATGATGATATGTTCTCCAAACAGGTTTACCTCCGTAATATAAGACAAGATATCCTCTGTATTTAATGGTAAGCCCCCAAGACTAAAAGGAAGATAGCCCATTTGGGGGTTTGAAGGCACTACTAGAAGATCATATCCCATTAACCACTTTATTGTCCATTTTCCATTTTCCTTAAGAAAGATCACCTTTCCCTGAAACTTGGCTACAGCACCAGCATTTTTTTTTTCTTTTTCAGGAAATCTTCTCTTGCCCAAATCTTAACCTAACCCAGTACATCATGTCCTCTCTAATGCTTTTTTTTTTTTTAATAAATTTATTTATTTATTTTTGGCTGTGTTGGGTCTTCGTTGCTGCATGCGGGCTTTCTCTAGTTGTGGCGAGCGGAGGCTATTCTTCATTGCGGTGCGCGGGCTTCTCATTGCGGTGGCTTCTCTTGCTGTGGAGCACGGGCTCCAGGTGCACGGGCTTCAGTAGTTGCAGCACACGGGATTAGTTGCTTTGCAGCGTGTGGGATCTTCCCAGACCAGGGATCAAACCCGTGTCCCCTGCGTTGGCAGGTGGATTCTTAACCACTGCGCCACCAGGGAAGTCCCCCTAATTCTTAAAGACAGATATCACACTATAAAATGAGTATCATCCTATTTCCAGAAAATGCCATCTGGGAAAGCTCTACCCTCAAACCTACTTGTGCATTTGGTTTTGCCAGGGTCATCTACCTAGGATGGGAAAAATAACAGCTTACTTTTAAGTTTGCATAGAGACTCTACTTTGAGGGGCCTGCATTCTTAACCCTGAGGCATGATCACGGTAGTGGTCAAGAAAAGTTCAGTTCCTGCCAGATGTGATGAGTTATTTTCTTATAGGGATTTGAATTCCAGATGATGTACATACCAGGTGGCCCAAATGTCCAGATCCATAGTGTATGACAATCCAAGTATTAGTCCTCAATGTCCAGGGGCATAACGCAGGCTTTCAACCCTATTGTATTCATCAGAGTTGATAGAACTCACTCAAAGCAAGGTTAAAAGTGCCTAGTTCAGTGCTCTCTAAAAGAACCATAAGTACCTCCAGGAAATTTCTGAAGAATGGAGAGGTCACTATAGCAGTTCAGCTACTTAAATTTTTAAAAAGTGGCTGTATGGCCAAAAATGGCTGTATGCAAATGCCATAGCAGTTTAGCTACTTAAAAAATGTGTCTGACCACATAGGTGCTCAACAAATATCTGTTGAATGAATGCATAGATGAATGAATGAATAAGAGCTGACAGGTAGGTCTTATGCTTCTGTCAGGTGTCAGTCTGGTGAGCCCCTAATGCTAATTTCCTATCCCTCATATGGTCTGTCACATCTTCTTGTACCTTATATCTGAGCTGATACCATGTTGGACATCATTGCAGGAAGGCTCAACAATTGTTGTTGGGAGTGGTCCTGGGAGAACCGAGATATTACTTTATTTGCTCCCAGCCCTGGAGCTGGGAGATTATCTGGATTCCATAGTAGACCTGCCCATGCCTGCTCTAAGAGCCTCAGTGTGGTACTAATGTGATCATTATTCTAACCAATATCTCTTTCAGCCACTTCCACTGCCCTGATTTTCTGGCAGGATTTGTTTGCTCACTCAACCCTCTGCTTGGCAATCTGGTTAAAATTGCAACCTGAACCTCACCCAAGGCTATAAGAATTTATGAGCTCAGCTGGCAGACATTTAGACAGGAATGTTCTGAGTAGTGGTTTTCAGAATCACCCTGAAGAGCTTGTTCAGACACAGCCTGCTGGTGCCACCCCCAGAGTTTCAGATTTATTTTATCTGGTGTGAGGCCCAAGAATTTGCATTTCTAACAAGTTTCCAGGTGTTGCAGATGTTGCCGGTCCAGGGGCCACACTTTGAGACCCACTACTCCAGATGTGAATCCCTTTGAAATTTGGGAAACAAAATAAAGGAAGACCTCCTTGCTTTCATTTCCCTCTACCTGAAATATCTTTGGCTGAGTTCTCAAATGAATAGAAAAACTGTTCAGACTTGACTGGAAAAGGAAACAGGAAACTAAGAATTTGGTGGGAGGACTCTTAAAATCCTGTAATAATTGTGCCTTTTCTTTTCCAGGGTTTAGCACCCAGGTAACAGCAAGGACTACTCCAGTTTCCAAGTGAAACTAGCCAGGGGCACTGTTTCCTTGTTACCTTTCAAATCCTCTTCTTATCATGTCCCACTGTTAACTAATGAAGAGCTTTACCTGATAGATCTTTCTACCCTAAGAAGGCTAATAGTCATTCCTGCAGCATTGACTCAAGGACTAGTTTGCTGTGGAACGAGATTCCAGTGAGGTAAGGCCTGTGGGAATTTTTCTAGAAAAAGCTCTGGGGAACCATTTGCTCGTTGAAAAATTAGAAAGGAACAATAGCTGTGGGTTTCTGTGGTGGGAAAATGGGTGGCACTGACTATATTCCACAAAAGGAAAAGCTGTGTGTAGTCTGATTCTAAATCTTCAGTTGACTGAGGGAATAGAAGTTAGCTTTTATTTCACCACAACTGAGACTTTAACAAAAGGAAATGCATTTGGCTGTGGCAGGAATTAGAATATATTGTGCAGGAGGTTGATCCAGACTGAGTTTAAAAGGAATTCTGATTTTCTAGATGTGTTGGTCTGCAGGTGTCTTATTGATGTGAGTTTATTTTTAGAGGCTTTTGACTTCTGGCTGAAGGAGGGAAAAACTTTAGGGCTGGGGATCAGTTTCTAAGAAAAAGACAAGAACAATGGCGTGACAAAATGCCTATGATGTAATATTAGGCTAAAAACAGCAGAGTACAATACTGTATTATACATTATTCTTGCAATTACAAAAATACCTAGCAGATAAAACTCTTCACAGATTCAGAAGGGCAAGAAGTATAGCTTTTAAACTTTTTTTTATTACACATTTTAATTTCTATTTCTTATAGTATTACATGGCAGAAAATTTATTTCTGTTCATTTAAGGTTGAACCCCATTTTTCCCACAGTTATGGCTAAATTCCTAGAGTTTGAGGAACCAATTAAATCCATGTGACAACTATTCTTTGAAATTGGTTGAGACATCTTTTAAAATACATAAAATATGTATTTTATTACATCTATTAAATACATAATAAATATTTCTAAATGTTCCATCAGATGAAGTTGTTAATTGTGTTATTCAACTCTTCTATATTTTTGCTGAATTGTTTTGGCTGCTTGAATCATAATTGATTGAAAAAAGGCATGCTGTAGTCTCCCACCATCGTGGTGATTTGTCAATTTATTTTTGCAGGTCTTTCAATTTTTGTTTAAATCTACTGAGTCTATTTAATAATGTGTGTACATGTTTAGAATTGTTACATTGCTTTAGTGACTTTAGTCTTTATTCATTGCATAGGAACTCTGTCCTTAATGATGCTATTTGTATTAAAGTCTTCTTTGGCTGATATTAATATATCTAACCTGGCTGTCTTTTAGTTAGTATTTGGCTGAATGTATCTCTTCTCAACTTTTCATTATTTTCATGCTGTAGGTGTGTCTTTTGTAAGTAGCACAGAAGTTGGATTGTGTTGTAATCCAATCCGTCATTCTCTTTTAACTGACAAGTTTAATTTACATGTATTGGGGTAATGGATATGTTTGGATTTGGTGTGATTAGCTTTATTTTCATATTATACTTCTTCTATGTTTGCTTTCTCCTTTTTAAACATCTTTTTTTTTAGGATCAATATTTATATATTTCCCTTGCTTCTTGTTTCATAAGTCCTATGTCATTAATTCTGTGGGGACAAGTCATTTTCTTAGAGTCCAAGTAAATTGCTACCAGATGTTTTCTCACTCCTTTTTTAAAATGGAGGTGAAATTCACATAACATAGAATTAACCATTTTAAAGTGAACAATTCTGCGGCTTTTACAATGTTCACAGTGTTGTGCAAGCACTACTCTATCTAGTTCCAAAGTATAACAAGGTCTCTTTTGCTTTGCTCTATAAGGTGTTTTATTAGGCCGCATGCCAGGTTGTTTTAATTTCCTTGATAAAGAAGAGCTCTATACATCCCCAGCATCTCCCAAAGGAGATGTGGACTGCCCTAGGCCTCATTCCCTGTCTACTCTGCTATTAGAATAATCATCAGTCTAATCTGAGGTGAAAATGCAGATGAATGTGCCCAGTTCTACCTGATCTCACTGTGGTTGTTGTTACGAGCTGGTATTGTGTGGCTTCCTCTAACTGATATGAGTCTTGTCCTACTGTTTATTTTATTCATTTATGTTTTATTTTTTTAAAAAATTCAGATATAATTGACATATTATAGTAGTTTCAGGTGTACTGACTGTTTATTATAGATGCTGAACACTGGATTACAAGAAAACCACAATTCCCAGTAAGAATTGTTACTAGAGGGCTTCCCTGGTGGTGCAGTGGTTGAGTCCGCCTGCCGATGCAGGGGACACGGGTTCGTGCCCCGGTCCGGGAAGATCCCACATACCGCGGAGCGGCTGGGCCCGTGAGCCATGGCCGCTGAGCCTGCGCGTCCGGAGCCTGTGCTGCGCAACGGGAGAGGCCACAACAGTGAGAGGCCCGTGTACTGCAAAAAAAAAAGAGTTGTTTCTAGAGCTCTACCTGACTCTACCCCACCTACAACATGTTATAGTGAGGATGTATAATTCCCTGGACCACTAATAGAATGTGTTGCCAGGATCCAGTACCTCCACCCTCACCCCAAATTTTCCCTGATGTTTTCTAGATAGTGTAATTCATGAATGTATGTAGAAAGAAGGAGGATGAGAACAGGTGACACTTTGGCTGCTAAAATATCAATATTCATGCCAAGAAGGGTTTGATCTCAGTTCTACTTGGCACAGACTCAATTTCTGTAATCTGGAGGGGCAGCAATTGGGGGAGGGACAAAATGTCTTCACACTTTTTGATTTTGGTTTTGGGTAGTAAAGTATATTAAGGCTTCTGGTTGCACTTATCAAGTCGTTACCATCAGCTTCTCACATTCTGGCAATAGGTTGACTGATGGTGTAAGATTTTTCTTTGCAAATCTTCACATCTATCTTTGTCTTCACAGATAATTTGCTGGAAAGTTGGGAATAGCTGCATCGGAAAGTCATCATAGTTTTTTTTCTAAATGACATTTTGAGGTCCATAGGCCCTTGTATACCAAGGGCAGAGCAAGAGGGTCTGAAGGAACATAGAATTTGGGTCTTTTGTGAATAAATGGTGCCCCCCCAATTTGGTGACACTTCAGATTCTGGTTCTCAGAGCTTCCATTGAATAAAATGTTGTAAGATGACTCCTGAAGCAAGTTTTCTGTGGGTGTAGGGCCATGGTCTTGGTCTCAGCCACAGTCAGAAATCAGGGAAGAAGCTGAAGGGAAACCCCACTCACTGCCTTGGCCTCTGTCCTGTGAGCTGCTCACTCCCATGGCTTCACAAAGTCACCTGCCCTCCTGCGAGGAAAAACACCTTGGGGTCCTGAAATTCTCTCTTCTTCATAGCTTCTCTAATATGGTTTCCTTTCTTGTTCTCCATGGGGGAATTTAGAGCAGCAGATCTGAATGAATTTCCTGGGTCTGCTTTGAGGTAAGTGGGTAAAGCATTGAGAAGAGCATAACTCACATGACCTGAGTTTAATTTCTGGCTCCATCATATAGAAGCTCAATGATTTTCTTTGCTTCATTTATTTTTTGTTGATGTGATCACTACTTGACACATGTTTTTATTTGTTTCTTCCACTAGAATATAAGCCCCCTTTGGGCATGGGGTTTGTTTGTCTTTTTGAATTGTATCTCCATTGCTTAGCACACAGCCTGGCACATTGTCATTAATATTTATTGCATTAGGATTGTTTCCTTTTTCTTCTTTTGCTATCCTAAGTAACTCTGAACTGAGCATCTTCAAATTTTCATTATGTGTAACTGATGTGGAATCTTCTTTCGAGTTATTTCACAAGATACATCACAAGTGCAATTGTTAAGTCAAAGTCATAACTATTTTTTGACTCGATATGTATTAATAAATTGCTTTCTAGGATGTCCTGCAAGTTATCAGAGTCTCCATAAATATATTTGTAGTTTTTAACTTTACTAATTTAATAGGCATAAAATGGTAGTAATTAATTAATTTCAATTTCTTTGATAAAGTTTCTATACTTCCTCTAATGTACCCTTAATCCATCATAGAGGAGGAGGTAAAGTATTACTTCCTATTAAAGAAAAACTGTGGGTCAAGGGTGAAGCCGAATCCAGCCTCTGTATGCTGACACCAAATTAAATCTCGGAGACAGAGTTTTGGGTGAAGTAGAAAAGAATAGCTTTATTGCTTTGCCAGGCAAAGGGGGCCATAGCAGGCTAATGTCCTCAAAACTGTGTGACCCACCCTGGAGGAGGTAGTGGGGAGTTTTATAGCAATTGTTCGAAGAGGGCGTGATCAGTTCGTGAACATTCTTCTGATTGGTTGGTGGTGAGGTAAGTGGGAGTCAGCATCATCAACCTTCTGGTTCCAACTGGTCTGGGGTCTACTTGCTTGCCGGCAGCATTCCTTCGTATGTTACCCATTAATTTCTCCCACGTGGTGGGGCTTTCGGTCTGTACAAAACAGCTCAAAGATGTTGCTGTGTGTATCCCTTGATGAGGAGCCAGGACCTTGCCCCAAGGCTGCACTATGGTTTCTCTTGACTGTTTGTTTCTCCCTGGTCTGGCCTCCCCTCCCTTCCCTAATTAGCAACTTCTTGAATCTGCCCGTTGGAACTCAGGGAAGGTCATGGAGGCTGAATGAAGCCTATTTCCTGTAATCAGAGAAATGGGGGACACAAAAAGGCTTTTGTGCCCAGGAGCCCCCCAGGGCTCTTCTCAGTATCAAGGGGAAGAATAAAACAAGTGGGTACTTATTTATGCCATTTTCTCATTTTTCTTTCACGTGTCTCGTCTTTTTCTTGAAGCCTGCATATGAAGAAATTTTGATGATTTTTCTTTTCACCCCTAAATCATGCCTCTCTTCAGGTCCCTAGCCAGTTCTAGAGACTTTAACATTTTCCAAAAAAGAAAAGGGCTAGGGAGGTTTCTAGAGAAGATAGAAGAACCTGACTGAGGACCAGAGGTTTGGAAGTAAAGCAGCTGAGCGTGTTGGTGCGTCTGCAGGGGTGCTGGTGGCAAGCTAGACTGAAGGGAGCCCGTGGCAGTTCTGCTGGGACACAGGAGTGTAACCAAACACAGTGTTATAGTCCATTCTTTGTACCAACCTTTTCCCCATCTCTTCCATCTCCTGTATTCATTTCTCCAATCTCACATCCACCTTCACGTGGGAGTAAGGGGTGGAGGTGAGGAAATAATCTTGTCCAAAGGTACATGTGTGTTTGTAAGCTCCCTTATCCATGAAAATATTTTATGCTATTAAAGAAAATCTCTTGAAATGGCTTTTTTAAAAGGAAGATAATTTATGTGGCTCGTCTACTCATTTTTAAGTCCAGAGGTGTGATTAACATCTTTGTCAGTATACATTTTTTGGTAAAAATTTAATAGTGCCTGTTAGAAATGGTCAGGACACAATTGGAGAGTTTGGACAACTTTGCTGTTGGTTGGCACAGACCATATTAAAGCAACGATGATCCCACAGCAGAGAAGTTTTTTTGATTTGTATTCAATTGAAAGAAACAGAGACTTGAATGAACAAATGAACAAACAACAAAAAAACATTGATTTAACAGACATTTAATTCAAAGCCTTATTTTTATGTCTGGTAGTCAACCACCTAGGGCTGGTGTAGCAGCTTTGCAAAGCCATCTGGGACTCAGGATACTTCTTTTTTTCCACTTAGTCACACATAGGGTGTGCTTGTTACCTTATGGCCACAAAATGGCTCTTCCAATTCCATGTTAGTGCCCTATTCGAAGCAGTAGAAGTGGATGGGCAAAGGGCTTGTCTGTGCCTCCCCTTCCACTCCTTCACAAGCTTTGCTGTGAGATCCCCCCCACAGCTTTTGCTGAGTTAGCACTGTGTCATGTGGCGCTCCCTATGCATCAGGGAGGCTGGGGAAGGTGGGAGCTGTTTTGTAGTGTTTTTCTCTCTCTTTGCTTGCTTGTAAACTGGACACATTGAGACCACATGGGATAATTTTAGAAAGGAAGAGTGAAGATTTAACACTGAGTAACATTCAGTAACATTGAGCTGCCTCAGAACCTGAACATCTTGCCTTAAGAAATGTGAATTTGTCAGCCATGTGGTGTTCATCACTGTGGAGGTTTGAGTGAGAGGTAATCATTGGGTTTAGAATAAACATTAAAAAGCAACAGGAGTTCAGGTGATGAAAATGTTTTGATTATAAACAGCGGGGATGCTTACACATCATTGCGAATGTATTTAGTGCTACTGAATTGTAGACTTACAAACTGTTAAAATTATAAATATTATGTCATATATATTTTATCACAGTAAAAATATGCAACAAGAGTGATAGCCGTTAGACTGGGGGAGACTTGTAAACTTCTCTGGGTAGGAAGGATGTAGAGGACCTAAAATGTAATAAGATGTGGTTCTTTGTCTGGGGTGGATTAACCGTGGTAGTAGGGGTGAAATACTCTGAGAGAGAGTAAACAAAGATTCCCTCGGCCCATCCGTGGTCCCCTTCTGTCCCTCTTTTAAAGGACTGACTAGTACCATTGCCTTCTTTGATGTCTGCTGTGGCCTACAGGCTCACCCCTCCTGCTCTAAGGAGTCATCTTGCCAAATGTGTCAAGCATATTCTTCCCACTCACATCTGCAGGAAACCTGGCATACAGTCAGTATTGATAGGAAAAGTAGAGGCTTTTGGGGTTGGAATTGCCTGAAGTGTTAAGTTTTTGATGACTTTTTTTCATCTAAATTACAAATTATCTCCCAGTTTCAACCTCAGGGCACACTGCTTTCTCCCCCACCCACCCACCCCTTTTATTATTTATTTATTTATTTATGTTTAACATCTTTATTGGAGTATAATTGCTTTACAATGGTGTGTTAGTTTCTGCTTTATAACAAAGTGAATCGGCTACACCTATACATATATCCCCATATCCCCTCCCTCTTGCGTCTCCCTCTCACCCTCCCTATCCCACCCCTCTAGGTGGTCACAAAGCACCGAGCTGATCTCCCTGTGCTCTGCGGCTGCTTCCCACTAGCTATCTATTTTACATCTGGTAGTGTATATCTTGTGACTTCCCATTTGCTTCAAAGTAAAAGCCAGATGCCAGACAGTGGCTTATCAGTAAGGCCACCAAACATCCAGGTTTGCCTGCTTTAAGATTATTGCCCCAGTGTAATTATTAGTAACACCTCCTTTATCCTTACATGGATTGCAATCTGGACAATAAATTATATGGCCCTTCTACCTGTAAGGCCCTACATGATCTGTCTACCCCTCTCTCAACATACTTCTCTGATCTCACCTTGTATTATCTCCCTGCTTCTTGCTCTGCTGTGATCACTTTGGGCTCCTCAATGATTCTTGAACTCATGCGTCTGCTACTGCCCTAGAACCTTCACATGAGTTTTCTCTTTCTGGAATGCTCTTCCCCAGATATCTGCCTAATCAACTCCTTCAGGTCTTTGCTTAAATTTTACCTTCTCAAGGAGACATAGAATGCCCACCCAATTTAAAATTGCCATCACTCACTTCGCCTGCATCCCTGACCCCCTTTATTCTGTCCTGGCATTTCTTGTACTTATAAGTATACTATCTCACTTACATATATTTGATATTTATACTGTCTCACTTACATATCTATTATGTGTATTGCTCCTCTCCCCAGCTAGAATATGAACTTCTCCAGGGCAGGGACCTTGTCTTTTTTGTTCTACCATGTAGTAAAAGAGCCCAGAATGCCTCACACATAATAGACACTCCATATATGTTTGTTGAATGAGAGAAACAATAAGTGAAAATTTACATGATCTGTGGCCCATGTCCTCAAAACCTTGCAGGGTGATTGGCTAGCTATGAAGAGCCATGGTGTTAATAGCTGATGGTTTTACAACTCATTCGTTTATTCCTAAACTAGATATGTTTCATTTTTATTTCCCAAAGTAGTATTGGAACTTTGTGTGGCATAGGATTTGACCATCTTATTACAAATCAGTTTAGGGGCAATTTGGAAGACAGGTAGGTCTTCAGGACCCTTAGAAATAATCCCACAGAAGCAACTATCTGTTTTATCTAAGAGAAAGGCTAATCCTGCAGTAATGATTCTAAAAGTAAAAAGGAATTGACATTGGCACAATACTCTGTACTTCATAGAGCTCTCTCAATCTTACTAGCTTATTTAATTCCAGACCAGTCTAGGGCTTCTCCATTCATTGACTTTGTTTGACCCTCTTCTTATTCCCCCTTGAGGGTTTAATTAAGTTCAACCATATTCTGTCAACTGTTCCAGTTTCAGTGAAATCTTTTGTTATTATAACAAGAAATTATTCTCTCAAATTGAAAACAAAAACAAAACCCATACCCCAAACCACTCTCCTTTTTTTGCCAGAGGGGAAACGCTCCTGTCACTGCGGTAGTTTCTTTCCATCTTCTCCTCATGAGCCTTTCAGATCTTCTGACATTCAGCCCATAATCTTCATCTTCATATTCAACATTGACATTCAAATGCCCTGAATGACGCAGATCCTATATCCTACTTGGGGAAAGGTGAGAAACTTCATGAGACAAAAAGAACATGTAGGTTTTTTCTGTTAGCTCTGCTTAATATATAAGAAAATTCAGGATGAGGTAGGGCTATCTGTTACCAACTGTGGGAGGAAATAGTAGCTAGAATAGATTTCATGTCAAACCCCCATTGCTTAATTGGGTTCCAGAATAGCTCCTTCGCATCCTCTTGGTGTTGGTGTGGGCGAATTTGGGAAAGGGAGATGATTGGTAAGGAATTGAAAGCTACACCTAGAATTTCTTTTCATGTTTTAGGTCTGATTTTCAGGGAAGGCGTTCTTGCCTCTTTGCAGCCAAGAGAAGAAAAATATCTGTACGGCAACCGAAAGAGGATGGTTTAGGAGCGAGTTCATCTTCTCTCGCATTTCAATCAGTGGTAGACACTAACTCAGGACTCGAGAAAATGATTGGTCCAGCCATCTTACTCATCTATGCCCGTCCCAGAACCACGAAGTTATGAATCGAGGACTAAGCAAACCTACCTCGTCTTATCTTCTCCAATTCTAAACTTGGTGACTCTCTCTCCAGATTGACCCGGGCAAGCTTTGCTGCAGTGACTGACAGTCTCTCTGAGATGAACACTAAGCTGATGATTATCATAAGCCCAGCACAGTAGACAGGGAAAATAAGACATGGTAAAACTGTGAGTATATGTGATATCATCCAGCTAACATATGATGAAAGCGAATATACTCCCTGTGCTACATGTGGATGAGACAGCCTACAACAGCTGGAATACACTTTGGCCTGCTGGGAGAGTAGATCTGGAAACCAAGTGGAGCTAGATCCAATGACAGTGATCTCATCCATGGGCAGTGCCCTTTAGATTTTATGAAGATTTTCAGTTCAGTTATCTCACTTGAGCATAGGTCATAGAGCAGTTGTTAACAGCCTGGTGTTACACATAGGACTCAGATTCAGACCGGTTAGGGAGCTCATGCAGGGCCACAGAGCCAAGAACCAGGTCATTGGCTTCGGCCCCCTCTTCACTAAGCATGCTGCCTCCTCTATGGCTAGAAGGTATGAAGAAGGATGCATGTCTCCTGATTCATTGTTGTAGAGGAACATTCTGGACTGATCTAGAGCTTAGGCATAAACACAAGCTTAGCTTCAGGAAGGGTCTTATAGTCACATTTCTGCTTATCCCTGCTTTCCCCTTTTGTAATAGGAGCATGCAGGATTTTATCAAGTTATCTGTAGCCTGTGTCACTCTCCTTCCTAATTCACATACTCCTTCTTTCCTTCCTCCCTATTTCCCTTTTCTTCTTCCCTCCCTAAAACATTCATTAAGCATATTCTATGTATTAGGCACTACCTAATACATAAAGATCAGGAAAACAAAGATGAATAAAATATTGTTCTTTGTTTCAAGGAATATGTGGTTTGTAATGGGAAACAGATTAAAAAACAAATTTCAGTAGAGACAAACAGTGGTGGCCCAGAGGTGAGAATGTTTTATGGGGGGAAGATGTGGGAAGGTTTGGAAAGGCTTCATGAACATGGAGAGTCAAATGAGTGGGGTCTGGAGGGGTGAGTTGGAGTATCTCAGATATTATAAGGTAGAGAAAGGACAGTCCATGTGTCTGTAAAGAGTTTACCTATAGTGATGCACTCTGACTTTTACTAGGTTTTATCTACCAATTCACTTTTTATGTATTGTGGACATGTCCTAAGGGTTCATAATTTGATGGCAGAGTGTGGGTCCCTGGTTGAAGCATAGACGATTTCCACGGTAAAAGCCAAAATAAATGGCTAAGACTGGGAGTAAGAATTACACTCTGCTCTTGTTTTATATCCCCAAAGAAGGAAATTATTAAGGCCAATGTGTAAATGTAAACACTGGTGGGGGTATCACTTGAAGCCAGTGTACTCCTTGACATTTCTTAAATCAGTCTCCCTTAGTTCAACCTAACCTTGTTTCTAAGGTTGTGCTTACCTGTTGCCAGGTTAGAATTCTACTTTAGGCACACAAGGGTAAGATTAAGTGATCCTTTGGCTTTTCTAAGGAACATGGGAGGAGCCCAGAGCTGTAGGAAGTCCTTTACTAAGGCAAGTCAGTGTAGGACATGCCAGTGAGGACCTAGCGCACCAGGAAGATGTGGTTGTGTCCCTGCTCTTGATTCAAGCAGGTGATATGAAAAAAGAAAAGTCGTTAATATAATCAGACACAGAGTGATATGGTAGGTCTATGGGAGAAAAAACCAAAACGAAACAGGTCTATGAAAACCTTGTGGAACATGGTTGTGAGCTGTACATTATAGAGGTGAGTCAGAGTTTCGGATCCTAGGTATTTCACCTACATCAGCTTTCACCTCTGTTTCATTGTATCCATCTAGTCCTATCGCCACTCCTATAGGAACTTTTTTTCTCTGAATAATAAAATTTGCACTTTGTCTTCTGACCACACCTTCATGTCTCTCTATCCTTCCAGTTCTATCACCCAGTTGTCCCTGCCCTTTGTCTCCTTCTGCTTCATCTGGATCTCCAGTTTTGGACCTATTTTCTCAGTGCCTATTAGCCCCACCTGTCTTCACTGATTTTTCTATGAAACTTGAATTGCATGGCCCAGAACTTCAATAACTCTTCCCCTTATCCTTAACTCTATTGTTCAACCATCCTCTGCTGCAAGATCCTAACTGTCTGCCTTTTATGAACCTACTTTGGGGTTACTGAGCACTGGTGAAAAAAAAATCACATAACATGAAGCTTGTGTCATTATATCTATTTTTAATTAATTTTTATTGGAGTATAATTGCTTAACAATGTTGTGTTAGTTTCTACTGTACAGCAAAATGAATCAGCCATACATATACATATATCCCCTCCCTTTTGGACTTCCTTTCCATTCACGTCACCATAGAGCATTGAATAGAGTTCCCTGTGCTATACAGTATGTTCTCATTAGTTATCTATTTTATACGTAGTATCAATAGTATATATTTAAGATTCCCAAACTCAACTGGGTTTTCACTTCTCAGCAAATTGAAGTAGCTTCTCCCCATTATGCCATTGTTTTCCTCCATAGCGTGTGTCACAAACAGAAATTATTTGGGGAGTGTATTTGTTTCTTGATTGTCTTCCTCCACTGAGGCTCTGTGAAAAAGAACCTTTGTTTATATTATATGCTCCTCTACTCCCAGTGCCTGGTGCATGACAGATGCTTGTTAAACAAATGAACAAGCCTCAGCTTGGATGTCACTATCTCTAGGAATTGTTCCAGAATCCCTGTCTCCTATCAAGTCTGAGTTAGGGATTTTTCCCTTAGCATCCTGTTTCTCTGTCATAGCATTTTCTGTGCCATATTCCCATTGCCTGTTTACTTACCTTTATCTTTCTCTGCATCAGCACCCTCCAGTAGGACTTTTCACAAGGCTGGAAATATTCTATATCCGTGCTGTCCAATGCAGTAGCTACTAGGCATACGTGACTATTGAACATTTAAAAAGTAGCTAGGGACTTCCCTGGCAGTCCAGTGGTTACGACTCTGTGCTTTCCTTAACTGCTGAGGGCCTGAGTTCAATCCCTGGTCAGGGAACTAAGATCCCACAAACCATGCAGCATGGCCAAAAAAAAAAAAAAAAAAAAAAAAATGTGGCTAGTGTGACTGAGGAAATACGCTTTTACTTTTATTTGATTTTAATTAATTTTAAATTTAAATAGCCACACATTGTTCATGGTAACCATGTTGGAGAGCACATGCAACTCTAAATTTTAAGCTCTGTGAGGTGAGGGACTGTATCTGTCTGGTTTTCTGTTGTATTTTTCAGGGCCAGCACAGGGCCTGGCATATGACAGGTATCCAATAAAAAGGGCATATAATCCACAGATTTTGTGTCGCTTAGAGGTTGATGCCTTCTATGGTGAGAGGGAGGTGGAATGTGAGAAAATTCTGTTTCAAAATGGGTTGAATATTTGTGCTGATGATTTTAAGAGATTAAGTTCTTATTATTTTGTGTGTGAAAGGTCTTCAAATGTAAGCTAGCAATAGTGGCTAGGCTTCAGGTAGCTGAATTTGTGATAGAAATGCTTCTCCTGTCTCAGCTCTCGACTATGTCATAGAAATTTTTTAAAATGTATTTTCATAAATTGTCTGAAGATCTACAAAATCAGGAAGATGAAGGGGACCCCTCCTGGGAATGAAAGACTCCCTCAGGATGAAGTGAGTATTTCTTTTATGAGTGGTTGTAGCGCCTGCGATTCTTGAGTTAAGGAATTGCTTTGCCAGTTTAGTGATGTGAGCTAACACTTAGTTTGTGCCACATAACAAGCACTAATCTAAGTGTTTTCTATGCATTGATTTATGGGATTCTCAAGTACTACTATTATCTCCGCTTTAGAGATAAGAAAATTAAAGCATAGGATTAATGACTTGCCCAGTGTCACTCAGTTCATTGGGGAAAGGAGGATTTGAACCCAGGCACTCTGGTTCAAAATCCACTTTCACTTGTGTTGCCTCTTGTATAATCACTTGTGTCTCTCTATACTTCTCATAACTCTAAACAGGTTTGCTATGGCTGTGAAATTTGTGTGTGCATGTGTGGTGAGTGTTTCCTGAAGAAGGTAGTTCTGTGTTGCAGCCTGGGACGCAAGGGGACCAGAATGCACAAGGCCTGGGGTGATGTAACCATGGGCCAGTGGAAAAGAATTCACCTTGGGATTAGAAGCCACTGTGTTCTCACTTATGGAGTTTTGGGAAATGTTACTCACCTCATTTGGTTATTAAAATTACATGTACTATGTATTTGAAAGGGCTTTATAAAGTGTAAAAGGCTCCATCAGGGTGGGTACCTAAGAATATAAAACATTGGCACAGTGACCTTTAAGGAATGCCAGATCTCAGAGATAACACAGCTACAGTGGTTTGCCTAAGATTTGGGGAGAATTCTCACTTTTCTCTATCCTGCAGTTCAAGGGTTCATCCTCTTGGAGGGTGAAAGAGAGGCCTGAGGGCTTTCTTGCAATTTCGAATTTTCTGTGTCTTAGAGTTGCTTCAATCCCAGAACAACCTAATGTCTTGGAAATCACCCAGATCACAAGCAGGAAAGGGATTAAAGGATGAAGGGAAGTGGTGGTGGTGGTGGTGGTGGTGGTGGTGGTGTGTGCGTGTGTGTGTATGACTAAAGGCCAATGCAGTCCCCTTGTAGCCCCTCCAGGAGACAAAATCTTCAAGCAGCCCATTTATATATACCTCTGCTCTCATGGCTGGTAACACCTACAAAGAGTTACATGCATTCTTGGCTGGTTCCAGCTCCGACGCTTCAGTGAGTAGCACTCTGTCACCATGGTCTGTCTGCCTGAGAGTACCACTTGCAGTTCTGGTTGTGATCATACTTCAAGGAGGCACTAGTAGGCCATAGAAGTCAGAAAAAGTTTAGAGAGGTTGCCTTAGGAAGCCATAGTTTTAAAATGTCTCTTAGAGCTGGAAAAGGAGACTGTGGGTAAGTAGCATCAAAAGCCATTAAAATTTTTTGAAATAAAAATAAATGGCAGTTTATTTATTAGATTCTAGATTATTATTTCCCTGATATACATGGCACAACTGACACTGATTAAGCTCATACCATGAATTAGCCGTTGCAATAGGTCATACTGACATATTATCCTATTTCTCTTCACAGCATCCCTGCAAGGGGGACATTATATCTTTGGCAGATAGGACTCAGAGAGGCTAAGTAACATGCCCAAGGTCATTGGCTACTGAATGAGAGAAAGATGTGAAAAAATTTTAAAGTTCCTGCCCTTTCCACTACACCAAGTTGCCTCTCTTAAATCTCAAATGAGAAGGTGTGGGTGGGCACTAAAGTTAAAAACTAGTTAAAGGAGGACCTTTTCAGCGAGTAGTAACACTGTGGATGGGTATCATCACAGTTGTACATTAGTTTCAAAAGAAAGCTTATGTTGTATCAGGAACCAGCCCTCTTTCCTTTGGTAGAAGAGCCTTCTTAGAGCCCAGACCTACTCTACCAAGACACTTTACAATCTGGTTTATTGTAATGGGGGAGATTTTATAAAAGTGGGCTGCTAGTCCAATTCCATATGCTCTGCAAATTCTTCTCAATTTAGTCCCCTCCTATCATCATAATAGCTTTGACTTGAAAATGAACACCTATGGTCATCATTATAAAGTACAAATTGAAGCTGTAATGTTTTCCTTTTCAGTGTTCCTACCTCCTTCATAGGGAATTCTTGGTAGTATACAATGTACGATATGCCAATTAAGTTATTTAAATTTTAAATGCTTCTAGCCATTATAGATTTCCAGGCATTCATTATGATATTTTAAGTGTAGCTCTTTCCACTTCAAAGCAAGCGTGGTACCTTAAAGATCTCAAGTTACATACACTTTCGATATTAGACAGAGTAAACTAGGTACCTTTCAACATAGGCTGTAAAGGAGGAAGACAAAGAAAGGTGCAGAATATAGTAGAGAGTATTCTAGAGAACTTAGCTGGGAAAATAGAGATCACCAAGGAAGCTGTCATGTAAACAAAGAAGCCCTGTAGGCTGCGATGGCAGGCTCTGGGCGTGGGTGCTTCGTCCCTCTCTCTTCCCAAGCTCTTGGCACAGACAGAGTTCACTGCTCAGCTGCATTCTTAGAAAGTGTCTCAAAACAGAGCTCACGCAACCGCCACCAACTGATCGGAGTTGACATTCTCCATCCAACCTCTTTGTTTTTTCCTGCCTTGAGGGAAGGATTGAATTATTTTATAAATCCCTTAGGATACAGAGGAAAAGAGAGAGGGCAGATTCAGAGTTTTCCGCTCTCTGATATAGATTGACTAAATGATGGTTGATTATAAAACATGTATAACAAAATACTACTCTTTCCATTTTTTTATTAGCTCATAGCCAGCAAGGAAATTGATCTGAAAGGATTTTCCCAGAAGTGTCAGGAGTGCTTGCCTCTATGGGGTTATGAGTATTGTTTTTCTTGTCTACTATTGTTTGGCTATATTTTCTGATTTTCAGTAATGATTTAAATTGTTCTGTCACAGCAACAAAAAGAAAAAAAACCCGAGCTTAATGAAAGAAATAGTAAAATATATATTTTTTGATAGTCAGGTTGTTTTACCTTTTTTGCTAGCACAAGCAGGCTAGAACGAGAATAACACTGAAAATACATTAGACACACAAAATGAAAAGGTAGAACAAAATCCTCAATTTTGGAAAAGTTATTTTAAAAATGTAAACCATCATAAATAATTGTAAAAGAGTTTCATGGTATGCCAAGTTACCCATACTAAAAAAAGAAAAAAAAAACCTCACTGAGAATATTTGATGTCTTAAAATTGTTAAGTACTGCATAGATATACAAAATAATATTTATAAGCACATGTTTAAGATGCAGACGTATAAAAGCACAACAAATACCTGTGTACCCACCACCCAATTAATTTATGAAATAGAATATGATCATTAGCTCCAAAGCCCCATGTGCCTCTCCAGTCCCATTCACTTCCCACTCCCCTAAAGTAACTACTTTTCTGAATTTGGAGGTTTTATCCCTTTGCTTTTCTTTTAAGTTTTGTATCAGTAAACAATATATTGTTTAATTTGTACATTTTATACCTTAAATACATGAAATCATGTATATTCTGCAACTTGCTAAGATTCATTCACGTTGTTGTTTTAACTGTAGTTCACTTTTGCAGTCGTGTAATTTTCCACTACATGAATATACCACAATTTATTTGTCCATTTTATTGTTGGTCACTTCATTATTTTTTAAAATAAATTTACTTATTTATTTTTGGCTGCATTGGGTCTTCGTTGCTGCACGCGGACTTACTCTCGTTGCAGTGAGCAGGGGCTACTCTTCATTGTGGTACACGGACTTCTCATTGCAGTGGCTTCTCTTGTTGCAGAACATGGGCTCTAGGCACATGGGCTTCAGTAGTTGTGGCACATGGGCTCAGTAGTTGTGGCTCGCGGGCTCTAGAGCACAGGCTCAGTAGCTGTGGCGCATGGGCTTAGTTGCTCCACGGCATGTGGGATCTTCCTGGACCAGGGCTCGAACCTGTGTCCCCTGAATTGGCAGGCAGATTCTTAGCCACTGAGCCACCAGGGAAGCCCCTGGTTGGTCACTTTTTATTTCTTTATTTCTTTTTGCTTTAACAAACAGGGCTGCTAAGAAGTTTTTCTAGCATGGGGACTGCTGTATCATAGGATATGTGTATCTTCAAAATTACTTGATAATGCCACATTATGATCCAAACAATTTATACTTCCTTATACTTCTGCAGTGGATAAGACTACTTTCTGGGGGACTTTCCTGGCAGCCCAGTGGTTAAGACTCATGCTTCCAATGAAGGGGGCATGGGTTTGATCCCTGGTCGGGGGCTAAGAGCCCACATGCTGCGCAGCATGGCAAAAAAATTTAAAAAAAATTAAAAATTAATAAAAGACTAATTTCCATTTATCCATGTCCTCACCAATGTTTGGTTTGTCAAATTTTAATACTTGCTTTTCTGGTGGTGGTTAAGTGGCATCTCACTGTGGTTTAAATTTTCATTTCCCTGGTTACCATTGATGAGTTTAAGCGCCTTTTCACATATTAGTTTGCCAGTTGTGTTTCTTCACATGTAAAGTGCTGCTCTAATCTTCTGCTCATGTATCTATTGGGTTGTTTGTCTTTTTCTTATAGATTTATGGGACTTCTCTCTATATTCTGGATACTAAACCTCTGTCAGTTGTATGGACCTTCACATATCTTCTCCCAATTTTTAGATTGTTTTTCCACTTTCTCTGATGTTTTCGTCAACAGAAGGTCCCAATTTTAATACAATTTATCTGATCAACTTTTCCTTCATGATTTTCATTCTGTACCCTTTACAACTCCTCTGTCATGAATTTATTGTTATATGTGCTCTTCTAAAAGTGTTATGGTATTTTCTTTCTCAGTTAAGTTTTCGATCCACTTGACGCTGATTTATGTGTAATGTTTTTTCATTTCATATGGAACTATGAGAATGACTATTAATATAGTTCTTTCCTATCAATTATACATTTGATGTTTTCTTTCTATATTCCAAAACTTAACTTTATGAAAGTTGACTTTGCAAATTTAGTGTGCATATTTTTCTGGTCCTTTTAGGCTATTTGAGATATCTATTGTGTTTACCAATACATATAAGCTTTCCCTTGAATCTTTGTGTTTTCAGCAAATCTGGTGCCTGCTTCTGAGTGAATGATGAAAAAGCTCCATCGGAACAGAATCCTGTGGCATGCCTCTCCAGATTGTTCTTCCAAGCTGAATTCTATTCACAAATCAAAACTCTAGGGCTTCCCTGGTGGCTCAGTGGTTGAGAGTCCGCCTGCCGATGCAGGGGACACGGGTTCGTGCCCTGGTCCGGGAAGATCCCACATGCTGCGGAGCGGCTGGGCCCATGAGCCATGGCCGCTGGGCCTGCGCGTCCGGAGCCTGTGCTCCGCAACGGGAGAGGCTACAACAGTGAGGGGCCCGCGTAGCGCAAAAAAAAAAAAAAAAAAAAAAAAAAAAAAAAAACTCTAGAGATGTACCTTTTAGAGCAGCTACAAATCCACTAATCAATATCACCAACTTATTTTTTCTAGGAAATCTGTAGCAAATATTAAATGCATTCCCCAACTCCCCCCCACCGCCACTGCATAATCTAATGTGTCTGGCTACATCCCTCCACTGACCCTCAGGAAATTCAGATGCCTTTTAATATTGTATAGCCAGGGAGGTAAATCGAAATAATATGCTAGACCTTGTAGAATTATATATGCCATCACTAATGCTCCCTTCCATTTGTAAATGTCATGGAGCTGTGTGTGTGGATGTGTGTGTGTGTCTGTGTGTGTGTGTGTGTGTGAGTGTGTGTTAATGTCTTTCCAGTAATTTATTTATGCAGAAGCAGATTGGTATTTGCTTAAAATTTTAGGCTCTAGAGAATAATTACCTGGGATCAAATTCTTACCCTCTACTTATACCTTTGTAACGTCAGGCAAGGAACCTATCCTCTTCACACTCTAGTGTCTCACTCTGAGCACAGACACTGTGATTGATCCTATCCTTAGGTTGTGGTTGGGCCTGGAGAATACAGGGACATGAGGATACACTCTCCCCCTCTTAGCTGCCTGCATGGGGCAGTGTTCCCACCCCTCCTCCAGCTTCACTATGTTTTACCCCTCCCCCAGAAGATTAGAGCTTCGCACTGCTTCAGTCTGATAACGTAAGGTGAGCAGAGAATGGGAGCCAGTCTCTAATCTGTATAATTGTGGGGCATGTTTGGTGGGGTTTAACTTATGCTCTGCCTAATTAGGGCTAAAACTGTTATATGCCATCACAAACTCCAGCTGAACACATATTCATGAAATTTGGGACTTATCGTATATATTATGTGGTAACTTACTGTTTTCAGATAACGCAACATGGTGAACCATTTCCTGCGTCATATTCTTCAATACCATTCTTACTTTTGTTCAGAAAATATTTTCGTATTTTACTGTTAAAATTGCATTAGGATGAATAGCCATCTCTTTAAATCTGAGATCACATTTTTATTTCTTAAGGTAAATACGAGGAGGTGGATTGCTAGATGATAATTATTTGCTCTCTTTTGTGAAGAATCTTTAATTCACTATAAGATCCAGACTGACCTAAGGATTTCACTTTTTAGTCATTTCCTTCCTTAATTTGAATGAAAGAAATAGAGCTATTTTTAGGGTATGTGTCTGTGGACAAATCACCCTCATTGCTTCCTCTTACATTGCATAACTTCAGGGATGCCATTCGTTTTTTATTCTATGTGTCCTTGAAGCCCCTCCATGACAGAACACTTCTAGAGGTGACACCAGTTTAAATGGTCACCTCTTAAAGGGGACCTTTTCAACGGAGAGGGACAAAGCCAGTTTCGCTTTGGCAATTACTGGCATTTGATGAACATACAAACACACACACTGATATACACACACTTGCTTATCATTTATTGGTGCCTCTCTTATACTTCAGCCTCCTAAGTTATTTTCCAAATAAAGGGGCATCCGGAGAGGAAAACCTTAAACTGTCTGCTTTGGTTCGTGCCATCCAGATTGCTCCCAAAACAGAGATAATGAGGATATATGTAATGATTGTGTTTTGTTTTGTTTTTTCCATCTAAGATTGTGTCTTTATTGTTGTTCTTTCTTTTTTTTTAACATCTTTATTGGAGTATAATTGCTTTACAATGGTGTGTTAGTTTCTGCTGTATAATAAAGTGAATCAGCTATACATATACATATATCCCCATATCTCCTCCCTCTTGCATCTCCCTCCCACCCTCCCTATCCCACCCCTCTAAGTGGTCACAAAGCACCGAGCTGATCTCCCTGTGCTATGCCACTGCTTCCCACTAGCTATCTATTTTACATTTGGTAGTGTATATATGTCCTTGCCACTCTCTCAGTTCGTCCCAGCTTATCCGTCCCCCTCCCCATGTCCCCTCAAGTCCATTCTCTACATCTGCGTCTTTATTCCTGTCCTGCCCCTAGGTTCTTCAGAACCTTTTTTTTTAGATTCCTATATATGTGTTAGTATACAGTATTTGTTTTTCTCTTTCTGACCTACTTCAGTCTGTATGATAGACTCTAGGTCCATCCACCTCACTACAAATAACTCAATTTTGTTTCTTTTTATGGCTGAGTAATATTCCATTGTATATACGTGCCACATCTTCTTTATCCATTCATCTGTCGATGGACACTTAGGTTGCTTCCATGACCTGGCTATTGTAAACAGAGCTGCAATGAACATTGTGGTACATGACTGTTTTTGAATTAGGTTTTCTCAGGGTATATGCCCAGTAGTGGGATTGCTGGGTCGTATGGTAGTTCTAGTTTTAGCTTTTTAAGGAACCTCCATACTGTTCTCCATAGTGGCTGTATCAATTTACATTCCCACCAACAGTGCAAGAGGGTTCCCTTTTCTCCACACCCTCTCCAGTATTTATTGTTTGTAGATTTTTTGATGATGGCTATTCTGACTGGTGGGAGGTGATACCTCACTGTAGTTTTGATTTGCATTTCTCTAATGATTAGTGATGTAACGATTGTGTTTTATAAGTATATAATTTTATTCATGGTGTCTACCCTCAGGCATGTAGGACGGTCTTGTAACTTGTGAATCTTTAAGGCTCACAGGAGTTCTTCCTCTTCTTCCTTGATGGGAATAATGAAAAGGGACCCAGCCTATAATACAAAAAAGGGAAGACAGAACCTGCCAAGTCATACCATGACAAAAGTGTCACTGTGGACGGATTCTGCCCTGGTTTTTTCAGGGGTCATAACAACACGTGATATTAATTTGATTGAAGAAAAACTTTTCTGTCCTCTACACCTGTGAGATCAAGAATGTCTGAATATAGAAACTTTAACCTCTATCCCATCATTCTTTTCTCTAGCTCTGCTATTTAAGTTACTTTATCTTGTATTAATTATTTTGTACTGTCTTCCTAAGTTCAACATTTCCTTAGGACCACGCAAACTAAGTTTTATAAGTTTAACATTGGGATTGAGTTTTCTCATGTAACAGTCATTCATCTTTCCTGATGACAGTCTATACCTTTATTCCCATGTCTCCATTCAAAGAAGAAACTAAGAGGGAAAGAAGGTCAATAGGAAGTTACTGAATAAGAGGGATTCCAGGAGGGATTTGAGCTTGAGTCTTTGAGAATGAGACACTTCATGCTAATGTGGATAATTAGAGTGAGTTTCTTCCTAGTGAAAAATTTTAGCATCAACTTAAAAGAGAACTTTACCCCAAAGAGGAATCAACAATTACTGTCCCAAGGTTTCCTAGAGTTGAACCATGCCTTGCATATGTTTGATGCTGATACTGATGGAAAAGACCTGTATCCCTAATCACCATATCAAAACAGTAGATGAACAGCTCAAGGTCAAAACGAAAACAAACAAATAACCTTCAAACACAACCTTGTAGGAAAGATTGTAAGAGTTTTCACTATGAAGTTTTAAGGTGAAGTTTTAAGGTAAATTTTTGGACTTGGTCTGAAGTGACCATAGAAAACATTTAATTGCATCCTTTTATTTAGAGATTAAAAAACTGAAGGACAAGGAATTTAAGTGGCATGATGGCGATTACAAAGTTATGAAATGTGAAGTGGTCACATACTCGAGCAGCATATGAGGACTGATTGATTGATCCCCAATTCATATATGACTTTTACCTTCTGGTATGTTTCTGAACTTTACATCCATGTGCTTTTCTGTTATATATCTTTACCCTGCACTCCTGCACCTTATTTAAAGTGACAGTATTTGTGAGTATGATTCAAGTTAAGAGTTGAGTATTATCTTAGGTTGGTTGTCTGAGAAACAGACTCCAAGATTTGCCTGTGGGAGGCTTATTAGAGGATGCTCTTGGAAACACTTGAAAGGAGAGAGGGAAGCAGCTTGGGCAGAGGAAGAAGTTGAACCGCGGTGCAATTGTAACGGGGATGCAGCCAATCCCTCTGTTACTTTAGAGTTGGGATGGCTTCTAGTGGTCTCTCACTGAGGCAGGAGGGCTGGAACTTTGAACCTGTCCATATGAGAGTGTAACCTTAGGCAAGGCAGCTTCCTTCAGCCTTGAGCAATCCCAGGAGACAAACTCAGCTGTCAGCAGCCAATACTCCTGGAGGAATAAATGCTTTCCTTGTGGGGTTTGGGGATCTGGGTGGTGTTTTCCAGCCTCCAGTTCTGTTATTGTGATATTGTGATTCTGGCACCCAGGAAAATGCCCCTGAGTAGTCTTTTTTGGTCCAGGCTGGCACATAATTTAAAGAACTAAGCAGAGGGCCTTGTGTTTTGTTTTGCATTCAGCTACGCTGAGAGTAAAAGAATAGAACTAGGAAAAGAACTTCTTAAGGAAGAGCCAGATAACAAGACTCAGTAAGGATGCCTGCATGTAGTGGAGCTGTACAAACAACCCCAAATTGCTACATCTTTAAGCAAGACATATGCTATATATTTACCTCCTGTTGAGCCACGTGGTTTTTATCCTGCTGGTCACTGAGCTGTACTTCTTCATATTGCCACGAAGGGGCAGTGTTTTATAATCTTTAAGAGCTTTGGCTCTGGCTTCACAAGGCTGAAGTTCAAACCCTATTACTGCTACTCATTAGTTGTATGATTTGGGGCCGGTCACAAAACACCTCTAAGCCTCTATTTTCTCATCTATAAAGTGGGGGTAATAGTCATGCTTACTTTGCACAGTTAGGATTATTAATTTAAACAATACTTGTATGTACCCAGGTCGGTCAGTGGCTCAGAGATAGCCCATCACCCAGGCCAGGAGTTTCTATGAAAACCTTGTCCTTCTCATATGTATGACAATCCTTAGCCAGGATACTGTGTTATGTTTCAAGAAAAGGCAAAGGAAGGAAGATGTAGTGAGTTGGATGATGGACTAAGATCAAGTGTGAGAATGGAGATAAGCTTAAAAATAGCTACTTTTAACCAACAATACATCGGGGAAAAAAGCTGCGGCTGATATTTGGACACTATAGTTTCATTGAGGTTGGGGCTTTGTGGAGGGACATCGTTGCCTTTTTGGAAGCATATGTTTGGGGTTATAATTGGGAAAACCAGTGTGAAACTTTAGGTCATTTCCTTGACATTATGAAACAATAAACATCAGGCCCAACTGACTCATGAGGCTCCTAGTACCTGGTGTATCTTCATCCCATGATTCTAAGGCATGTACAATGGCCACATGGCCAGGAAGATGTAGGATCCAGGTGTCAGAGACACAACTTTTATGTCCCACATATACACACATCATCCCATTTTCCAGAGCCAATTCAATCACCCCAGAACCTCAGCTATGCCTGATAATGTCAAAGTAACCCTATGCTTTTTCTATCCCACCTCCCCTTCTTCCTGCCTACTTGATGTCCCAATTAGGGTCACTCTCCTGGCTTATCACCAGTTGCATTAACTTTTTCTATCATTTTGTAATTTTCCATCATCCACTGTGGTAAATGAGAAGTAGGAAAGGGACAAGAGTAAATTGGAACATTTCCGATTATGCAGGAAACCTCAGGGATCAAAGGACCACTTAGCACTGAAGAAATGTACCCAACTGTGCTGCATGTCACTATTAAATTCAAAAACAGACTCTTGAGAATGAAGAGAAAGCCTGCAGTTGCTTTTCATAACACACAAATGGTTTGACAGGTTATTACCATTAAAAATTCATTAATAAATGATTAATATAAATGTTGGAATATAAATACCAAAATCACCATCCTGATCCCCCTGTTTTTGTCTTCAGGTGCCCTTCAGCAGTTCAGCACGAGGACGGTTCCTTCAGGCAGGCTCCCCATAGATATTGAAAGGTTAACTTACTATCAGGTATGGTGATCATTTTTATTTTTTTATCACAACCTCACCTGACTACCATCACCCCTGAATCAGCCTTGTCCCTAATATTGTCAGTATTTATGAAATTGACTAGATGTAGGCGTCAAGGAAGAGGGAAGAATTGGAGATGACTATGAGGTTTGGAGCCTAGGTCACTGGGAGGATTGTGGTTCCATTAACAGTAAAAGCAGAATCAGAAAGAGATGGTACTTAGGGGCCCAAGATTATCACTGATTTAGGATATGTGGAGTGTGAGTTTTTCATTATACATTTGGATAGAAATGACTTTTAGGGTGGCAGGTTTGTGGAGGATCTGGGCCCTTTGGGTTTGGAATTATTTTTTACACAAGTGCCTGAGAATCCCATACTTAATGAATGTGCATTGAAGTCTTACTTGATTCCAGTCCCAGTGTTGATTTTTTTTTCTTTTGTTTTTAAACAAGACAGATGCAGTTTCTACCCCTACAGAGTTTATATCTCAGGGAAGAAGGCAGATATTAGGCCTTAAACAATATGATGAGAGTGATAATGCGGATGATATTAATAATAATGCACAGTGTTTGCCAAGTGCTTTCTGTCTTTCAATGACTATGCTTAGTGCCTTAAGTACTTGAACTTTTTAAATTTTCACAGCACCGGCATGGATTAGGCACTGTCGGTCTCCAGTGGGGTAAGAGACGTTCCCAAGCTCACACAGGCGGTGGAGCGGGAATTCTAACTTCGTGCAGAGCCAGAGCCCGGGCACTTCTTCGCACAATGTCGATATATGGGAAGCCCTGGGTTTTATGGGGATGGACAGTTGGAGTACTTAACCCAAATTTAGGCTGGGAGGACTTGAAAATAATTTTGGAGAAAGTGAAATATAAAGAGAGATCTGGAGGTGAATAGGAATTAACCAAATGAAGGACGAGGGTGAAATGGAGGGCAGGTATGGTCAGGGTAGCCTGAGCTTAGTCTATCGGGACAGAGGGATGTGGGGAAAGGCCTGGCCACAGAGCATTATGGATAAGATGACCAGGAAGAGAACAGAAAGATGACCACACACCACGAACAAAGGGCCCGTGTTCACAAGGTAGGAAGAGAAGGAGGCCCTGAGAATATGATTTAGAAGCTGGAAAAGCCTTAGGATCGACTCTCAGGCTTTTATTATTGCCTCGCTTGTGTTACATTTTTACCTACTGTCTGTTTCAGGTCATTGTGACTCAACGTAAACAGGGGAAACCAGACTAAAATTATGGAATGAGGGGTAAATGGAGGAAATGACTAATTACCTAATGACTGTTTCTAGAAGGGTTTGCTGGGTCTGAACCCCACCCTTCTTGAAACACTCTCTGTCTTGCCTTCCAGAACCGCGCCAGCTGTTGCTTCTTTTCCATCCTGCTCTGGCCTTTCTTTGTAAGTCTCCCTTGCTGACTCTTCCTCTTCCGCCCAGCCACTTCCTGTCTGAGCTCTCTGTGGCTCCAAGGCCCACACTGTCTTCACTCAGCATGACGATCTCATCCTGTTCTACAGCATCGATTGCCGTCTGTATTCTGATGCTGTCCATTTTATTATCTGGAGTTCTGACCTTTCATCTAAGCTCCAGGGTCATATGTGCAATTAAATCTCCATTTACATCTCACAGGAACCTCAAATTCAACACTTCTAGCACTCAAGCCACGTCTCTTCACCTGTCCTGATGTACCCCACCTCCAGTGCTCTTATTCTCTGTAATGACTCCCCCGTCATTCACCCCATCATTCACCTATGCTCTTGAGCCAGAAATCCGTGAGTGATGAATGACTCCTATGTCTTTTGAATGGGTTTACAGCAGACATGTCATATTCATGGCTGCCCAACATCTTTTAAATAATTCACATGTAACAATTCCCACCTCCCAACTCAGAATTCAGACTCTCAAGTTCTCTTGCAGCCCAGTTGGATACATGTGGCATAGGTTTGCCCTGTCACCTGCTTCCAAGGGAGGCTTGATTTGGAAGTCCTCAGCAGGAGAACCAGGATGCACATGGGGCTTCCCTCTTGCTGATACAGCTGTTTTCAAAGATGTGTGGGTTTTAGGCGAATGCAGCAACCTAAAGGTCAACTTCCTGATATGGAAGTGGCATTCGTACTGCAGATTTCGTGAATAAGGTGAAGTCAGGTCTTGACATCTTGTGTGCAGTGGCAGAAGCACTGAGCTTGCTCATTCAGAGCAGTTTTGCTGCCTGGCTTGGAGTGTGTGAATATGGGCGGGGTAAGGAGGTGTGCAAAGCATGTGGCATTTTTTGTTTGCATGAGTTTAGACTTGATTTTGCTCCTTCAGCCTTCCCAATGATCTGAGAGGTTACTATCCTTTAATAAAGCCCCTCCAATTCATTAAATCATCACATTGTACAACAAATTGAAAAAGAAAGTACAACTAGCCATAGTCGATTGTATAATTTGCAGTAAGAATCTTGAACAGTCTGAGGTTGTTGCTTCCTCTCTGGTAGAACATTTATCTGTATGTTGAGCTGTGTGAGAGCTGAGGGGAAGGATGTGGTGAGAAAGACCTAGAAACGGTGGTTATGGGTGAGTGCAGAGCCTGCCCCTCTAGGGTTTCTTTATTTGATCTGTCTGTACTCCTAAAAAAACGCTTTCTGTATATTGGTATGTCAAGTCTATAAATTATGTGCAGATATTCCATAAGGCAGGGCAGAGTGATAGAAAGGAAATGGGCATTTAACAGAAAATAACTGAGTTTAAATTCTGTCTCCAGCACTGACTAGCTGGGTACCCTTGAACAAAAGCCTTAACGCCTTTCAGTTTTAGTTCCCTCATCGATGAGGTGTGGTTAATGTATTTACACATAGTGTGTTGTGAGGTTACATGAGATAACCTATGGAAGGCCCTACCGCTTAAAGGCTAGTGATAAAGGTTAGCTCTCTGTGCCAGAGGCAATCAGGGACCCCAGGGAATAGATGACTTGTTGACTCTACATGGACAGTCCTAGAAATGGACTATTCCATTCTGCTGACCTGGGATTTTATTTTTTGTATTCCAACTTATTGAAATCTGATTCTTTCTGATAGGACCAGCCCAAATGCCCTTTTTCCCTAATGGAAACTTCCCCAATTCTCTTAGCTGGAAGTAGTTAATTCTATTTATAAAATACTATTATATCTTAATGTAGGTTGTGTTTGAAAGTTTGTGTAAAATTAATAGATCCTTAGGATAAGCAAGTGGAAAGATTCTGATACTTTAATCAGCATCTAGTAGAGCCCCTTATGTTTTAATTTAATCTTTTAACATTTTTTTATTATTTATTAATTGAAGTATAGTTGAATTACAATGTTGTGTTAGTTTCAGGTGTACAGCACAGTGATTCAGAATATATATATATGTACATGTATATATACACACACACACATATATATATATATATATATATTCTTTTTTAGATCCTTTTCCCTTATAGGTTATCACAAACTATTGAGCAAAATTCCCTATGCTGTACAGTAGATCCTTTCTGGTTATCTATTTTATACATAGCAGTGTGTGTACATTAATCCCAAACTCCTAAATTATCCCTCCCCGGGGATAATTGGTAACCACAAGTTTGTTTTATATGAAACCCTTTTTCTTGTACATTGTGAGAGCCCCACATCTCACAAATACATGTGATTCCTTCCTTCCATTTCCGCAATACAGTCATTTCAAAATTTTTCAAAAAATTTTTGACCAAATCAATGTTTGGTATTTTTGGCCAAATCAATGTTTGGTATTTTATATTACTATGACTATGTAAATAAAACTCACAGGTAAGCTATATACTGTATTGTGTTCCTTCCTTATGCGTCTTTAATGTTTTTCTGAAGTCAATGACATTTCTTTAATAGTTTGTTCAACTTTTTATGCCCTGGTCCCTAGGACTTTCTAAACTGCCAAAATTGTAAAATTTCCCTCAAAGCAAACTCACTTACTTTATAAGGGCCACTCACCACCTGCAGCACAGGCAGACCCCCTTCTTCCCGCACCCCCCACCACTCTTTCTTTGGTCGGGAGTCCTCCTTGAGTTCCGTGTCCACCCCTTCCATCTGGACAAGCTGCTCTGCTCTCCAGCTCTTCACGAGTCAAGGTTCAGGGACTTCTCTTCATCGTTGTTCTGGAGATTCCCTGAACAATTTTGTTCCTTCCTTATACTTATGTGTAATTAATTGTCAGCTGGGTATAGAATACCAGGCTAAAAATTGTTTGCCTTCAAGTGGTAAAGCGATTGCGCCCCCCTCCCACCCGCCGTGTCTTCTAGCTTCTGGTGCTGCTGTCAAGAAGGCCATGCCATTATATACAATGGAATATTACTCAGCCATAAACAGAAACAAAATTGAGTTATTTTTAGTGGGGTGGATGGACCTAGAGTCTGTCATACAGAGTGAAGTAAGTCAGAAAGAGAAAAACAAATACCATATGCTAACACGTATATATGGAATCTAAAAAAAAAAAAATGGTTATGAAGAACCTAGGGGCAAGACGGGAAGAAAGACTCAGACCTACTAGAGAATGGACTTGAGGATACAGGTGGGGGAAGGGTAAGCTGGGACAAAGTGAGAGAGTGGCATGGACATATATACACTACCAAACGTAAAATAGATAGCTAGTGGGAAGCAGCGGCATAGCACAGGGAGATCAGCTCAGTGCTTTGTGTCCACCTAGACGGGTGGGGTAGGGAGGGTGGGAGGGAGACACAAAAGGGAGGAGATATGGGGATATATGTATATGTATAGCTGATTCACTTTGTTATAAAGTGGAAGCTAACACACCATTGTAAAGCAATTATACTCCAAAAAAGATGTTAAAAAAAAAAAAGGCCATACCATTCTTATTCCTAATCCTTGGATGTGATCTGTTTTTTTTTTTTCTTCTGGAAGCTTTAAGACTTGCTCTCTCCTTGGTGTTTTGTGATTTTAAAATAATGTGCTTTTATATATGTTGTCCCCCCCCCCCCACACCATTCAGCAAGCTAGATGTTAGTTCTTTGATAACTTCCTTTTCTTTATTGTCTTGGTTCATTCTTGCTTGGGCATCTATTATATATAACCACCTTGAGCTGGTTAATATTCACCAAAGCATAAACCTCTACACTTCTTCTTTTCTCTCCCTTTTCTCCATCTCATTGTCTTCTAGGTATACACTGAAAAGGAACTCCTCAAATTTATCCTCCACCACTCTATTAAGTTTAAATTTTTTCTGCTATCACATTTAAAAGACACATCTCTAAAAACTCTTCTGTTAATTTCTTTATTTTTTCACATTTGTTAGCATGATCTTTTTATTTCATTGATACAATGCCTTCTATCTCTGATGACTCCCTCTCTCCCTCTCCCTCTCCCTCTCTCTCTCTCTCTCTCTCCCTCTCTCTCTCTCTCTCTCTATATATATATATATATGTAGTTTTCTTCTCCCTCATCCTTTGTCTCTGTTTCTTTTAAGTTCCTTTCTCTGCATGTTTTGTTCTTTTTCACATTAGGGGTTTTTCTGAACGTGATTCATGTCTGTTTACTCATATTTAAGAGTAAAAAGAGCACACAAACACAAACTTTAAAAGTTACCTTTTTTTGTAAAAATGCTTAAGATTTACTCTCTTAGCAAATTTCAAGTATACAATACAGTATTATTAGCTATAGTCACCATGCTGTACATTAGATCCTTAAATCTTACTTATTGTTAAATATTTATTGAATTAAAAAAAGTAGATAGAAGAATTTTCTTCCAAGAATGCAAAAACAGGAGAATGATTGGCTGTCTGTGCATGTGTGTGTACATGCATGTATGAGAGTGCATACATGTATGTGTATGTATACGTGTGTGTGTGTGTGTGTGTGTGTGTGTGTGTGTTTGGGTAATAAAAGCCAAACCTAAAGTTTGAGAAGAATATTATTCAGCTGAATTGCCAAAACCAGAGATTGATGTTAATCTGCACTCTCGAGTCCCTTGGTTATTCTAATTTCCTCTAATGCTGAATCCCACTGAATTTCCAAGCCAGTCGTGACCATGGCATGAAGTAACTAGCTCACTCCTCAGAGGAGTCTAGAATTTGTCTTGCTGCCATAGAACCAGCAACACACATACTAACTGTGCTGACATTTCCTACTCCCTTCCTATCTCTCCTCTCTAGCTGAACTGT
The DNA here is from genome assembly GCF_011762595.2 of Tursiops truncatus. NCBI lineage: Eukaryota > Metazoa > Chordata > Mammalia > Artiodactyla > Delphinidae > Tursiops > Tursiops truncatus. Next base: position 69,556,367 of record NC_047034.1, read on the forward strand.
CTTGGTTTGCACAACTGAGTGTCTGCCTCTATTTCCATGCCATACATTTCATCCTCCTGAGAGTGAAATTCTGTAAACCTTAACTAGATTGGCAAAGTTAAGGTTTTTTAGCATTCCTTTGCTTCGTCTATTAAAATACCAACTGCACAATATGAATTATGGAGCATTGCTCTGAACTGTGTTTATTGATAACAGTAATCTGTGTGTTGTATACTGGAGTCTCTACTGAGAACATTACTCCACATGAATTGATTATAAGAAAAGGGGCAGGAAAATGTTCTGAATTATGGCCATTCCTCCCATGTGTCCACTGCCCTCTGATCTCTGGAGTGGGATCTCCTGACCTCCCTAAAGTTCCTCTTTACGCATTACCTTAACACCAGCTCCATGTATCCACATAACAGCAACCTAAAACCTGTGACAGGAAACAGTGAACACCCACAGGTGTTTCTGGACCTCACTCCAGATCCTCTTTGCTTTTTCCTGACTTACTCCTACTTTGGTGAAGTTATTCAGATGGTTTCATATCCAGACTTCAACTATCCCTTCCATCACTCTAGTTTGTATGAAAGTAATTGGCTTTCTTCTCTTTAGAAGACCTCGGATTATCTACGAACATTAGTTGTTTTAGGACCCATTTGCAGTCATGATCTCACTCTACTTGCAGATCAGCTGGTGAGTAACCACTATAAGGTCTGCTGGCTGGTGGCATTTATTCGACATCTCAGGGCGTATGGTACTCCGGAAGGTATCCACTGTCCTTCACAGAAGTAACACCGTAGACCGGAAGGTTTATCAGGCCCCTCTTATTCCAGGGGTTCAGTGTTCTTCCAGAATTTGCAAGGTTTCGAAGCTGTCATGATATAAGCCCACTAGCCACTTGTGTTTACCTTTGACTAATGCAGAAAGCATGATGAGTAAGCATGAGGTTAATCAGTGAAGTTAAGTAGCTAATCATAGTCAAGAGGGCCACTAATATCACATTCCTTTCTACATAATCTGAGGAAGGATTCACATATTTGTAATGACCTTCTACTTCTGTCAAGCTCCAGGTGTGTCAGTCATTAACTGGGTGAATGTTTTAGGTGCTATTTAAACCAACAGCTATTTTATAGAAAACTCACCCCCTTCCAGGAGTTTCAGTCAAAAAGAGTAGAGATAGAGGGTTCTTCCAAGATCTCTTCTTGCCACTGCTACTCTGAGAACAGGAAGTAAGGGATAAGTGGCCAGATGGCTTACCTTACTTCTTGTATATTTGAGAGTCATTCAAGGGAATATAGTTTTCTAATGACCCTCATGTAAGTCTGCTGGATAACAGAGTCCTAATGTTGGAACTCTTTTCATCTACTGACATTTATAATAAAAAAATTTTAAGTGTAACTTTGCCATAATTTTTCATTTTGATTAAGATATTTACAGGAAATAAACCGTTTATTTTCTCTGACTAATGAAACTGAAAGCTAAGAACGTTGGTGGGAGGAGTCTCAATACTGTTTCCTAACTTCTCTCTCTCCCCGGGGAAAGCACCGTATGAGGAAGCCAGCACTAAGTCAAGTTTTTGTATAGCCAGTGCCCTTTTTCCTTGTTGTCTTTCAAAATACTTCTTTTTCCTCTGCCCTTCAGGAGATTATAAAATTCTGAAGTTCAGTCTCTGAGAGCTTTACTCATTTATCGTCCTACTTAAGCAAAATAAGCAGTGATTCTTGCATATCTGAAGAAAACCTCAACATCTAGACTACTGTGGAGGACATTTTCACTGAGGTAAGACTGGTAGGGATTTCTTTAGAGAGCTGTGGGTACCTGGTTGGTAGCCTCAAGGTGAGAAGGGGAGCTTTAGTCATGAAGAATTTGGGGGGAAATGTTTTATATCAACTATACTCAGAAAAGTGAATACAGCAGTAGCTTGATTCTAATCCTTTACTGCCTAGGCAAATAATAGACATTTTATTCCACTACAACTGAAGCCTGAACAAAGGGAGATGCATTTTGACTATAGAAGATATTATAATCTATTCCCCAGGCAACTAGCGGCATGAGCTATATTTAGAGCAAAGGTTTGGTTTCCTTCCCTGGAAGATGCACAGGAAACTTGGTGGCTGTGGTGGGGGCCTCGGTGAAAGTCAAGATAGGGGCATGATAAAAGTATCATAAAATAATATTGAGTAAAAAAATACATCTGGATATAAAAGTGTATTGTATGGCATTGTCCTAATTTTAGAAAACACACACACACAGAGAAGAGCAGACAAGTTTCAATTCCGCAAGTACAGTTATATAAAACATGGCTTCTTTACCTCTCTTAAGACAGTTTACTTTTTCTTTTAGACTCCATTTTACACCAGCTGCCAGTGTTGTTATTTCAGTTTCTTTTAGGATTCCTTTCTGCCTTCCTGAAAATTAATACTTTTTTTTTTTCTGGTGGCAAGGCATAGGAGAGAGGCAATTACAAATAGATTTCTATTGTCTACTTTTAGAATTGTTTAAAGACTTTCTGTATGGCCTGATACAGTAATATTTTATATGTGCTTGACTAGAATATAAGATTTTTAATATTCATTTCAGAATCTTATGTATGTTAGATAAATGCTGTTAATTACACTTATTATATTTACTTTTAATAGGCAAATACACAATTAAAACTGTTGTATTTCCCTAGGAGGTGGACGTTTTATCATTGTGTTGTGCTCTGATGATACTTTTTATCTTCAGATCTATTTAAAACCACAGTAATATAGATAAACTGGTTTTCTTTTACTTACTCTTTGCATGATAAATATTTTACTTTTCCACCTTTAAGTGATCTTTTGTTAACAATACATTGGCAGATTTCTTAAATCCAAGTTGACCAATTTGTCACTTAAGCTTAACCGGTTAGAACCTTTATGCTGATAATTAACATATATTGTCTTGTATCTGCTTTCTTCTTTTCAATTTATGATACTTCTATATTCTCCTTTTTTGATTTGTTTTTTACTTATACCCCCATCTGACTTACCATTTAAGACAAATACATTAGTGAACTGTCATATTCTTTGTCCTCCCTCTCTCCCTCCACCATGTTGATATACTTCCTGCTTCTCTTCTCTTCAGTCAGGGCTTTATTTATTTTTAAGGCATAGACACACCTAATCAAGTTAAGTTTTCACCCTTACTTACCTTTCAGCTTACAGTTTTTCTTGATTTTATATATTAATTTTTACTGACTATTATTTCCAATAAATGTTTCCATGTGGGTCTTTGTCTGCCAAAACTACCAATGCCTTGAATGCAATAGTGTTTGAGGCCCTCATATTTAAGTATCATTTAGACTAGATTAAAAATTCTACTCTAAAAATTATTTTCCCCTCAAGATAGATGGGGAGTACCTCTTCTCTTACCCCTGGGACTAGATATGTTTTGAAATTCACAATCTAGAAACTTCAGAGAGGCTATTTAATGAATCTAAATGATTATCTGGGGAAAGGGAGCTAAGGTCTGCATTTTATATTTTTTTCTTCCAGTTTTATTGAGACATAATTGACATATGGCGCTGTATGAATTTAAGGTGTGCAGCATAGTGTTTGATTTATATCCATTATGAAACGATAAGCATAATAAGTTTAGGCAACATCCATCATCTCATATAGATACAAAATTAAAGAAGTACAAAAAAATTTTCTTTTTCTTATGAAGAGAACTCTTAGGATATACTCTCATAATGACTTTCATATATAACATACAGCAGTGGTAATTATATTTATCATGTTGTACATTACATCCCTAGTACCTATTTATGTTATAAAAGGAAGTTCTCACCTTTTTCCTGACTTCATCCAATTCCCTTTCTCCTCACAGTTTACCACAAATCTAATTTCTTTTCTATGAGTTTGTTGTTTGTTTGTTTGTTTGTTATTGCAGTATAACTGACCTACAACATTGTGGTAGTTCCTGTTATGCAACATAGTGATTATTTCTTTCTTTTTTTTTTTTTTTTACATCTTTATTGGAGTATAATTGCTTTACAATGGTGTGTTAGTTTCTGCTGTATAACAAAGTGAATCAGCTATACATATACATATATCCCCATATCTCCTCCCTCTTGCGTCTCCCTCCCTCCCACCCTCCCTATCCCACCCCTCTAGGTGGTCACAAAGCACTGAGCTGATCTCCCTGTGCTGTGTGGCTGCTTCCCACTAGCTATCTATTTTACATTTGGTAGTGTATATATGTCCTTGCCACTCTCTCAGTTCGTCCCAGTTTACCCTTCCCCCTCCCCATGTCCTCAAGTCCATTCTCTACGTCTGCATCTTTATTCGTGTCCTGCCCCTAGGTTCATCAGAACCATTTTTTTTTTTAGATTCCATATATATGTGTTAGCATACAGTATTTATTTTTCTCTTTCTGACTTACTTCACTCTGTATGACAGTCTCTAGGTCCATCCACATCACAACAAATAACTCAATTTCATTTCTTTTTATGGCTGAGTAATATTCCATTGTATATATGTGCCACATCTTCTTTATCCATTCATCTCTCAATGGACACTTAGGTTGCTTCCATGTCCTGGCTATTGTAAATAGAGCTGCAATGAACATTGTGGTACCTGACTCTTTTTGAATTATGTTTTTCTCAGGGTATATGCCCAGTAGTGGGATTGCTGGGTCATATGGTAGCTCTGTTTTTAGTTTTTTAAGGAAATCCACACTGGGCTCCATAGTGGCTGTATCAACTTACATTCCCACCAACAGTGCAAGAGGGTTCCCTTTTCCCCACACCCTCTCCAGCATTTATTATTTGTAGATTTTTTTTAACGTCTTTATTGGAGTATAATTGCTTTACAATGGTGTGTTCGTTTCTGCTTTATAACAAAGTGAATCAGTTATGCATATACATATGTTCCCATATCTCTTCCCTCTTGCATCTCCCTCCCTCCCACCCTCCCTATCCCACCCCTCTATGTGGTCACAAACCAGTGAGCTGATCTCCCTGTGCTATGAGGCTGCTTCCCACTAGCTATCTATTTTACGTTTGGTAGTGTATATATGTCCATGCCAGTCTCTCACTTTGTCACAGCTTACCCTTCCCCCTCCCCATATCCTCAAGTCCATTCTCTAGTAGGTCTGTGTCTTATTCCCGTTTTACCCCTAGGTTCTTCATGACCTTTCTTTTTTTATTATTTGTAGATTTTTGATGATGGCCATTCATTTCTCTAATGATTAATGATGTTGAGCATTCTTTCATGTGTTTGTTGGCAATCTGTATATCTTCTTTGGAGAAAAGTCTATTTAGGTCTTCTGCCCATTTTTGGATTAGGTTGTTTGTTTTTTTGATATTGAGCTACATGCTTGTAACTTTTGGAGATTAATCCTTTGTCAGTTGCTTCATTTGCAAATATCTTCTCCCATTCTGAGGGTTGTCTTTTCTTCTTGTTTATGGTTTCCTTTGCTGTGCAAAATTTTAAGTTTCATTAGGTCCCATTTGTTTATTTTTGTTTTTATATCCATTTCTCTAGGAGGTGGGTCAAAAGGATCTTGCTGTGATCTATGTCATAGAGTGTTCTGACTATGTTTTCCTCTAAGAGTTTTATAGTGTCTGGCCTTACATTTAGGTCTTTAATCCATTTTGAGTTTATTTTTGTGTATAGTATTAGGGAGTGTTCTAATTTCATTCTTTTACATGTAGCTGTCCACTTTTCCCACCACTACTTATTGAGGAAACTCTCTTTTCTCCATTGTATATTCTTGCACCTTTATCAAAAATAAGGTGACCATATGTGTATGGGTTTATCTCTGGGCTTTCTATCTAGTTCCAGTTACCTATATTTCTGTTTTAATTCCAGTACCATAGTGTCTTTTTTTTTTTTTTTTTTTTTGCGGTACGCGGGCCTCTCACTGTTGTGGCCTCTCCCGTTGTGGAGCACAGGCTCTGGACGCGCAGGCTCAGCGGCCATGGCTCACGGGCCCAGCCACTCCGCGACATGTGGGATCTTCCCGTACTGGGGCACGAGCCCATGTCCCCTGCATCGGCAGGTGGACTGTCAACCACTGCACCACCAGGGAAGCCCATAGTGTCTTGATTACTGTAGCTTTGTAGTATAGTCTGAAATCAGGGATCATGGTACCTCCAGCTTTGTTCTTCTTTCTCAAAATTGTTTTGGCTGTTTGAAGTCTTTTGTGTTTCCATACAAATTTTAGATTTTTTTGTTCTAGTTCTGTGAAAACTGCCATTGGTAGTTTGATAGGGATTGCATTGTATCTGTAGAGTGCTTTGGGTAGTTTAGTCATTTTAATAATATTAATTCGTTCAATCCATGAACATTATATCTTTCCATTTTTTTGTGTTGTCTTCAATTTCTTTCATCAGTGTCTTATAGTTTTCCAAATACAGTTCTTCTACCTCCTTAGTAGATTTATTCTTAAGCATTTTATTCTTTTTGATGTGATTGTAAATGGGATTTTTTTCTTAATTTCTGTTTTTGATAGTTCATTGTTAGTGTATAGAAATGCAACAGATTTCTATATATTAACTTCATATCCTGCAACTTAAGTGAATTCATTGGTGAGTTTCAGTAGGTTTTTTGTGGTGTCTTTAGGATTTTCTATGTATAATATAATTTCATCTGCAAACAGTAACAGTTTAAATTTTTCCTTTACAATTTGGATTCCTTTTATTTTTCTTTGTTTCTAGTTTGGTTGCTGTGACTAGGACTTCTAATACTATGTTAAATAAAAGTGGTGAGAGTGGCCACTCTTATTCAACATAGTTTTGGAAGTTTTAGCCACAGCAATCAGAGAAGAAAAGGAAATAAAAGGAATCCAAATAGGAAAAGAAGAAGTAAAGCTGTCACTGTTTGCAGATGACATGATCCTATACATAGAGAACCCTGAAGATGCTACCAGAAAACTACTAGAGCTAATCAATGAATTTGGTAAAGTGGCAGGATACAAAATTAATGCACAGAAATCTCTGGCATTCCTATATACTAATGATGAAAAATCTGAAAGTGAAATCAAGAAAACACTCCCATTTACCATTGCAACAAAAAGAATAAAATATCTAGGAATAAACCTACCTAAGGAGACAAAAGACCTGTATGTAGAAAATTATAAGACACTGATGAAAGAAATTAAAGATGATACAAATAGATAGAAAGATATACCATGTTCTTGGATTGGAAGAATCAACATTGTGAAAATGACTCTACTACCCAAAGCAATCTATAGATTCAATGCAATCCCTATCAAACTACCACTGGCATTTTTCACAGAACTAGAACAAAAAATTTTGCAATTTGTATGGAAACACAAAAGACCCCGAATAGCCAAAGCAATCTTGAGAACGAAAGAAGGAACTGGAGGAATCAGGCTCCCTGACTTCAGACTATATTACAAAGCTACAGTAATCAAGGCAGTATGGTACTGGCACAAAAACAGAAAGATAGATCAATGGAACAGGATAGAAAGCCCAGAGATAAACCCATGCACATATGGACACCTTATCTTTGATAAAGGTGGCAGTAATGTACAGTGGAGAAAGGACAGCCTCTTCAATAAGTGGTGCTGGGAAAACTGGACAGGTACATGTAAAAGTATGAGATTAGATCACTCCCTAACACCATACACAAAAATAAGCTCAAAATGGATTAAAGACCTAAATGTAAGGCCAGAAACTATCAAACTCTTAGAGGAAAACATAGGCAGAACACTCTATGACATAAATCACAGCAAGATCCTTTCTGACCCACCTCCTAGAGTAATGGAAATAAAAACAAAAATAAACAAATGGGACCTAATGAAACTTCAAAGCTTTTGCACAGCAAAGGAAACCATAAACAAGACCAAAAGACAACCCTCAGAATCGGAGAAAATATTTGCAAATGAAGCAACTGACAAAGGATTAATCTCCAAAATTTACAAGCAGCTCATGCAGCTCAATAACAAGAAAACAAACAACCCAATCCAAAAATGGGCAGAAGACCTAAATAGACATTTCTCCAAAGAAGATATACAGACTGCCAACAAACACATGAAAGAATGCTCAACATCATTAATCATTAGAGAAATGCAAATCAAAACTACAATGAGATATCATCTCACACCAGTCAGAATGGCCATCATCAAAAAATCTAGAAACAATAAATGCTGGAGAGGGTGTGGAGAAAAGGGAACACTCTTGCACTGCTGGTGGGAATGTGAATTGGTTCAGCCACTATGGAGAACAGTATGGAGGTTCCTTAAAAAACTACAAATAGAACTACCATATGACCCAGCAATCCCACTACTGGGCATATACCCTGAGAAAACCAAAATTCAAAAAGAGTCATGTACCAAAATGTTCATTGCAGCTCTATTTACAATAGCCCGGAGATGGAAACAACCTAAGTGCCCATCATCGGATGAAAGGATAAAGAAGATGTGGCACATATATACAATGGAATATTACTCAGCCATAAAAAGAAACGAAATTGAGCTATTTGTAATGAGGTGGATAGACCTAGAGTCTGTCATACAGAGTGAAGTAAGTCAGAAAGAAAAAGACAAATACCGTATGCTAACACATATATATGGAATTTAAGAAAAAAATGTCATGAAGAACCTAGGGGTAAAGCAGGAATAAAGACGCAAACCTCCTAGAGAACGGACTTGAGGTTATGGGGAGGGGGAAGGGTGAGCTCTGACAGGGCGAGAGAGAGTCATGGGCATATACACACTAACAAACGTAGTAAGGTAGATAGCTAGTGGGAAGCAGCCGCATGGCACAGGGATATTGGCTAGGTGCTTTGTGACAGCCTGGAGGGGTGGGATAGGGAGGGTGGGAGGGAGGGAGATGCAAGAGGGAAGACATATGGGAACATATGTTTATGTACGACTGATTCACTTTGTTATAAAGCAGAAACTAACACACCGTTGTAAAGCAATTATACCCCAATAAAGATGTAAAAAAAAAAAAAGTGGTGAGAGTGGGCATCCTTGTCTTGTTCATGTATATATGATTATTTTAACTTGCTGACCTCTTAAGTTTAAACACATTTTAACAACACTGCATTTCCTCCCCCCTTTCCACATTTATAATTTTGACATCATATTCACATCTTTTTGTTTCCCTTAACAACTTATTGCAGATGTAGATGATTTTACAACTTTTGTCTTTTAACCTTCCTACTAGCTTTATACATGGCTAATATATGACCTTTACTGTATATTTGCATTTACGAATGAGATTTTTTTCCTTTTATGTTTCATGTTTCTTTTCTTTTTACTTGGAAAAGTCCCTTTAACATTTCTTTTAAAGCCAGTTTGCTGGTGCTGAACTCTTTTAGCTTTTGCTTGCCTGTAAAACTTTTAATCTCTCCATAAAATCTGAATGAAAGACTTGCTGGCAAGAGTATTCTTGGTTGTAGATTATTCTTTTTCATCACTTTAAACATATCATGCCACTCCCTTCTGGTCTGCAGAGTTTCTGCCGAAAAGTCAGCTGATAGCCTTATGGGAATTCCCTTGTATGAAACCTGTTGTTTTCCCTTGCTGATTTTAATATTTTCTCCTTATCTTTAATTTTTGCCATCTTAATTACAGTGTGTCTTGGTGTGGTCCTCTTTGGGTTGATCCTGTTTGGGACTCTCTAGGCTTCCTGTCTGTTTCCTTACACAGGTTAAGGAAGTTTTCAGCTATTAATGTCTTCAAATATGTTCTCTGCCCCTTTTTCTCTCTCTTCTCCTTCTGGGACCCTCCTATGATATGATGAATGATAACATGTTTGATGTTGTCCCAGAGTTCTCTTAAACTGTCCTCATTTCTTTCTTTCTTTTTTTTAATTTTTGTTCAGCTTCAGTGATTTCCATTATTCTGTCTTCCAGCTCACTGATCTGTTCTACTGTATCATTAGCTCTACTGTTGATTCTTTCTGGTTTATTTTTCATTTCAGTTATTTTATTCTTCATCTCTGTTTGATTCTTCTTTATATTTTCTAATTTTTTGTTGAAAACGTCTAACTTTCCATTCTGTTCATCCAATCTTCTCCCGAGTTCTTTGAGCATCTTTATGGTCACCTCTGTGAACTATTTATTGGGTAGGTTGCCTATGTCCACTTCACTTAGTTGTTCTTCTGAGGTTTTATTTTGTTCCTTCATTTGGAACATATTCCTCTATAGCTTCATTTTACCTAATTTCTTCTTTTATTTCTGTGTATTTGGTACGTTGGTTATGTTTCCTGACCTTGGAGAAGTAGTCTTTTGTAGAAGATGTCCTATTTGTCCCAGCAGTGCACTCCCTTCTGGTCACCAGAGCTATATGCTCTAGGGCTGCAGTCCCCAACTTTTTGGCACCAGAGACCAGTTTCATGGAAGACAATTATTCCACAGACTGAGGTGGGGGGAATGGTTTTGGGATGATTCAAGCGCATTACATTTATTATGCTCTTTATTTCTATTATTATTACAATGTGATATATAATGAAATAATTATACAACTCACCATAATGCAGAATCAGTGGGAGCCCTGAGCGGTTTTCCTGCGACTAGATGGTCCCATCTGGAGATGATGGGAGACAGTGACAGCTGAAGTGTGTTGCTCATGTCCAGTCTACTCTATAATCTTGTTTTGGTTGCTGACACTGCAGAAAACCCTGCTTCACAAAGATAGGATGTTGGAAATGGAAGCAGGCTTTCCAGTGCTTTTGTGGCAATTTAAGGATATTCCACCTTGACTTTAATCCAGACTGCATGGAGATTTGAAGTTGTCTCAAACATACTTTTAAGGCCACTGTCATTTGCAGTCTCAAGCAGTCGATCGTCTTCTAGCATGAACAAAATCGATTCACTTGGCTTACTCACAAATGAGTTGTAGATCCATTCCTTCCCAGTTTGGGGGTCTTTTGTGGTTGGGAAGTAATGCTCAAACTCTCTAGAAAGCTGAGATAGGTGATCATGTACCAGCTGGGAGAAAGAAGGCCCTGGCTCAGTCTCTCAAAATCCCTGCTAATGTTTGAAACATATCAAATATCCCAATGTTCACTCGTCACCCCCCTAATTCCAGTTTGGCTTTGAATGAAGTCACTTTATCTGCTGACTTGAACACAGTTGTAGCTCTCCCCTGAAGTGACAGATCGAGTTTGTTGAGCAGGTTGAAAACATCACACAAGTAAGCAAGTTTGAGACCCATTTTGTGTCACTGAAATTTGCCGCCAATGTGACTGTTTTTCTAAAAGAAATCTCTGAGGCAGCTCTCATAACTCAAAAACTCTCACCAGTGATCTACTTTTAGAAAGCCATCTCACTTCTGTTTATAAGAGAAGATGTGTGTACTCTGTGCCCATCTCCTCACAGAGCTACGTGAACAAATGTGAGTTAAGGGCATGTACTTTAATGTGGCTGATAATTTTAATCGCATCCTGCAAAACGTTGTTACGTTCAGGTGACATTTTTCGGCTAACCAGCATTTCTCTATGGATGACACAGTGCGTAGACTCACATTCAGAAGCGACCCAGTTGACCTGAGTAGTGAAACCAGAAAGCTGTCCAGTCATGGCAGCCACTCTGTCTGTGCATATACCAACACAAAATGACCAGTTCAGTTTTCCTGATATGTAATCATTCAAAGACTTGAATAGTTCTGCAGCTGTGGTGTTGGTTGGCAACAAAAGTGCACATAACATATCCTCATGCAAATCCTCCTGAAAAATATATCACACAGAAACAAGCATTGTTGCTTTGTTGTCAACATCGGTAGACTCATCAACCTGGATTGCATACCACGGTGACTCGTTAATCCTCTCTAACAATTGTGCCTCAATATCCTCTGCTATTTCATCAGTTCATCTAGTTATGGTGCAGCCGAAAGAGGAACAGGTGCCACCTTTGAACTGCAGCCTCTCCTAAAAGTTCACAACAAATGTCCTTAGCAGCAGGCAGGATCAACTGTTCACCAATAGTAAAGGGCTTCTTAGCTTTAGCAATGCAATTAGCCATTAAGAATGATGCTCTCAGTGCAGACACATGTGATGAAGTGGTGGCCTTCGATAATTGCTTCTGTTCTTTGTGTTCACGTTTTTTTGTTTTGAAAAAATCCAAAGGCTTGTCTTTTCATGCAGGGTGCTTTGTCTCCATGTGGTGAAACAGTTTTGAAGGTTTCGTGGCTTCGTTGGATAGCTGGTCACCGCATATTATGCAAAGTGGGCTTGGAGAATGTGAATCACCTGTTGCAATGAACCCGTAATTTAAGTAGGACTCTTGGTATTTTCTTTTAAATGCAGCTTTCATTTTGTTGGCAGTCTTAAGAGTCTTCTGCTGTCTCATCATTGGGTCTTTCCCCATTTTCAAAGAAGCTCTCCAGTGACTTTTGTTTTTTACTCATTTTGGCTAGGGTTAGCTTGCAGGCTTGCCAAAACTGTGACTGAGACAAGTGCGCAATGCGGGAAAGAGGCATGGACAGAAGTAGTAAATAAAATAATGGGCCAGCCATGTGCAGACTAAAATATGTGTCGGATTCTGGCTTAAGCTCTGCCACCAGATGCAGCTGTACAATTGAAGTACATCAACTCACTTGCCACTATAAAGCCTACCACCAGATGCAGCTTGTCACTTGCCACTCACTGATAGGGTTTTGATATGAGTCTGCAAGCAATTGATTTATTATGGTCTCTGTGCAGTCAAACCTCTCTGCTAACGATAATCTATATTTGCAGCTACTCCCCAGTGCTAGCAACACTGCCTCAGCTCCACCTCAGATCATCAGGCATTAGATTCTCATAAGGAGTGCACAACCTAAATCCTTCACATGCGCAGTCACAGTAGGGTTCGCGCTCCTATGAGACTCTAGCGCGGTCGCTGATCTGACAGGAGGTGGAGCTCAGGCAGTAATGCGAGCAATGGGGAGCAGTTATAAATACAGATGAAGCTTTGCTTGCTTGCCCGCTGCTCATCTCCTGCTGTGAAGCCCTGTTCCTAATAGGCCATGGACTGGTACCTGTCTGTAGCCCAGGGTTCGGGGGCCCCTGCTCTAGGGGTTCACCCTATGAGGGCTATGCAAGTCTTCTTTTGTGGTCGGCTGACTATCGTGTATAGTCTGGTAGGTGTGACTGACCCCAGTTGGTTGCCAGGCCCTGCCTTGTGCTAAGGACAATGGTTGGTGAGTCTGGGTCACAAGGTGACCGGCTGTGCAACCTTGGGGGTCCCAGGGACAGTGCTGGCCCATTGGTGGGCAGGCCAGCAGGCTACAGGTTCTGGCGTGTCCCAAAACTGGTGCTGGCCACTAGTGAGTGGGGTTTGGTCATGGGGCAGCTGGCTGAGGGGTCCAGTGTGTCTCAGAACTGGTGTTGGCCTGTTGGTGGTTGGGTCTGGGGCCCAGTGGCCCCAGGGCTGGAGTCAGCTTGCTAAAGGACAGGACCAGGGACCAGGGCTTACTGGGACTAGTGCCGGCTCACTGGTGGGTCGGCCACTGGCTACAGGACCCTGGAGGTCCTGAAGCTGGTATAAGCCTGTTGGTCATTGGGGCCAAAGCCTAGGGCCACTGGCTAAGGGGTCCATGGTGTCCCAGAATTGGTTTCGACCTACTGGCAGGCAGGTCAATGGCCCAGGAGATTCTTGGGCTGTTTCAGGCCTGCTGGTGGATTGGCTGGTTTCTGATAAGGCAGTCTGCAGCACTGTGGTGGTCCTGGGCCAGTGTGGGCTCATCACTCTATGGGCCTGATCTCACTGAGGATGCTCCTGATCTCTCAAGAAGGAATAATTCACAACCCTGGGAATTTGAACATTCCAATTATAGAAGAGGTACACGAACACATGTTTCCTAACTAAAAGAATTCATGACTTGAAACAGAAAACTGGAATGCACACCATACACTGAGTGCCATCAAGGAGGTGCACAGGGCGGTGCTAAAGAGGCCCAGAGAGTGACACTCCCTCCCAAGTCAGGCCCCTGGCAGCTTTCAGAAGACAAAGCCTCAGTTGAGTCTTGAATGCTCTAAGGAGGTATTCAGAGGAAGAGAGATGGGAATGGCTTTCTAGGCCTTGGGAAGGGAATTAACAAAGTCATGAAATATGAAAAGGTAAGGTGTGGTGTGTATTTCTAGAGCAAAGATTACAATAAATAAATAATAAAAATTACAGAGGTAAAGAAAGGCAGATAATTCAAGGCATTTTAAGCCAGGCTATGGAGCAAGAACTTTTTCAAAGAGAAAATGGGAAACTGTTGAAGGATGTCAAGTGAGCTAGAACTGTGGCTTTATAGAGAGATATCTGGCTCTATGAAAAGAACTGATTAGAGAAATTAAGCCTGGAAGGAGAAAAATCAAGCAGCCATCGAAATAATTCCAGCCAATAAATGCTGTGATCCTGTCTAAGAGAGAAGGGAGAAGTCCAACAAAGGGACACTGATATGGGCACATAGGACACAGAGAACATGGTCCACGCCCCAGGGAGAGATGATGCTAATAAGAACTGACTAGGGAAGTGCCAAGTGGATGGACTAGGGTTGGTACCCAGCGTGGAGCTGTAGTGCTATGGCAGAAGGATATTTGTATAAGGTGAGAGGTTGCAGCCCGTTTTGTTCATAGGCCACTTCAGACATGGTGGAAAGAGTCATGAACCAACAAGGCAGACATTCAAGAAGTATGCTGCAGCTCCAATAAAGGATGGGAGGAGGAATCAGGGACTTTGACACTGCATAGTCCATACTTGACACACTGCAACCATTGCTTATTTCTGGACCTCCTTCCACCATACCCACCCTTAAACCAACTCAAGATCATCATTAAAATGGGAGAATTTCTTAGAAGTTTCTCATACAGCAGTTTTCAACCCATTTTCTGCAGTAACACATCTGGTAATAGTCTCTTTTTGTCACACACACCCATGGATAATACTTTGACATATGCCGTTAACTCACATAGATATAACCAGTCTTTTAAATTGTCTGTATAAAGGTGTAACACTGTATGTTATTTTTCTCTTGCAGGCACATCCCTAACTTGAGAGATGGGGAGTGAATTCAAAAGAATTGTTCTGCTGAAAGGATTTCAGCACATCAAGGATTATCAGTTTAGCATGATTAAGAGTTTACTGGCCAGGGATTTAAGACTGACTAGTAAAATGCAAGATGACTATGACAGAATTAAGATTGCTGACTTGATGGAAGTAAGGTACCCTGGGGCTGCCTGTGTTGAAAAATTAATAGACTTGATCAAAGATATAGAAGAACTTAAAGACCTTGCTAAAACTCTTCGAAAGGAGAGGTTAAAAGGTACTTGGAAGAACCTCTTTCACACTCTCTCCGTACTGACCTCAACCTTAAATAGAACCCTGATTTGGTCAAAGTTTAGACCTCTGTTTCCCAACTTAGGACTCAGTAGCCATGACAATGGTAGTACTTCAGATGCCAACAAATTGACAACTTAGAGGATGCCTTTCCTACAAAGAGATCTGATATGTTTTAGAGGGTGTATTTTGGGGGTGTGGGCAAAGGAAATATTAGAAGGAGCTGATGAGAAAGGCTGAGGCTTCCATACATTAGAAAGGTTAGACAATGATGAAACAAAATTAGAACATGTAGATTCTTGAAATATTTAAATCAGTTGATATGCATGCTCTATTATCATATTTACTCTATCATTTTTATACTTTCTAGAAAAACTCTGAGGCAGTACTTAAATAAAAACCTACCTCTGAGAGATGTGAAGAACTTGCCTCTTATAAAACCACTGGATTAGGAAAACATATTTTAAAAAGTCAAAGTCTAGTATCACCACTTTGTCCCATCACAAATTAGATTATATTCATTTTCTCTGGTTTCAGTAATTCAAATAGATCTTCTGTAGAAATTGACCCACCACTAGCATCATGAAAACTTTAGATTCTTAAAAGGAAAATATAGAATAAGTGGATTGTAAAAGTGTTCGACTGAGCTAGATAGGAGTCCAGAGGACAGGAAGAATATGCTTGTGGTACAGGGGACAAGAAAGGAAACCACTGAGGAAGTCTGAGCCAGTACCTATACCTATGCTGCTACTGCTGGCCACCTATGGCCAAGCTAGGCTAATGCAGTAGAGGCAGATACAAGCTTACCCAGATCCACAAGCAGGAAGTGACAGGAAATAGTATTGAAGGTGCTTCAGGTATCTTAGACCATCTCCTCTGGATTTATCATGTTCTTTTTTACCACATCAGTTATTAGGAGAAGCAGAGCAAAAGAAGCAACTCCAGCGAAAAAAAGCAAGCTGAATAAACCCAGTCCTGACCAATCTACATCCACCACTGATAAAGCTTTGGGACCTGAATCAATCAAGGATACACCTGTGAAGGTAGGATGGCTAAGGTCCCACAAAAGGAGATTTTACTGTGGCTTTTCTACTTGTTACCTTCTTATGAACACTTAGTTCTTTATTCATTTCTCAACGTGCAAATAAACGAATCAGAGAAAAAGGGATCCAGGGCCAGAGTGAAAATTAATCTTAGAGCCAGTGAATTAATAGGTACTGATCACCCATTATGTTTCTGAACTACTGTGCACTTTAAATTGTGTAATATAATTCCCTATGGTGGAAATATGAAATCATTACCCCTCTTTTAGATGTATATTAAAATAGCAAGCAGATTAGGAAAACAGCTTGCCAAAGCCTACTCAAAGAGACTAAATTCAAACTTAGATCTTCTAAATCCAAGTCCACTGCTCCTCTCATCAACACAGAAGTGAGTACAGGAATGACATGTATAAAATTTTCCTTACTATTTGTATGAAGCCAACATACATGTGCACTGCTTACCTTCTGGGCATCTCTTCAGACGATGGACTATATGTAGTTCCCTGGAGTTCCCAAGGACATAAATTTTAGTATAATTAGAATCTAATAATAAAAATTTGATTTTCTCAGTAGTAAAGATGTGTTTCTTTTATTATTGAAAAGTATTAACCGGGGGAAAAAACCCTACTTTCAGGGAAAGAAAACCACAAAAACTAATGAATCTAAGAGGATGAATCTAAAGAAGGATCAGAGTCAGCTTCCAGGATTGTTAGTAACCAGTACAGAGTCAACTGAGAGCCTTCCCCAGACTCCTCAAATGCTTCCACCAAACCCATCCAGCAGTTCTTCAACCAAGGTACCGTTTTCCTGTTCCTAATATGTTCACCACCCTACATCATATTATAAGGATCCTCATGACCTTGAAAGAGTTTCTCAGTAATCCCTTACTATATAAAATTTCCTTATATAATAAAATCACCCATTAATTTATCAAATGCAGATATTGAGACCTCAATGTATTCTAAGTCCTGTGGCTTTTGGCAAGGTATGCATTTATGAAATAATTCCTGACCTCAAGAATGTGACTGTCTTATGTTTGGTCCTGAAATAAGGAATGGTAGTGGCCAGACAATTAGACATGACTATAAGGGTATGTTTCTCCCCTACATTTCAGTCTCCTTTCACCCCTTTCCCCTTAACCATGGGCCTAGACTAGTTCTCAGCATTATATGCTCTTTCCCATGTCAGGTGTTTGCACATAGGCTCTTTCCTTGATTGGGAATTCATTATCCCTATCTCTTCTCTGGCTCAAATGCTTTCAACCTTCAGGTACCAACCTGAATTCCTTCCCCAGGCAAGTCCTCACTGAAACAACCCCTTTCAAGAAAGGATCAGATACTCTCATTGTTTGGACACTTTACTATTCCTTTATAGTACTTATCACAACTGTGATAACTACATTTTTCTTTCCTTCTAGACAAGGAGCTCAGATTATAGGTAACCTGTCCCAGAGGAAGACAAGACAGGGGTGGGAAAGTGATTTCACACCTGTAGACATTGACTCCTATTCCAACCTGCTTTTTGTTTTGCCCTGTGGTTATATGCAACCCAGGACTATGGAGCCTGTATTTGAGATGAATGGGCACTAAAAGATGGCCCCAAGGCAACATGAAGGGTAGGCAAGAGCAGGATTTAAACCACTATTCTCTAACATAGTTTCTCACCTATGAACCAAGCTGCCCTCTGACTCAGGCTGCATACCCACCACCCCCCCCCCCCCCACACACACACATGCCCCTTGAAGACAGACCTCCCATATAAAGGGACTCTCTATTTGGGGTGTAGTTTCCTTGTTGTCATTTTTATTAGTTCCAAGAGTCCATATTTCGTCCAGTAATCTTTCCCAAAATATCAGTAGGTTTCTAGGAGCCTGAAGAGCAGATATCAGAAACCCACTTGTGTATTTTCTTGATCAGAAAGTCATAGTTAATAAACATCCTTAAATGCAGCCAATTCTGGACTGAGATTTGCTTCCCTTATAACCAGGGAAGTTTACCTTCCTGCTTTGGCCAGTTTTCATCAGATGTAGGACCTGGATTCCATCCCAAAACAATGAAATTTCATCTGAGCTTTTAATATTTGGAGTGTGAAATTTGTAATCCTAGTTGAGATAGGAGAAGGATAGGTAATACAGGTATCTGTATATGTGCTATTATTTCAGAAAAAAATTGAAAACTTAAGACTCTACATTAAAAAAGAGAAAAGAAAAAAAAGAGAGAAAAGAAATGATGTTGTGTTCTATGTGATTTTGAATATCATTATCAAGAACTAAGGAAAAAATCTTTTTTTCTCGAGAAAAAAAATGACATAGCCACCAAAATTAACGACTTAAAAAGGAAGACCGTATCTCAGAAACAGAGTCAACTTCCAGGAACTTCAGCAACCAGCAAATGCCCAACTGGGAGCAGTTGTCCAGTGAAATCTATACCTCCACCAACACCATCCAGCAGTTTCTCAGTCAAGGTACCTGCTCCCTATTCCCATTCCTTGTACCTCCTACAACATAAGTACAAGAATTATCATAATCTCATTTCCCACAATTTACCATTTATTTATTTAATATAATCACTCATTCATTTTTCCGTGTATGTTTTGTGATCCCACTCTATTCTAACTCCTTGGCTATTTACAAAGCATGTATTTATGAAATAATCTCTAATTTTGAGAGGGTTACACTCTTGTGTTGAATAGAAAGAGGAGGGGAAGGTGACCAGACAAGTCAAGATGCATGTGTGTTCACCCTTACATTCCACTTTCCCTGGCCCTACTCCCCTTTGTTCACCCACCACATGATAGGGTTTATTTTCAAAGTTCTGTGCTCCTTCCCATGTCAGATGTTTTGACATGGACTGCTTTCTTTGTTTGGAATCACTTGTCCTGATTCACCACTGGTTCAGGTGTCTACACCTTTCAGGTGCAAACCTGAATCTCTTCCTCATACAAGTCCTCACTGATACCCCCCCTCCCAGAATACATTAGGTATTCCTCTTTTTTTCTTTTTTTAATAAATTTATTTATTTATCTACATTTTATTTTTGGCTGCGTTGGGTCTTTGTTGTGGTGAGTGGGGACTACTCTTCATTGTGGTGTGTGGGCTTCTCATTGCGGTGGCTTCTCTTGTTGCAGAGCATGGGCTCTAGGCATGCAGACTTCAGTAGTTGTGACTCGCGGGCTCAGTAGTTGTGGTTCGCTGGCTCTAGAGCACAGGCTCAGTAGTTGTGGTGCATGGACTTAGTTGCTCCGTGGCATGTGAGATCTTCCCGGACCAGGGCTCGAACCCTTGTCCCCTGCATTGGCAGGCAGATTCTTAACGGCTGTGCCACCAGGGAAGTCCTAGGTATTCCTTTTGTTTGCTTTCAAAGATCTGTTTCCTTTTCCTTTTTAGCACTTATCGCAACTGTAATAAATGTACATTTTTCTTTGTTACTATACTATAACATCAGTTATAAGGCGCAGGTCAACTGAAGAAAAATGCACAACCTAAAAGTTGAGAGTTATGTTTTATTCAGCAGACAATATGAGGACTTAAGCGGGGGACACAGAATCTCAGATAGCTCTGAGATACTGCTCTGAAGAAGCAAGTGGGGAGCCAGGATGTATAGGAGGTTTTGCAACAAAGACCAGGTAGTTGGAACATCAAAAGATTACTGTTAATAAAGACAGCCAGATATCTCAAGTTAAGGAATTTAGCACTTTTCTATGTATAGGAAGATGCAAGAGTCTGAACTCACTGAAATCATTCCTTTGCTATGAACCTCAGCTATCTGGGGCCAGTCTCCTGTGCTTTCTCATGCTGAGTTTCCTCAAGGTGTGCCATCAGGGTTGGCTGCAGCAGTTGACTGCTAGATGGCGGGCATCCTGTTTCTATCTTGAGTTCCCTCAGGGCTTACCGTTGGGGCAGCTGTAATGTGATGGCTTGATGGCTGCAGCATCCTCAGTTTATGGATGTGGCAGGCCGTAGTTTTCATTCACAGTGCTCTTTCCCAGCAAAGACCAGATGAGAATGGAAAAGTGAGTACACACACGTGTGTATCAGCTCCTATCCTAGCCTGCCTTTGTTCTGCCCTGATTTGACCCCTGTGCTTATCATCACACTGGGGTACAATGCCTATTTCTGCGGTAGATAAGCAAGTGACTGAGGCATAGGCAAAAGGAGTATTTAAATCACTATTCTCTAAAATAGTTTGTCACCCAAGTTCCAAGCTGCTGAGGCTGAAGCCCCCTATGCAAATCCATGTATACCAGTTGAAGACAGATTTCTTCTGACAAGACTTTTCAAGTTTTGTTATTGTTTTTATTACTGTTACCTCCAATGATTAATAATTCCTCACATAGTCTCTCTTTGTTTTATTTATGGGATGGAGCTAGTAATCTGTGCCTGTTTGCCTCTAGGTCCAGCTGGCCTTGGTCTAGTCATTGAAACCCCAGGCTCACTGTCTCTCTGCTACGACAATGACTTATGTGGACATCTCTAGACAACCCTATTTTTCTTCTTTATTTTTTTTAACATCTTTATTGGAGTATAATTGCTTTACAATGTGTGTTAGTTTCTGCTGTGTAACAAAGTGAGTCAGCTGTACGTATACATATATCCCCATATCCGCCCCCCCTTGCAAGACAACCCTATTTTTCTATGCATACAGGCTTAGAATTGACACTTTCTAAGGTCCTATCTGCCTAAACTTGTGACATAGTCATTTCTACTTTCATAAGAATCATTCTGCTGCCCCTAAAACTCCTTGGAGCACAGGAATCCCAGGGAGGCTCATCTGTCCTTTTGGCCTCATACACCTAAACACACCATTCAGTCATTTCTTCTTTGGGGTCCAGCCACCTCTGTAGGAGACCTGGCACAAAGACGATCTGACCCATTCTGTCTTTGATTCATCAGTGGAAAGAGCAGGAAAGCCTTGCTCTTCTTCATCATGGGGTCTCCCAACTGTTTTCTTTGTAATATAGGCTCTGTTTGGGATTCAAAGACAGAAGCAGACCAATATTTTCTTTTATTCCTGCTGTTATGTCTCCCCAGTAGCAAACAGCACACATTGGCATGCTTCAAGAACAGGGTAGAGTGGTGAAGGAAATAAGCCAAGGGAAAAAATTCAATTACTATTTTTAAGTATTATCCAGCCATATAGTATGTTTTAGGGACCTAAATCCTACTGTTATGATGGGAGTTTTTGGTTTAACCGAATGTAAAAAATGATCAAGATGCTCTTGTCAATGAGATTGAATTACTAAATGTAGCAGAAGTGAATAGAGAAGCTTCTTTAATAAAGTGCTTCCCATACCACCTCTATATTGGGTTTCCATCAAGAAAGCCAACATTAAGCATGAAACATCTGTGGATCAGAGCAAAAATAGAAAGCCCTGTGTCTACTGTAAAATAATAATGTAGTGATATTTCTAGGTAATGAGCATTTAATGATGCTAGACTCTAAAACCTGTGTCCTTTGTGTACACTATCTCATTTGTTCTTTATAACGTCACACGAGGATGCTATTGTTAATCCCATTTTACATATGAGAAAACTGAAGTTCTTAGAGGTTAGAAATCTTCTCCAAGTTCATGCAGAAGGTGAATGTGAGAGCCAGGATTCAAATGTAGCCTAACTGAATTCTAAAACTTGAGCTTTTAGTTGCATATATTGTTGTATAGATGCTACAATATCTGAAATTTATTTGTAAAAATTTATGTCGGATAGTGTTATATCTCAGATTTGTTTCCATTGCCCAGACTCTTAAGCCTTCTAATGAGGAATGAAGTGACAAGGAAGGTCAGAGGGTGTTCTAATCAAGTAGCTGCATGCCAGAGACAGGCATTTTAAGCAGCTCCCTCAACTACAATTTTACCAACAACTGATACTTTATGGATTGGTTAAATGAATGCTAGAAGTGGTAAGAACTGCGGCAATTCTATACTGCAGAACGTTAGAAATGGTCTTTCATCAGTGAAACCAAAGGTAGTCAAAATAATTGATTTTACAGACACTTCCTGCCCTGGCTTAAACAATTATAAAAATCCATGTACTGAGAATGCCCTGGGTGAAACCGTGAATGGGTCTGTTTATTGCTGAGAACTACGAAAGATTTGGTTGCTTGATAGAGACTAGGTAGATAGCAGAATCCTGCCTCTGGAATTATGAATTTGAAACAGTGTCTCTGGTATGCTGATAAACAAAGCATTCAAATGAATGCAGACCTGGGTTTCCTGGATTTGAAGAGTAGATGATAGAACCGATTTGCTTATTTGGTAAATATATAAGGTAATGAAGACTTAGTTAATAAAATGTCCATAAGTACAGCCAACATTGTTCAGAGATGTGCTTCCATTATAACCTGGTAGAGTTTTCTACTAATAAATTACTCCAAGTGTTGTCTTGGTGAAGTTGATACAGGCCAGTTTGCAGCAGAGGTAGAGCCAGAATTCCAAAACAGATCGATGAAATTTTGATCACCTGAGTTTTTAACATTTGCAGAGAGAAGTTTGAAATCCTGGTTGGACTCCAAGCTGGGGAGGTGTTGAGGGTATCTGAAGATGTACTATTATTCCAGAGCAAATTGGCAGAGTGAAGATCCTGTGGTGTGTGTGTGAGAGAGAGAGACAGAGAGAGATAGAGACAGAGAGAAAGAGAGAGAGAGAGAGAGAGAGAGAGAGAGAAATGTTATGGTTCATCTGATATTGAAAACCATTAACCAGGAAGAAGAAAATACATATTTTGGGATTCAAAGAATAGAAGACACAACCAATAAAACGCTTGACTCCAAGAAAAAGAAACTCTGCCCGGAGCAGAGTCAGCTTCCACAATGTGCAAACTTCAGCATAATCCCAAATGAGGGCTGCCTTCAGACTCCTCAGATGCTGCCACCAACCTCATCCAGCAGTTCCTCAACCAAGGTACCAGATTCCTGTTTTCAGTACTTTCCCTCCCTACAACATAATGACAGCGTTCTCTAGAACCATAAAGGAACTTCACACTAATCCCCTACAACATACAATTCTTTATTAATTAGATCACACGTATTGTTATTGAGTGTGTATTTTGAGATCCTACCTACATTCAAATTCGGACTCTTATTATGCTGCCCTTTGTATTAGGATATTCTATGACCTAATGTGCACATAAATCATTCCTCTTCAGTCATGGGTATAACTAGTAATTTGTTTGTTTAATTTTATTTCTGTGTTTCTCTCAATACATCATGAGTGAGAGAGATTAGGGTGCAATGAGGTGGAGAAATACAGAAACAAACAAAGCACTATCACCAATTCTTTCTCTTTTTTTTAATTATGGAAGTAATATCATCTAAGAAATTTAGGAAATGCAGATACATAGACAAAAATAATTAATTTTAACTATCTGAAATCTCCCTTCTATCAAATGCCATATTTTGGTAAACAGTCTTTCTGATTTTACCTTTTGTTATGTATATACAAAGAATATCAATTTATCCCAGGTTGATCACATTACACATATTTTTCTATAATTCAGGTTTTTACTTTCACCTGCTATATCTTGAAGTGCTACTTAATTCAAGAAGTATAGATTTAAATTATTATTTTAATGTAAGAGAATAACTGCATCTTTAAATTTTTATAAATTTAAAAATAATCCTTTACTATTTGACTTTAGGCTATTTTCAGTATTCCCTATACACACAATGAACATAATAAGAACATGTGTCCATCAGGTCTTCTTTCATGACCCTGAGTATAGATACATAATTTCTTCCTTAGGTCCTGTGCACTTCTTGTCAAGGTGCTGCTGTTGTTACTAGTATGAGATTTGTTTTTCCTGATTAACTTGGCCTGGGAATGAGCATCGGATGTAGGGAGAATTGGCCACAGTGATGAGAAATCAGAGTTAAGCCTCATGACCCCCAGGCTGTGGCCTGTATAACGGTACAAGTCAGACCACATGGAGCACTGCTGGTCTGTGGAGGCAGCTGGCCTGTCTCCATGAACTGGTCCCTAGAACTCCCATGGCCCCCCCTTGCCTTCACACTTCTTACAGATCAGTAACCTCCCCTCCAATTCAAACTGCTCTCCTGAAACTCAGAAATGGTGCAGGCACTGGGTAGACAGGGGGGCATAGAAAAGTCCCCTGACACCTGACTTCTCCTTTGGCATTCTTCTCCTAAGGGTCCTGCCATTATTCTAACAGGGGTGTGTAGAGGAGGAAAAGCAACTTCCCCTCTACCGTTCTGAGTTCTTGGCTGAGACCCCTGTATTAAAGCAAAGATTGTCAAGAAAAAGCTAGCAGAAGTTTATTAACAGGTATACCTCATCTATACATAGACGAGACCCAAGAAGAATGAGTAACTCCCTGAGGTGGCCTAAGCCCCCAGCTTAAATACCATCTTTAGTGAAGACAGAAGAAAGACAAGTGTGGGGAGGCCCGTTTTGTGGAGGTTACCAGGAAAAGCAGGAAAAACAAGGGTGATGTTTGTTATGCAAATTTAAGTCAGTTTCTCCTCTGGTGATAGTATTCTCTTGAGATTTAGAGTCCTCCTTCTCTTCCTAGTACACAGGGGGAGACACCCTTGGAAATGGAGATTTAGTTTATAAATACACATTTCCCTTGCAAAAGGGCAACTTTCTTTCTGGTTTTAGAGCTTCCTCTATGTATGTTGTTTTTCAAAATAATCAGCTTAAGATAATCCTATGCCAAAGAAACATATTTTGGGGTGGCTGATTCTGCTACTCTTCAAAACATCCCTTATCCAGGACATTTCCAAATTCAGAAAGTTCATGGGATTTTTTTCCAGTGACTGTCTACTAACCCTTTTTCAACATAACACTGCTTTCCTGAAAAGAGACTTTCAAATTTGGGTCTTTAAATTGCCACATCTACTGGGATGAGATCAATGGATTCTGACTGGAGCCATTCTCTACTCTCAGTGCTATCAAGGGCAATTTATGTTCATCCAAATTTGTATCTTATCTTGCACACTGAAATGAGTTGATGGGATAATTTAAGTTGATTTTTTCATCCTCATCTCTACTAGAAATCACTACACAGCAGCATTGCTATTGCCCACTGCCTCTGTACTCTACATAGCTCTTCCTGGGAGAAATAGTTCTTCCCTTGAGTTTAAAAAGGTTTAAAAAACCTTTTAAAGAAAAGTATTCTTCCTACCACACTCATAAAACAATGAAAAAGAAGAAAATTCACTGTTTAAATCATCTCCATACATTCCATTCGATTATATATACCACGTCAGTGATCTTTGTCTAGGTTTTTTTTTTTTCCAACTCCACCTAATTATGTTCTTAATATGTTAATTATGTTTTTTTCCCAACTCCACCTAATTATGTTCTTAATATGTTAATTATGTTCTTAATTATGTTCTTTGTTGAGGTCAACATTTAGCCGTAGATGATTCTCATTAGAGAGTGAATCCTGTTCTTAATTGTGCCTGTTTTTGGTGTATACTTCTATGTAGAAACCAAGATTGAAGGCTGTACCTAAAGAAGCTTCCAGAGAGGAGGGCTTCCAGAGGGGGCCCAAAGAAGTGATGGTGCTGAAAGCAACGGAACCATTTACATATGATGTCAGAGAAGGCGAGAGGAAGATGTTTCATGCCACAGTGGCTACTGAGAGCCAGTTCTTCCAAGTGAAGGTTTATCATGTTGACCTGAAGGAGAAGTTCATCCCAAAGAAAATCATTGCCATATCAGATTATTTTGGCCGCAGTGGGTTCCTGGAGGTGTTCAATGCCTCATCTGTGTCTGATGTTAACCCTGACCGAAAGATGGAGATCTCTAAACGCCTGATTCAAAAGGCAAATGCAACTCCTAAAATCAGTCATCTTTACTCGCAAGCTCTAGGAACATTTGTGAATGGGGTGTTTCTGGTGCATGAGGTAAGCCCACACCATTGTTCTGCAATATTTCTTCTGCAACCCTGGAACGTAAAAGTCTTAGCTGCCGAATGAATTTGGTTAACTTCATAAACACAGGAACTCAAAGCCCCCCTGACCAGGGATACCTGGGTGCCGTCTTCCCACTTCAGAATATAACATAGACAATCTCTTAACATTCTTCTTCCCAAGGTAACAGCATGCAAGTCCTCCAGAAATCATGGGATTTTAACAGCTGTGCTAATCCATTCATAGCCACCCTGAGCCAGTAAAGGGCAGAGTTTATATCTGTATATATATATAGATACATACAAATCTATATCCATCTATATATGTTTATATATATAGATATATAGAGAGAGGTGGGGGGGGCGAAGAGAGAGAGCTCTCCTTCTGGTTTTGTTTCTTTGAGTTCTGCCTCCTGTTTCAGTGACAGCTTAACTTAATTGTGAATAAAGAATTGCCCTTCCAAGCTAGGATTTCAACTATGACAACCAGAGTCAGAAATCAATAGACTACTTTGCCCTAGAATCAGCTCTTATCCACAGTTAGCTAAGATTCTGATCATCTGACCTCTAAAGTTCTCTCACTTCTTCACATTCATTCATCAAAAAATTGTTGAGCAAAAAACCTTGGCATTAACAAATAAGAGAAATATGGATGTTGAAAACGCTAGAAAAATCAAGTTGTTTCATTCCACAATATATTAATATGGGCAATAAAATGCAGAATTTTGCTGAATTCTTAGAATTAGGGTAGGTATTTCAGTCCCAACACATCATAGAAATACTAAGGTTAGCTGACCTAACCGTTATGTGAAGTATTGTTTCATAATCCATTATATATGTCTTCTAGGGTGGCTGTTTACCTATCCCCCTGTTGTTTTCCATACACTCTGTTTAAGTGACTGTGCACACATGTGCATTTGTAGAATTCATGAGTAAAGTAAGTGATACAGAAATTAGAACAATGGAAGTAGATGATCTAGATTCAAGATTGGGCAGATTAGGGAAGAATGAATAAATAGAGAAGATAGAGGAAAGAATTACATATTGAAATAATAATCTGCTTAAGGAGGACTTGCAACCATCTTTTTGAGACTCATAATAAGACATGAATGGCCTTTGTTCTCAGGGAGATCCAAAGAAACCTGTGAAGCTTATCAGACCACACTATATCCAATTTTCTTAAGAAATCTCAGCTATTCTGAGATGGGAGCAGGAAAAATTAGGAAAGTAATCCAGTTTTCTAGAAGAACCCAGCACACAAAGACTTAAAGGAAGGAAAGACAGAAAGAGAATTTAAATGGGGGGATAAACTGAACAAGATATCTTACACTATTTGGTACCTGTAATTCTGGACCTCCAGCTCATATTAACTGGTCTGAGACAACAGTTTCCACTAACACCCTATATTTTTCAAAGTTGTGGAAATTCCTGATCCAGTTCTCAGAAGATGGATGCTAATTTTCTTTTGCAGAAATTGGTACGTAATGAATGCATATATTATGAAATACAAGATAATACAGGAGTGATGGAAGTCCTGGTTTATGGAGAACGACTGACCAGAATCAGCTGTGAGAAAGGCGATAGACTTACACTCATCTGCTTTGAATTGGCAGTAAGTGGGGATAAGAGGCAGCTGAGATCCATAATTCACAGTTTCATCAAGGTGAGATTTTCTGGGGGGTCATTATTGTTCCAAAGTAGAAGTCTTTAAGAAAACTAGACTGCTGTTACTACGGAGAGTCCAGCAGGTGGAACGAGAACTAATTTTTGCCATTTAGTGGGTGTAAAGTTTCTTTTCATTATTCTTTTTTTTAATGATATTTTTAAATTTATTTTTTTTGTATTGAAGTATAGTTTACAATGTTTTCTTAGTTTCAAGTGTACAGCAAATGGGATCAGTTACACACACACACACACACACACACACACACACACACACACACACACACACATATATATATTCATTTTCAGATTCTTTTCCCTTATAGGTTATTACAAGATACTGAGTATAGTTCTCTGTGCTATACAGTAGGTCCTCAGTTACCTATTTTATAGATAATAATGTGCATATGTTAATCCAAAACTCCTAATTTACTCCCGCTTCTCCCACTGCTATCCTCTTTGGTAACCATAAGTTTGCTTTCTATGTCTGTCAATCTATTCCTGTTTTGTAAATAAGTTCATTTGTATCATTTTTTTAGATTCCACATATAAATAATAACATATGATAATTGTCTTTCTCTGACTACTTCACTTAGTATGATAATCTCTAGGTCCGTCCATGTTGCTTCTAATGACATTATTTCATTCTTTTTATGGCTGAGTAGTATTCCATTGTATATATGTACCACATCTTCTTTATCCATTCATTTGTCGATGGACATTTAGGTTGGTTCCATGTACTGGTTATTGTAGTGCTGCAGTGAACATTGTGGTACATGTCTCTTTTTGAATTATGGTTTTCTCAGGGCATATGCCCAGTAGTGGGATTGCTGGGTCATGTGGTAACTCTATTTTTAGCTTTTTAAGGAACCTCCATACTGTTCTCCATAGTGGCTGCACCAATTTACATTCCCAACAACAGTGTAAGGAAGGTTTCTTTTTCTCCACACCCTCTCCAGCATTTGTTACTTGTAACTATTTTTTTCTTTACATTATCTCATTTAATCCACATAGTATCTTTTTCTTAATATATTTTTATTGGAGTATAATTGCTTTACAATACTGTGTTAGTTTCTATTGTATACCATAGTGAATCAGTCATATGCATATATGTCCTTCCCTCTTGAGCCTCCCTCCCATCCACCCTATCCCACCCCTCTAGGTCATCATCCTCTTTTCCATAGTGGTTGTAACAATTTACATTCTCACCAACAGTGCAGCAGGTTTCCTTTTCCCCACACCCTTTCCAGCATTTATTGTTTCTAGATTTTTTGATAACGGCCATTCTGACCGGCGTGAGGTGCTACCTCATTGTAGTTTTGATTTACATTTCTCTAATAATTAGTGATGTTGAGCATCTTTTCATGTGCCTCTTGACCATCTGTATGTCTCACTTGGTGAAATGTCAATTTAGGTATTCCACCCAATTTTTAATTAGATTGTTGTTTTTTTTTTTTGATATTGAGCTCCATGAACTGTTTGCATATTTTGGAGATTAATCCTTTGTCTGTTGTTTCACTTGCAAATATTTTCTCCCATTCTGAGGGTTGTCTTTTTGTCTTGTTTATGGTTTCCTTTGCTGTGCAAAAGCTTTTAAGTTTAATTAAGTCCCATTTGTTTATTTTTGTTTTTTTTCTATTACGCTAGGAGGTGGGACAAAAAAGATCTTGCTGTGGTTTATGTCAAAGAGTGTTTTTCCTATATTTTCCTCTAAAAGTTTTATAGTGTCTGGGCTTACATTTATGTCTTTAATCCATTTGGAGTTTATTTTTGTGTATGGTGTTAGGTAGTTGCTCTAATTTCATTCTTTTACATGTAGTTGTCCAGTTTTCCCAGCACCACTTATTGAAGAAGTTGTCTTTTCTCCATTGTATGTTCTTGTTTCCTTTGTTGTAAATTAGGTGACCGTATGTGTGTGAGTTTATCTCTGGGCATTCTATCCTGTACCATTGATCTGTATTTCTGTTTTTGTGCCAGTACCATACTGTCTTGATTACTGTAGCTTTGTGGTATAGTTTGAATTTGGGGAGCCTGATTTCTCCAACCCCATTTTTCTTTCTCAAGATCGCTTTGGCAACTCAGGGTCTTTTGTGTTCCTTACAACTTGTAAAACGTTTTGTTCTAATTCTGTGAAGAATGCCATTGGTAGTTTGATAGGGATTGCATTGAATCTGTAGATTGCTTTTGATTCTTCCAGTCCAAGGACATGGTATATTTCTCCATCTGTTTATGTCATCTCTGATTTCTTTCATCAGTATTTTATAATTTTCTGAGTACAAGTCTTTCACCTCTTTAGGCAGGTTTATTCCTAGATACTTTATTCTTTCTGTTGCAATTGTAAATGGGAGTGTTTCCTTAATTTCTCTTTCTGATTTTTCGTTATTGGTGTATAGGAACGCCAGAGGTTTCTGTGCATTAATTTTGTATCCTGCAACCTTACCAAATTCATTGATTAGTTCTATTAGTTTTCTGGTGGCATCTTTAGGATTTTCTATGTATAGTATCATGTCATCTGCAAACAGTGACAGTTTTACTTCTTCTTTTCCAATTTGTATTCTTTTTCTTTCTTTTTCTTCTCTGATTGCCATGGCTAGAACTTCCAAAAATATGTTGAATAAGAGTGGCAAGAGTGGATATCCTTGTCTTGTTCCTGATCTTAGTGGAAATGCTTTCAGTTTTTCGCCATTGAGTATGATGCTTGCTGTGGGTTTGTCATATATGGCCTTTATTATGTTGAGGTAGGTTCCCTCTATACCCATTTTCTGGAGGGTTTTTATCATAAATAGGTGCTGAGTTTTGTCAAAAGCTTTTTCTGCATCTATTGAGATGTTCATATGGTTTTTATTCCTTAATTTGTTAATGTGGTGTATCACATTGATTGATTTGCATATATTAAAGAATCCTTACATCCCTGGGATGAATCCCACTTTACTGTGGTGTATGATCCATTTAATGTGTTGTTGTATTCTGTTTTCTAGTACTTTGTTCAGGATTTTTGCATCTATGTTCATCAGAGATATTGATCTATAATTTTCTTTTTTTAGGATATCTTTTTCTGGTTTTGGTATCAGGGTGATGGTGGCTTTCTAGAATGAATTTGGGAGTGTTTCTCCCTCTGCAATTTTTAGAAGAGTATGAGAAGGGTCAGTGTTAGCTCTTCTCTAAATGTGTGATAGAATTCGCCTGTGAAACCATCTGGTCCTGGACTTTTCTTTTTTTGAAGATTTTTAATTACGGTTTCAATTTCATTACTTGTGATAGGTCTGTTTATATTTTCTAATTCTTCCTGGTTCAGTCTTGGAAAATTGTACCCTTCCAAGAATTTGTCCATTTCTTCGTGGCTGTCCATTATATTGGCATAAAGTTGTTGGTAGTAGTCTCTTATATTCCTTTGTATTTCTGCAGTGTCAGTTGTGATTTCTCCTTTTTCATTTCTAATTTTATTGATTTGCGTACTCTCCCTTTTTTTTCTTGATGAGTCTGGCTAAGGGTTTATCAATTTTGCCTATCTTCTCAGAGAACCAAGTTTTAGTTTTATTGATCCTTGCTATTGTTTTCTTCATTTCTATTTCATTTATTTCTGCTCTGATCTTTATGATTTCTTTCCCTCTACTGACTTTGGGTTTTCTTTGTTCTTTCTCTAGTTGTTTTAAGTGTACGGTTAGATTGTGTATTTGAGATTTTTCTTGTTTCTTGAGGTGATATTGAATTGCTATAAACTTCCCTCTTAGAACTGCTTTTGCTGCATCAAAAGCTTTTGTCAAAAGCTTTTTCTGCATCTATTGAGATGTTCATATGGTTTTTATTGCTTTTATTCCTATAGGTTTTGGGTCGATGTGTTTTCATTGTCATTTGTTTCTATGTACTTTTTTATTGCTTCTTTGATTTCTTCAGTGGTCTCTTGGTTATTTAGTAGTGCACTGTTTAGCCTCCATGTATTTGTGTTTTTTCAGTATTTTTTCCTGTAATTGATTTCCAATCTCATAGTGTTGTGGTCAGAAAAGATGCTTGATATGATTTCAATTTTCTTAAATTTTCTGAGGCTTGATTTGTGTCCAAAGATGTGATGTATCCTGGAGAATGTTTCATGTGCACTTGAGAAGAAAGTGTATTCTGCCACTTTTGGGTGTAATGGTCTATAAATATCAATTAAATCTATCTGGTCTATTGTGTCATTTAAAGCTTGTGTTTCCTTATATATTTTGTTTGGATGATATGTCCATTGGTGTAAGTGTGGTGTTAAAGTCCCCTACTATTATTGTGTTACTGTTGATTTCTTCTTTCATGGTTCTTAGCATTTGCCTTATATATTGAGGTGCTCCTATGTTGGGTGCATGAACATTTATAATTGTTATATCTTCTTCTTGGATTGATCCTTTGATCATTATGTAGTGTCCTTCCTTATCTCATGTAACAGTCTTTATTTTAAAGTCTATTTTATCTGATATGAGTATTGCTAATCCAGCTTTCTTTTGATTTCCATTTTCATGAAATATCTTTTTCCATCCCTTCGCTTTCAGTCTGTATGTGTCCCTAGTCTTAAGTGGGTCTCTTGAAGACAGCATATATATGTGTCGTATTACTGTATCCATTCAGCCAGTCTGTGCCTTTTGGTTGGGGAATTTAATACATTTACATTGAAAGTTATTATTGATATGTATGCTCCTATTACCACTTTTTAAATTGTTTTGGCTTTGTTTTTGTGGGTCTTTTTCTTCTCTTGTTTTTCCCACCTAGAGAAGTTTCTTTAGCATTTGTTGTAAGGCTGGTTTGGTGGTGCTGAATTCTCTTAGCTTTTGCTTGTCTGGAAAGCTTTTGATTTCTTGTTAAATCTGAATGAGATCCTTGCTGGGGAGAGTAATATTGGTTGTAGGTTTTTCTCTTTCATCACTTTAAGTATATCCTGCCACTCCCTTCAGGCCAGCAGAGTTTCTGCTGAAAAATCTGTGTATGGGGATTCCTTTGTATATTGTCTTTGCTTTTCCCTTGCTGCTTTTAATATTTTTTCTTTGAATTGAATTTTTGTTAGTTTGATTAATATGTGTCTTGGTGTGTTTTTCCTAGGGTTTATCCTGTATGGGACTCTCTGTGCTTCCTGGACTTGGGTGACTATTTCCTTTCCCATGTTAGGCAAGGTTTTGACTATAATCTCTTCAAATATTTTCTCAGACCCTTTCTTTTCTTCTTCTTCTTCTGGGACCCCTATAATGTGAATGTTCGTCCATTTAGTGTTGTCCTAGAGGTCTCTGAGATAGTCTTCAATTTTTTTCTTTTTTTTTTCCTTTATTATGCTCCTCAGCAGTTATTTCCACCATTTTGTCTTCCAGCTCACTTATTTGTTCTTCTGCCTCAGTTATTCTGTTATTGATTCCTTCTAGTGTATTTTTCATTTCAGTTATTGTGTTGTTCATCTCTTTGTTTGTTCTTTATTTCTTCTAGATCTTTGCTAAACATTTCTTGTATTTTCTCAATCCGTGCCTCCATTCTATTTCCACAATTCTGGATCATCTTTGCTATCATTACTCTGAATTCTTTTTCAGGTAAATTGTGTATTTCCTCTTCATTTATTTGGTGTTGTACGTTTTTTACCTTGCTTCTTCATCTGTGACATATTTTTTTGCCCTCTCATTTTTTTTTTTTTAATTAGTGGGATGGTGTTCCTGTCTTACTTGCTGTTTGGTGTGAGGCTTCCAAAACTGGAGTTTGTAGGCTGTTGGGTAGAGCTGGGTCTTGGTGCTGAGATGACGACCTCTGTGAGACCTCAGTTTGATGAATATTCCCTGGGGTCTGAGATTCTCTGTTAGTCCAGTGGTTTGGACTTGGAGGTTCCACTGCAGGAGCTTCTGCCCAACCTGGCTCATAAATGAAGATCCTGCAAACCGTGGGGGTGGCAAAAAAAAAAAAAGAGAGAGAGAGGGAACAATAACAATGTAGAAAATAAAATTGGACTAGGAAACTAACAGATACGTTAGAAAGAATATAAAAATATAAATGAATTATCAACTGGAAGGTACCACAATAGTAAAAAAGAGGAGGAGGGAAAAGAAAAAAAAATGGTGGAAAAGGCCTTGATTGTGGAGGGTAGGGCCTAAGCAAGGTCAAGGTTTGGGCAGTGGACAGGGCCTATGCTTAGGACCCACAGTGCTGGAAAAGGCTCTGGGAGCAGTGGGGCGTGGGGCCTAGGCTCAACTGAACAGAGGTCCTAGAGGGTAGGAGACCTCAACTGGGAGCCCAGCGGGCTTCCTGGGCTTGAGTGGGTGAGGCAAACACCCTCCTCTCCTCTCCTGCTCCTCCCTCCTAAAGGGCCCTTCCTGCCTGCCTCTCCTGATCTCCCTGACCTCCCTCCTATGTTCCCAAGGACCCACGTGGCCTGGAGGGGCCTTTGGAAGGCAGGGCATTGGCCTGGGAGCTCAGCAGGCTCCCTGGGCCCGAGTGGGTGGGGCAGTCACCCTCCACTCCTCTCCAGCTCCTCCTCCCAGAGGGCCCCTCCTACCTGCGTCTCCTGATCTCCCTGTCCTCAGGGGTGCCAATCCTGTCTGACCTCCCCCTTCAGTCCCCCCACATCTTACCCATTCACTTCAGGGTTCCTCCATCTCCTTGGACATCAGGGTCCTCCACTGGCAGGCTGGGTCCTCCAACTAGGCAGGCTCCCTAGTTGTGGGGAGATGGTAACTCGGTGTCTTCCCATACCGCTATCTTTTTTTTTTTTTTGGCGGTACATGGGCCTCTCACCGTTGTGACCTCTCCCATTGCAGAGCACAGGCTCCAGACGCACAGGCTCAGTGGCCTTGGCTCACGGACCCAGCCACTTCGTGGCATGTGGGATCCTCCCGGACCAGGGCATGAACGCGTGTTCCCTGCATCGGCAGGCATACTGTCAACCACTGTGCCACTAGGGAAGCCCATACTGCCATCTTGACTCTGCCCCCTTGTAGTCTTTTTAATGATTGCCATTCTGACTGGTATGAGGTTACACTTCATTGTAGTTTTGATTTGCATTTCTCTAATAATTAGCAATATTGAGCATCTTTTTATGAGTTTGTTGGCCGTTATATGTCTTCTTTAGAGAAATGTATATTTAGGTCCTCTGCCCATTTTTTGATTGGGTTTGTTATTTTGATATTAAGCTGTATGAGCTGTTTGTATATTTTGGAAGTTAATCCCTTGTTGGTAGCATCATTTGCAAATATTTTCTCCCAGGCCATAGGTTGTCTTTTCGTTTTGTTTATGGTTTCCTTTGCTATGCAAAAGCTTTAAGTTTAATTAAGTCCCATTTGGTCATTTTTGTTTTCATTTCCATTACTCTAGGAGACTGATCCAAAAAAATATTGCTGCAACTTATTTCAAAGAGTGTTCTGCCTATGTTTGTGATAGGTGTTTTATAGTATCGGGTCTTACATTTAGGTCCTTAATCCATTCTGAGTTTATTTTTGTATATGGTGTTAGGGAATGTTCTAACTTGATTCTTTTAGATGTAGCTGTCCAGTTTTCCCAGCACCACTTATTGAACAGACTGTCTTTTCTCCATTGTATATTCTTGCCTCCTTTGTCATTGATTAATTGACCATAAGTGTGTGGGTTTATTTCTGGGCTTTCTATCCTGTTCTGTTGATCTATATGTTTGTTTTTATGGCAGTACCATACTGTTTTGATTACTGTAGTTTTGTAGTAGTCTGAAGTCAGGGAGCGTGATTCCTCCAGCTCCATTCTTCTTTCTCAATATTGTTTTGGCTATTTGGAGTCTTTTGTGTTTCTATACAAAATAAAAAAAAAATTTTCCAGTCCTTTGAAAAATGCTATTGGTAATTTTATAGGGATTGCACTGAATCTGTTGATTGCCTTAGGTAGTATGGTCATTTTAACAATATTGATTCTTCCAATCCAAGAACATGATATACTTTTCCATCTGTTTGTGCCATCTTCAATTTCTTTCATCAGCATCTTATAGTTTTCATTTAAGGGTACTTTTAATCATATTGAAGAGAGAAACTTCAGAGAGGCTATTAAAGGATATGATATCTAAGCTAAATATTGTAGAATTGTTTGAATTTTCAGACCAGGTAGATTATTTAGTAAATTTGGACTTCCTTAAGGCAGATTTGTTTCAAATACTGGTTCTGTCATTTGCTAGGTGACTAATAACTTAAATACTAGGAACCTCTGATTCATCATGTATAGAATAGAAGAAATACCTTTTATCCCAGAGGATAGTTAACAGAGCTCATTTCAATCTAAATGATCAAGGATGCCCCTGAGCATTTCAGAACACAAAGTTACCTGCCTTTAGTGAGATACACATACTGGTCTACAACAGAGGTGTTTGGTCCTACAGGGAAAATTCCATGGTCTTTGTCAAACTCACATATACACATTCATGTGGGATGGATTCGTGGAACACTAACAAAAGTTAACACAGCCATACCTTGTTTTATTGCACTTCATTTTCTTGTGCTTTCCAGATATTGCTTTTTTTTTTCTTTTTTTTTTTTTTTTGACAAATTGAGAAATTGAGGGTTTGTAGCAATCCTGTGTAGAGCAAGTCTCCTGGTGCCATTTTTCCAAAACATTTGTCACTTTGACTCTGTGTCATGTTTGGCAAGTCTCATAATATTTCAGCCTTTTTCATTATTCTTATATTTGTCATGGTGATCTGTGATCAGTGATGTTGCTATTGAAATCATTTGGAGTGCCATGAACCGCACACCCATATAAAATGGCAAATTTCTTTCATAAATGTTATGTGTGTTCTCACTGCTCCACTGATGGGCCATTCCCCCATCTCTCTCCCTCTCCTTGGGCCTCCCTATTCCCTGAGACAAAACAATATTGAAATTAGGCTAATTAATAACCCCACAGAGGCCTCTAAGTGTTCAAGTGAAAGGAAGACTCACATATCTCTCAGGTTAAATCAAAAACTAGACATATTTAAGCTTAGTGAGGAAGGCAAAAAAGAGGTCAAAAGCTAGATATCTTGCATTAAATAGACAAGTTGTGAATGTACAGAAAAACGTTTTAAAGGAATTTTAAAATGTTATGCCAGTGAACCTATGAATAACAAATCAAAACAGCCTTATTTTTTATATGGAAAAAGTTTTAGTGGTCTGGATAGAAGGTCAAACCAGCTACAATAGTCCCAGAGTAAGGTCCTAACACTTTTCAATTCTGTGAAGGCTGAGAGATATAAGAAATCTGCAGAAGAAAAGTTTGAAGTTAGCAGAAGTTGGTTCATGAGGTTTAAGAAGCCATCTCTATAACATAAAAGTACAAGGTGAAGCAGCGCGTGCTGCTGATGTAGAAGCTGCAGCTAAGTTATACAGAAGATCTAGCAGAGATGACTGATAAAGGTTGCTACACTCAACAACAGATTTTCAATGAAGATGAAACAGCCTGATATTGGAAGAAGATGCCATCTAGGACTTCCATAGCTAGAGAGGAGAAGTCAGTGCATGGTTTTAAAGCTTTGAAGGATGGACTGACTCTCCTGTTATGGACTAACGCAGCTGGTGACTAAGTTGAAATCAGTGCTCACTGACCACTCTGAAATTCTGAGGGCCCTTAAGATTGCTAAGTCTACTCTGCCTCTGCTCTTGTAAATGGCACAATAAAGCCTGGATGACAGTGCATCTGTTTACAACATGGTTTACTGAATATTTTAAGCCCACTGTTGAGACCTACTGCTCAGAAAAAAAAAGATTCCTTTTAAAATATTACTGCTCATTGACAATGCACCTGATCACCTAAGAGCATTGATGGAGATGTACAACGAGATTAATGTTGTTATCATGCTAACACAACATCCATTCTGCAGCCCAGGGATTATTATTTAAGCAATACATTTCACAAGGCTATATAGCTGCAGTAGATATGATTCTTCTGATGGATCAGGGCAAAGTCAAATAAAAATCTTCTGGAAAGGATTCACCATTCTAGATGTCATTAAGAACATTCCTATTTCATGGGAAGAGGTCAACATACCAACATGAATGAGAGTTTGAAGGAAATTTGAAGGAAGTTTGATTCCAACCCTCATGGATGATTTTGAAAGGTTCATGACTTCAGTGGAGGAAGTAACTGTAGATGTGGTAGATATAGCAAATGAACTAGAATTAGAAGTGGAGCCTGAAGATGTTACTGAATTGCTGCTATCTCATGATGAAACTTCAGCGTATAATGAGTTGCTTCTTATGGGTGAATTAAAAAAATGGCTTCTTAAGATGGAATCTACTCCTGATGATGCTGCTGTGAATACTGTTGAAATGACAACAAAGGATTTAGAATATTACACAAACTTAGTTGATATAGCTTTGGCAGGGTTTGAGAAGTTTGGTTCCAATTTTGAAAGAAGTTCTACTGTGTGTAAAGTGCTATTCTCGGTGAGGAAAAAAATTTATTTTACCCTCCTGGATTCTTCGGCTGGTCTAAGAATTAAATTGACATGAGACAGATAAACAGAAGTAGAGCAAACAAAAGTTTAATAGCATGCATACATGGGAGAGACCCAGAAAAAGTGAGTAACTCACCAAGATGACTGAAACCCTCACCTTAAATACCAACTTCAGTTAATGACAAAAGAGTATGTTGGGGGTAGTTGTTTGGGACTTCCACTGGGGAGAAAGACAATTCACATGAAGATGGAAAAACAAATGTTTTGGTAAACAAATGGTTTCTGGGCATGCAGAGAGGATGGGACACAGACTGGACTCTGATCTCTGGGCCCTGCCAAGTTTTCCTCCACTACACCTAGCCCATATTCTTTGCAGATACCTCTGAGGAGGCCTTTATTCTGCGAACAGCCCCTTTATCTAAATTCTTTACACAGCTAAAGGGGAGGTGAAAAGAAAGACTTACAGACTCTTTCTTAAAGATAATCAACATAAATTAATCCTCATGCCAGAAAGACATATTTTGGGGTGGTAAACGTGGCAAACTTTGTTCCCCTACACTATCAAACAGCAATGCATGCTATAGAGAGATTTTCCATGAAAAGGAAGAGTCAGTCAATCCAGCAGACTTCCTCATTGTCTTATTTAAGAAATTGCCACCACCACCCCAACCTTCAGCAACCATCACCTTCATCAGTCGGCAGCCATCCACATCCAGGCAAGATCCTCCTCCATAAAAAAAAGAGTATGACTCACTGAAGATTCAGATGATGGTTAATGTCTTTTTAGCAATAAAGTATTTTTGATTCAGGTATGTACATTAATACATTGATTAATACATTAATTAATGCTACTGCATTAATAGACTACAGTATGGTGTAAACATAAGTTTTCTATGCGCTGAGAAAGCAAATAAATTGTGTGTCATTTTATTGCAATATTCGCTTTATCACAGTGGTCTGGAACTGAGCCCATAATATCTTCAATGTATGCCTGCACTGGAATGCAAACAGATCAAATACAAAGGCTGACATATCAGGCACTCAGAAATGCACATGCTCTTTTTTTTTTTTTTTACTTATTACAAACTTTAATTAAAGCCTATTCTCTAATCTGACATTTAAGTGAAATAGTAGATATAAAAAATGTCTTTACGATTAAGTGTTCTCCCCAAAATCTCTTTTGTGACTGAGGTTGTAAAAAACTCTCAAACTATAATTTTGCTCCCTGCCATTCATCATGATGGTGCTTTTAGTGCTCTCTGGATTTCTAGTCTGTGTATAGATGCCTATGTAGGAATAAAGGACATCAAACTTGGAGTACTTAATTGCAGTTAATCCCATAGGACCCAATCATTGCACAAAACATGTGGAATCAGCTAATGTCGAATTTGCTTATTACTGAAGATAGTCAATGTGGAACAGAGCTTGCTTGAGTGGATGATATTGATAATTTTGGACATGTGCTAAATATCGTACATAGATCTTCTCATTTAATTTTCAGAATAACCCTATGCAGTAGCTACTCTGATGATCCTTTTTTTTTTTTTTTGCGGTACGCGGGCCTCTCACTGCCGTGGCCTCTCCCGCCGCGGAGCACAGGCTGCGGACGCGCACGCCCAGCAGCCATGACTCACGGGCCCAGCCGCTCCTCGGCATGTGGGATTCTCCTGGACCGGGGCACGAACCCGCGTCCCCTGCATCAGCAGGCGGACTCTCAACCACTGTGCCACCAGGGAAGACCCCCCCCTTTTTTTTTTTTTAACATCTTTATTGGAGTATAATTGCTTTACAACGGTGTGTTAGTTTCTGCTTTACAACAAAGTGAATCAGCTATACATATGTATATATCCCCATATCCCCTACCTCTTGCATCTCCCCTCCTCCCATCCTCCCTATCCCACCCCTCTAGGTGGTCACAAAGCAGCGGGTTGATCTCCCTGTGCTATGCGGCTGCTTCCCACTAGCTACCTATTTTACATTTGGTAGTATATATAAGTCCATGCCATTCTCGCACTTCTTCCCAGCTTACCCTTCCCCCTCCCCGTGTCCTCAAGTCCATTCTCTATGTCTGCGTCTTTATTCCTGTCCTGTCCCTAGGTTCTTCAGAACCATTTTTTTTTCAAGATTCCATATATATGTGTTAGCATACGGTATTTGTTTTTCTCTTTCTGACTTACTTCACTCTGTATGACAGTCTCTAGGTCCATCCACCTCACTACAAATGACTCAGTTTCATTTCTTTTTATGGCTGAGTAATATTCCATTGTATATATGTGTCACATCTTCTTTATCCATTCATCTGTCGATGGACACTTAGGTTGCTTCCATGTCCTGGCTATTTTATTGTAAACAGAGCTGCAATGAGCATTGTGGTACATGACTCTTTTTGAATTATGGTTTTCTCAGGGTATATGCCCAGTAGTGGGATTGCTGGGTCATATGGTAGTTCTAGTTTTAGTTTTTTAAGTAACCTCCATACTGTTCTCCATAGTGCATCAATTTACATTCCCACCAACATGCACATGCTCTTTGATCTTGCCATTACTCAGACTCTCAATGATATATCCCAATCCTTCCTTCACAGCATGGTGCCAGGAATAACTTTTGCCCCTTTCTTCCACCTTTCTTTCCAGTAAGAACTTTCCCTTCAACTCTTGGCTTTGCGTACACCTGCTCCTTCCTCTCTCTTGTTCTCCAACAACTCCTGCCTGTCCACATGCACTCACGCTGGGTGTGAGTGCATATCTCATTTCAGGGTTCCAGCCAAGAATTGGGAGTGTTGACTCAAAAGACAGGAATTCACTAAAGAAGATAGGTGAGAGTGGGAGGAGAGCCCCTCAGACGGGAAGAGAAAAAGGGATGCAGCCCATAGCAAGGTGACACAGTGTGAGTGAAGGGGGAAATGTATAATCAGGGTCATCTCATTGTTTATCTTATCTCTTTCTTCTTCAAGGTCACCAAGGCCAGGAAAATCAAGGAACAACCATTCGATCCTGAATCATATATGGAAACCTGATTATAGCTGTTCTTCTAAAAACCTGGATGTCATTAATATTGATGTTTATGGAGCTAAGATCTAAGTACAGAAAAAAAGTATATATGTATACATATGGTTGAAATACCACAATATGTATACTAGCCATTAATTCTTAAGGATGGGGTGCTCTGCATTTTTTTATACTTCTCTGTATCATCTCAATTCCTCATTTTGCATCTATAACTTTTATAATTTGGAAATAATAATAAACATGATTTTTCCTAAAGACATGCCTCCCTAGGAGTCTAGTTCATTGCTTAAAAGCAAATAGTCTGTGGGCTGCAAATCAGATAGGGATACTTAAGACCCAAGCAATATTTGGATTTATACTTTGGTTGTGATCTTTACAGAATATAACTCTGGTAAAGAATGAACAGGTTGAACAAGCTGTGCCCTGCTCAAAGAAACCCAAGAAGAAGGCAGAGCAGCTGAAACTAGTCTGTGCTTCAATTGCCAACCCCTATCGTAGGGTGGAGTTGCTTTAGTCCAAAACAATGATATCTTTTCAGAATTGATCTCCTGGAGGGGCCATAATTGGGTAATTTGTGTACCAAATAAGGCAGCTTCTGATGATTTGCATGAAGTCACTAGTATATGTTGGAAGTAATTCTAGCCCTGTCTGATGTGAAATAACTGGTTCCACTTACT
Organism: Tursiops truncatus; assembly: GCF_011762595.2. Taxonomy (NCBI): domain Eukaryota; kingdom Metazoa; phylum Chordata; class Mammalia; order Artiodactyla; family Delphinidae; genus Tursiops; species Tursiops truncatus. The sequence goes on from NC_047034.1 coordinate 69,598,242, forward strand.
TATTCAGGTACTGACGGGTAAGTAGCTCTGCAGCTATACTTCCTGGTTCTCACATGTGTGGATCCTATGAGGAAGTTGCTCCAGGCAAAGACTTGCATTAGGCAAACACTGACGAATAATTAATTTAGTTTAGAGTACAATGGCGGAAAGTAGATAGCTAACACTGAAATTTACAATGTAGTTTTTTACATGTATTTTATTGAAGTAGAGTTGATTTATAGTGTGTGTTAATTTCTGCTGTACAGCAAACTGATTCAGCTATACATATGAATGTATTCTTTTTTGTATTCTTTTCCATTATGGTTTATTACAGGATATTGAATATAGTTTCCTTACAGTGTATTTCTTGATCACATATTTGGTACCTGGTGTTTTGCAATTATTTTGTGTCACTTAATCTTATATTAGCTCTAGAGGGTTGATAATGTTCTTCTTTTCACTCCCCTAGTAAGAAAAATAAGGGACAGAAGGTAAGATCATGTTCCTAATGATTAGAACAGTCCATCATAACAAGAATTTCCCTCATGACACTTTATTGTCAAAGCTTCCTCCAATCCAAGCTCCTGGTAACCACTGACATAGTTTCTTAACTTAAACTTTTCCCTTTTCCAGAGTTTCCTAAAATGGAAGTTAAAATGTATATAGCATTTTGAGTCTGACTTCTTTCACTTAGTATAGTATGTTTAAGATTCATCCATGTAGTTGTGTATATCAGTTTATTCCTGTTTATTGCTGCATAGAATTCAATGTGTGGACCCACCAAAGTTTGTTTATCCATTCCCCAAGTGAGGAGCAATTGGATTGTTGACACTTTGACATATTTACAAATAAAATTGCTGCAGATATTCGCACGCAGATTTTTGTGTGAACCTGTGTTATCATTTTCAATGAATAAAAATCTTGGGGTGAGACTGTTGGTTCATATGATAAATGTATTTCAAATATATAAGAAATTGCCGGGCTTCCCTGGTGGCGCAGTGGTTGAGAGTCCGCCTGCCGAGGCAGGGGACACGGGTTCGTGCCCCGGTCCGGGAAGATCCCACATGCCGCGGAGCGGCTGGGCCCGTGAGCCACGGCCGCTGAGCCTGTGCTCCGCAACGGGAGAGGCCACAACAGTAAGAGGCCCGCATAGCGCAAAAAAAAAAAAAAAAAAAAAAAAAGAAATTGCCAAACTGTTTTCTAAGGTGGCTGTAGCATTTTTCATTCCCCTGAGCAATGTGTGAGAATATCAGTTGCTCTGCATCCACCTCAGAGTTTAGCATTGTAAGTGCATGTTAATTTTAAAAAACAAAGAAACTATCCAACTTTTTTGCCAAGTTCTGTACCACTTAACATTCTTGCCACCATTGCATGACAGTTCTACTTCCTCCTCATCTTCATCAGCCCCTGGTATGGTCAATCTTTTTAAATTTTAGTCATTCTAATTGGTGCATAGTGGTATCTCACTGTAGTTTTATTCTGCATTTCCCTAAAGATAAATAAGGCTGAGCATCTTTTTATGTCCTTATTTGCCACCTATGTATTTCTTTTTGCCCATCTTAAAAATTCAGCTGTTTGTTTGCATGATACTGAGTTTTGAGAATCCTTTATAAATTCTGGGTACAGGGTCTTTAGTGGCTATGTGACTAGCAAATACTATGTCTCAATCTTTGGCTTGCCTTTTCATGATTTAAAGGTAACTTTTGAAAAGACGTTCATTTTGGTGAAGTTTAAATTATCAAAAAATTTTCTTATGTATACCTTTTTAATGCTTGGGGAAAAAATCAAAAGAAGAATGTGGCACATGAAAATTATATCAAATTCAAATTTCAATGTCCACCATACAGTTTTATTGGACACAAACATGCTCATTCATCTATGGATTGTCTATGGCTCCTTTGGTAGCCAGTGCAAGGTTAAGCATCCGTAACAGAGACTCTAGGGCCCACATAGTTTAAAATATATGCTATTTGGTGCTTTACAGAAAAATTTTGCCAAGCCCTTTTTTGGAACCTTAGTGGTCTTCTAGTACACTTAAACATAAGAAAAAAGTAAATTTTATATTAACTTCATTTTTCAGATTATCAGTGAGGTTGACAATCTTTTCATGCTATAAATCTTTGATATTTGATTTCCTGTGAATTTGGTTATTTTTACTCATCTGTATGGAATTGTTTATCCAGGAATTATCCCATTCTGACTAGCCTGGGTTTGGGAAGGAACCTGTGTACTGCTGCTCTCCAGTAACTCACAGTCTGATTGAAGAGGCTGTCTGTATTAGGTATTCTTCAATTAAATGCTGTTTAGACCAGTTGATCTGAATTGATCCATTTCATTTCAATTTTTGACCTTAATAACCTGGATGAAGAAAACATATACATAGTCTGAGATGAAGTTGATCAATTACCCCTTCAATGCTCCACTGTCCTCCTAAAGTGCATCTTTCTTTTCTTCTCATAAAATTATCTTCTTTCCTTCCTCCTAGTACATTGTTCACTCTTGAATCACTCTTCTGAAGTTAAATCTGGCTCGAGATATACACTCCTACTTAACAAGGTCACATATGCCAGTGTCTCAAGTCTCCACCCCACTCTTAAAAAGGGAGACAGCAGCCAGTGCAAACAAAGCTAAGAAATGGGGAAGAGGACCAAGTAGTGGCAGCAAGATGTACTGGTATGTGGGAGAGACGAAAAGTCAGCAGTACGGGTTTATCCTGATTCAATTTCCCTGGACTATGATAGGTGCAAGGAATTGGCTTTGAGAAATGTGTCCTCAAGGTATACCTGGTCTGTGTCTACTTTTATATACCTCTTTCAGAATAATTTGTCCAACTTTGGGCAAACCGCCTGCATTAGACTTAGTGTTGAACACTAAGTATTCAACAGTCTGTAGGGTTGTGTGGGTACCACAGCATGTGTCTCTGCTTTATGAAGTCCATGTCCTCTTAACTGTGTGCCTAGGATGTGTATTTCCTAAAAGGAAACTCCTAAGTTCTGTGAGCTGTAAGCGTACTAAATATCAGGGTCTTCCACACCATATCCTCTTCAATAGCACCTGTCCAGTTTGCTGAAAGCGAACACAAAACATTATCCTTTTGGAGAGTTGCCTTTCCTCCGTGAAGTTCTCACCTTAATGAAACTATGAACTCCAGATTTTAGCTGTAGTTTTTCTCCAGCTTTTGACAGCTTGAAGAATGTAAGTTGAAGTTTATCCCCTTCTTTACACTGGATTTTGTTCTCTTTTCCAAACACCAAATACTTTCATCCTTCCTGTGTTGTCATTTAGGTCATATTTTATATATATATATATATATATATATATATATATATATATATATGATTCCTCTGTTCTGCTTTCTGCAAAAATAAAATCAACACCCAACTTTTGGTAATCTGATTAAGGAATGCCATGTCAATCACACATCAGAAGTGCCAGCAACAGCCTCCAGAAAGAGATATAAGGGAAAAATTACAGGTTGAATCTGGCATGTATACAGCTAGTAGATGTTAGCAACTTCAAGTGGAGAAGATAGTTATGTTTTTCTTAGATCCTATTGCCTCTTACATCCATCTTTCCAGTCCCAAGCTCCCTTCCCTTAGGAGGCTAGGATGGCCATGTGAGCCAATAATTGGTAGGGCCAGTAGTCAGAATAGGCAGGGGAAAGAAATCCCAGAGTTGGAGGCCAATTGCTTAAAGCAACAAATCCAAGAGACACATGAGCAAATGATGCAAAACCTACTGAAGAGTCTAAATAAGAGTTAGGAATGAGGAGGAGTACAATGTCACCCCCAAATATCTCACTTTGACATGTGGATTTTGAGCTAAAGGCAATTAAGAACCAGCAGACTCAGGAAAACCTTTTTACATCTCCCTAAACCTACCTAAAAGAATTTAGATAGGGGGCCTCTACCAGAAAGAGAGGTATTACCAAAGGTAACTTTTTACATCAGAAGGACTTATCTGCATGGTAGGGCAAACATCTATTTACCAAACATCTGTTCTTCTTATCTTCCTGTGAATTTTCTTCTTCCCCTTTGAGGCCCCAGACCTCTACCCGCTTCTGCTTAGCTCAGGATGGTAATATAAGCCTCAGTTGCCTGGCCTTCTTTGAGTCTCATATTTTTTATGGGGCTCCCATAAGGTTTAAATCAGGGGTCCCCAAGCCCTGGGGTAGGGACCGGTGGCGGCCCCTGGCCTGTTAGGAACCTGGCTGCACAACAGGAAGTGAGCGGCAGGTGAGCAAGTGAAGCTTCATCTGTATTTACAGCCGCTCCCCATCACTCTCATTACTGCCTGAGTTCCGCCTCCTGTCAGATCAGCCACGGAATAGTAAGTGTAATGTGCTTGAATCATCCTGAAACTATCTCCCACCCACGCCCGTGGAAAAATTGTCTTCTATCAAACCGGTCCCTGATGCTGAAAAGGCTGGGAACCGCTGGTTTAAATTACAGACACTTCCTGCCACATTGGATTGTTCCAGTTACTGATATATCCTGAGCCAATCTCTGTTTTGCCTTGTCTCTTTGGATGTAGTTCCACGGAATGCTGATGCCTCCAGCAGAATAAGCCCTCCTACTGAGTCAGCACCCCAGCTTCATCTCCACTCTTCTCACCTTGCTCTCCCCTCTACTTCAGTCTGCATTGCTCAAAATTTTAAGCCACTTTATTTCAGCCAAATTGTTATGAAGCTAAATCAGAACTAATGACATGATGAAGGAAACAGGAAAATTCATAACCAGGGATATAGGACAGGTAATCAAAATGAGAAGCACATTACATGAGTTGGGCCGTGAACCAGTTGGATACTCAAATATCTCGGCCCTAAAATTCTAAAGTCCTAAAGATGTATCAAAACTTCTCCCATGCATACCTTTCTGTCTATGGTAAATCAATTCCTCCTTTCTTATTTTTGTTTACCACCCAATTTTCCAAACTAGAAACGAGATAATTGCCTCTTTCTCTCTCTCTTTTACCTTTAATTGTTGGTGAGTGCCTGTGGATCAACCTCCCTAAGCTCCAATCCCTCCTCTTCTACACTGTTGTTTCTGTTTTGCACTTCCTTAAGGCCTTAGTATATATCCTGGAAACTCAAGATCTAAACATAAAAATATAAGCCATGTTGAGAGCGATTTAGATCCATCATGAGGAATACAATTCTTTGGCCAGAAGGGAATTTAAGAGGGCACAAAATCCACACATCTACATCTGTGTTGGACCGGACACCAACCATGAACCATTTTCTCCTTAAAGGCAGCATGGCACAGTAGAAAGAGCATGACTTTTGTAATCAAATAGATGGAGATTAATCCAGGCTCTGCCACTGACTGTCTGTGTATTCTTGGACAAATTATACAGTCTCTCTGATTTGCAATTTCCCTTTTTATAAGATGGAGATAATAAAATTATCTATATCAGGGTACTGTTCTGTAGATTAAATTAGTAAATTAATTTATACAAAAATAATCACTGAGTGCAGGCTCTGTGCCAGTCACCCTTCCATATGCTGGAAATAAAACAGGAAACAAAATAGAAAAAGATCTTTACCATTATGGAGTGTACATTCTAGTGGGTAGAGACATGAATAAAATGAGTAAAATGAATAAAACATATAGAATAGAAAGTGATAAGTACAAACCAAATACACTCAGAAAAATATCTTTTAGGCAGACAAAAACCCAACAGTTACAAATGTCTTTGAAATATGAGTGTTCCTGGAAGCTTGAGGAACTCTGAGGAGGCCACTGTGCCTGGAGTGGAGTGAGGGAGAAAATTGTGGAAGATAAGGTCAGTGAAGTGATAATTGTCTTGTATGACTATACTGGCCATTTACAGTGGACACTTGTTCTAGTTGGTCAATCCTTGCACCATGCAGTTTGTTAAATATTTCTTAGTATCGCCTGTGCTTATAGGTTGGTTAGGAGATAAAGTGTGGAAACTGTCTAGCCCGGGTCCAGAACATGGTGAAGTGAATGAACTGCCAGGAGAGAGCAAGTGGATATTTCTGGAAAATAAATTTTAATTGAAAATCAGGAGTAGAACATTATGGTGGTTAGGAAATAAGATAGATTAAGAATTCAGAAAACAAAAACCAAAATGCAGTGACAAGCAGTTATGTGCAAAATTTAGGGTGAAAGGTATATCTGAGGAGGGCTAGGGTTAGAAAGGTTAGGCATGAGAGGGAAGTTGGAACACTTGCACCAAGTGGGAATTTAGTTAAATTATAAGGTGGAATTCTTTTCTTTCCAACTTGAATGCTTCTCCCATATAGTCTCTCTTCTCTCTCATTCTGCAATCTGCATCTCAAATTTATTTTCTTTTATTTTTTCTTTTTCCCAAACTAATACCGTAAACCTTGGATAATTCTGGTGTCAGAAAAGGCATCAGTGGCTCTGTGATGATCTCCCCATTTTAAGTAGAATAAAGATGAGACTCAGTGCTGGAGCAGGAAAGGAGACTGAACCTCTATGAAAACATCAGGGGTGATGTAGCTCAGTTGTGTCCTACTGTACACACCTAGAACTGGCGCCATTAATCTCGTCTGCATTGCACGGCACAGGGAAAGTATATGAATAGATGCAGTTCCTGGTTCATCATAGCTATTGTTCTCTGACACTTAAAATAGTGGACAAGGCATACTTTCCCACCTCTCTGACTTTCTGCTATTTTCATCCCCTATTTGATCATTTTGTCTGAGACAGACCAATTTCCAGGAGGGCTTCTCTGATGATCCTTGCTAGAACAAGAATTCCTTTACTCTGCTTTATTTCGGAATTTCCTCTTTTTACTCGCAAGGTTTTCTCAGATATTACTTTACACTAAAATTGGTGATGAGATGTTTTACTGTTGAAAACACTGAGCTCTCCACCCTAATGTCTAATTTTGAGACTGTCCCATTACTAAAATATATAATTTACTAAGATTTACTCAGCAAAGGGGGCAAAATGAATTAACTTAAATTTCATAGTTTTTTTTTGTTTTTTTTTTTTTTGCGGTACGCGGGCCTCTCACTGCTGTGGCCTCTCCTGTTGTGGAGCACAGGCTCCGGACGCGCAGGCTCAGCGGCCATGGCTCACGGGCCCAGCCTCTCCGCGGCATGTGGGATCTTCCCGGGCCGGGACACGAACCCGTGTCCCCTGCATCTGTTGGCGGATTCTCAACCACCGTGCCACCAGGGAAGCCCAAGTCTCCATATCTTAACCTCTGAATCTGGCTGTAGGCATGTGACTTGCTTTAGCCAATGGGGCATTAGGAAACATGAAGAACAGATGTGAAAACCATATGTACATTGGAGCTTGCCTTCTCTTGTTTCTGGGAACCCTTCTGCCTTACTGTGAACAAACCTTGCTTAGCATTTAGGTGATGAGACACCACAAGGGATGAAGCCTCAGTTATCACAGTCTTCCCAGCGTCTCAGCTAAAGTCCCAGACGTGTGTGTATGAGAAGTCATCTGCCAGCCAAGATTAGAAGAACTGCTCAGACAATCTACAGAATTATAAGAGATAGTAATGTTTGTTTTTTTTAAGCCACTAAGCTTTGGGGTGGTTTATTATGCAGTAAAAGTTAACTTATGTGCCCCCCATCTTTTGTGCTAATATTATGATTATTATTATTGCATATTTTACCTCTACATGTTATAATCACATACAGTGTCATCATTATTATCATCATCACTGTCACTGTCCTCATCATTGTTGTGGTATTAAACTGTCAGTACTCTTCATATTTACCCATGTATTTGCCTTTTAAAGTGTTCTTCATTATTTCAGTAAGTTCTTCTTTCTGTGTGACATTTCTTTCTTCTAGCCTGAAAAATTTCCATTGTTATTTCTTACAGTAGATTTCTGGTCAATATATTCTCCTGGATTTGGTCTGACAACATCTATGTCAGAGACAGAATGTTTTTGTGTATCATTATATTCCTGTACCTATATCTCTGAAGGTATTTACCTACTGCTACAATATGCTAAAGCAGCTGCAGGTGTGTGTGATCCCAGCGCAAGTTTTGACTCAAGATAATTTTCTTGTATTCCCGAGAGGAAATATTTACATTTTCTCAGCTACCTATGTTTATCTCTTCTGGGTTAATGTGTATTATTTACTTTTAACCCATTGATAAGAAATACAAATGGAAAAAAGGAGCAAAGCTAATGAAAGAGAGAAGTCAAGTTGAAGTGATTTCTGATGTTTCTGCAGCTCCCAGAAATGATGTCATGAACATGCCCCACTGGAAGTCTCTCATATTAGTTGTGATGAGCAAGTGGAGGGGCCTCAGTCCTTGTAAGAGCATCCTCCAGTCACTGTCCTTGTCATGTCCCACATTGGAGCCCTCTGTTCTTTATCGCACAGCATGCAAGTAAAGAGAACAAGGCTATAATATGAAAGGTATGTCTGGGTAACAAAAAGGGAAATTGCTTCAGTTTCATCAGATTAAACACCTACTGGCTCCTAATCTCTGCCAGGCTCTGGGCATCTTAACACATTGTTACAGGGTGGATTCTATAAGAAGAAAACTCTGGAATAGACAGTTGTTTTCAGGCGGTATATGTGAGAGTGTTCTCAGGATTAATACCTGCAAGGGAATGACATAGAAGAAGAGGCAAAATTTCATCTCCAATGCATTGCAGCAAATACCCCAGCAAATCCCACAGGGAGCTCAGGAGATGGGAATACCTTTCAGAGTTGTCATAATTTGGATACAGGAAGGAAGACCTTTATGCACCTGCACTAAGATGAGGTAGCTCTCTTCAGGCAAGAGTGATACCTGGAGAGAGTCTTGGCTTCTGTAAGAATGATTACCTTTCCTAAAGAGGAGCAGCAGACAACATATGGGAGACTCACCACAGAATTCACCACAAGCATGCAATGTCATTCCCTGTGAGGCAGGTATCATATCATTTTACAGATGCATGAACTCTGGAAACTGATTATACATACTCTCTTCCTTTTGTCTAGAACAACCACTTTCTCTGGACAGGGAGACAAGATTCAGGTGTAAGTGGTGCCTTCCAGTCATCAGTAATGGAAATATACATTGTCCAGCTATAGGTAAGTGGTACAAACAGAAGAAATCTTGGAGTGACCTAAGTGAAGCTGACACTTTCCTGAATTGGTTCAAATAGAGTCTGTTTCATGGTCCATCAGTGTCCTCTAATGGATAGACATTTCCTGCACTCCAGGTCCTACTGGAGATTCCACTCAGGAGGTCCTACACTTGGCCTCTGTTTTTCTCTATTCCCCTTTGAGTTTGGGCAGCAACTTGCTTTTCAAAAGTAGCATTTGCCTCTAAAACAACACCCCGATCTCCTATCTCTGTCAATTTGGAAAAGCACAAAGAAAATAATTACCTATAATCTTATCACCTAGAGAAAACCATATTTGATATTGGTAAATATCTCTCTAGTGTGATTGTGTGTGTGTGACTTAATGTTTATTTATCTAATAAGAAACACATTGTATATTTTGTTTGGGACCTTTACCCTTTTTGAATCAATTTATCATACTATTCCTCTAAAGCAGTTTTAATATTTATATAGTATTATCTCGTCTGACTATCACATATTTAATTTAATCAAATCCCTGTTTTTTTATATTTAAATTATTTCAATTTTTTAGAATTACAGATAACAAGATATAATTCTTTTATATAAACCTTAGCAGTAGTTCATTATTTCTAAGGGTAAATTCATAAAAGTAGAGTTGATTCTTCTTTTAAATTCTCTCTTTAACTCATTTGTAGGATCTCAGATCTAGGTCATTCCCTTTCCTCACATCTAACTTAATCTGTCATTTTATCAAGCACAGGAGCATCTCTAAAAATTTGGGAAGGTTTGTGCAGATAATTGAACTCCCTTGCTTTTTTTTTTAACCAAGAATTTCATTTTTATTTTGATCTCATTTCCTGGAAAAGGCGCATAATTTGGGAAGACTAGTTAGGCAAAGGAGTGAACAATTCATTGCAGCTTGCCTGTTTCTAAAGTCTCCTCTGAAGCTCAGGTTTTGAAACCTTTGCAATTATGAACTGGAAACCCATGTGTTACATAATGCATTTCTGGAAAGATGCCCATGACACATATGTGCTCTACAAAGCGCTAATACTAACATTAATCTAATGAATGGTATGTTACAAAAGTGATTTGTGTACATCCTAATGGAAAGCATATTTTCTGAGCAAAGCTTGTGGACTGAAATGGCCAAAAAGAATCCATCCCCTAAACAGAGCTTCCAGCTATCACATCAACCAATAAGATAAGTTGGTGCACCTTCACAGAATGCTGAATGATCGCACTGCTTTCTGTTGTCCAGGGGAAAGCATTTTCTAAATCTTGTGCAGGTGTCTGAGAGAGACTACCTAAAAGGAAAGAAACTGAATTCTCCTTTTTGCGCCTCTGGATGACTCTTTTCATATAGAAGCTTGTTTTTTTTTTAAATCAGTTCAGTTTTCAAATGCAGCAAACTCCAAACCCCTGTTTATCCCAGGGGGTTAATTGAGGTAAACTTGATCCATCACATTGTGACTGCCCTCATATTTTACTCCAAAAGGCATAGCATCTTTTATTTATAGTGATCTTCATATTCATTTATCAACTGAGGCACGCATTTCAGGGTGAGCTTGCATTGATCTCTAATCTTTTTTTCTCTCTCTCTTTGTAACGTATACTTTTTGGGTCTTAAGAAACAGCTCTGATAGAAGTCTGTTTTTTTTTTTTTTTTTTTTTTAAGGAAAAGCAAGAGTTTGAGATTGCTGATTTTTTTTTAACCTCCTGATGAACTCCCTTACTTTTATACCAGAGTAAAATGAATATTCAGGACAGTATTGGGTGGAGGAATGAGGACATCTTGTGTCCTAATGCAGTCAATAGAAGGACCAGCTTCACCTCTTTGCCTTGTAAGCAATGTCTCAGAGATCTGATGGGCTCTTCACATACAGTAGAAAAGCAAGGATGCAGTTCAGGGAGTCTGCCTCCAAAGCTGGTAATATGGCCTCATCTGAAAGTAGGACGTGAATTCTTGCCTATGCACTCTCTTGTCTATCTAGATAATTCTAGGTCTCATATCTCTTCCTAACCCCTCTATAACTCTTCTTTGACTCCATCTACCTTGGCTGGCTTTCAGAGGTTTAATATCATGAATGAAGTAATGTTTCCTCAATAGTACCTTCTTTACTCAAGCTGAAGTCTTTCTTCTGTTGCCTTCAGCCTGAGTGGAAAAAGACAGTGGTCCAGCAGGAATCCATCAGGCAAGAGTATTGCAGAAAAGCCTGTGACAGTCATGGTGCTGAAAGAGATGAAGCCATTTGAATTTGAGACCCAAGAAGGAAAACAATAGATGTTTCACACTGCAGTGGCTATGGAGAGTGCATTCTTTTATGTAAAAGTTTTCAATAAATAGCTGAAGGATAAATTCACTCCAAAAAAAAATTATGATATCAAAATATTATTGGCATAGTTGTTTCCTGGAAGCAAATAGTGCCTCCATTGTGTGTGATGTTGAATCTGACCAACAGATCAGTGTCCCACAGCACATTATCAGAAAACCTGGTGAAACCCCAAAGATTGTAAGCTTCAAACTCAGCCACATAAAACAATTGTGAATAGGCTGTTTGTAGTCCAGAAGGTAATTATATATAATTTTATGTTGATTAATAGGAATTGTTTATTCTCCTCTATAAGCTTGGAGAGACTTTAGAAATTATTCATTTCAAAATATTTTTATAGGGCTTTCCTGGTGGCACAGTGGTTGGGAGTCCACCTGCCGATGCAGGGGTCGCGGGTTTGTGCCCCGGTCTGGGAAGATCCCACATGCCGCGGAGCGGCTGGGCCTGTGAGCCATGGCCGCTGAGCCTGCGCGTCCAGAGCCTGCATGTCCGGAGCCTATGCTCCGCAAGGCGAGAGGCCACAGAAGTGAGAGGCCCGTGTACCGCAAAAAAATATATATATACATTTTTATAGAGTGGACTTTCAAGATGGCGGAGGAGTAAGACATGGAGATCACCTTCCTCCCCACAAATACATCAAAAATACATGTACATGTGGAACAACTCCTACAGAACACCTACTGAATGCTGGCAGAAGACCTCAGACCTCCCAAAAGACAAGAAAATCCCCACATACCTGGGTAGGGCAAAAGAAAAACAGAGACAAAAGAATAGGGATGGAACCCACACCTCTGAGAGGGAGATGTGAAGGAGGAAAAGTTTCCACACACTAGGAAGCCCTTTCACTGGCGGATACGGGGGGTGGTTTCCGGGGGGGAAGTTTCAGAGCCACCGAGGAGAACGCAGCAACAGGGGTGCAAAGGGCAAAGTGGAGAGATTCCCGCACAGAGGATCGGTGCCGACCAGCACTCACCAGCCTGAGAAGCTTGTCTGCTCACCCGCCAGGGAGGCTGGGGGCTGGGAGCTGAGGCTTGAACTTCGGAGGTCAGACCCCAGGGAGAGGACTGGGGTTGGCTGCGTGAACACAGCCTGAAGGGGGCTACTGTGCCACAGCTATCAGGGAGGGAGTCCGGGAAAAAGTCTGGAGCTGCCTAAGAGGCAAGAGACCATTGTTTTGTGGTGTGTGAGGTGAGAGGATTCCTTCCCTGTCTTCCCACAGAAGGCAGAGCACCACCTAAACAAGCTTCAGAGATGGGAGTGAGCTGCAACTGTCAGCACAGACAGCAGAGACGGGCATGAAACGCTAATGCTGCTGCTGCAGTCACCAAGAATCCTGTGTGCAAGCACAGGTCACTATCCACACACACACACACACACACCCCAGGAGCCTGTGCAGCCTGCCACTGCCAGGGTCCCATGATCCAGGGACAACTTCCCAGGGAGAACACACAGTGTGCCTCAGGCTGTTGCAGCGTCACGCTGGCCTGTGCCACTGCAGGCTCACCCCTCATTCCAATTATAACTACTCCCCCGTGCATGAGTGAGCCAGAGCCCCCTAATCAGCTGCTGCTTTAACCCCATCCTGTCTGGGTGGGAACAGAGCCTGAGGGCAACCTACATGCAGAGGTGGGGCCCAAACCAAAGCTGAATCCCAGGAGCTGTGCGAACAAAGAAGAGAAAGGGAAATCTCTCTGGGCAGCCTCAGGAGCAGCAAGCAGCTTAAATCCCCAAAATCAACTTGAGGTACCCTTAATCTGTGGAATACCTGAATAGACAACGAACCAACCCAAAATTGAGGTGGTGGATTTTGGGAGCAACTGTAGACTTGGAGTTTGCTATCTGCGACTGACTTGTTTCTGATTTTTATGTTTATCTTAGTATAGTTTTTAGCACTTGTTATCATTGGTGGATTTGTTTATTGGTTTGGTTGCTCTCTTCTTTTTTTATTACATTTATATTTTTTATTTTAATAATTTTCTTTTACTACATTTTCTTTTCTTTTATTTTTTAATTTACTTTTCTTAAATTATTATTTTTTCTTTCTTTTTTTCTCCCTTTTCTTCTGAGCCATGGGGCTGACAGGGTCTTGCTGCTCTGGCCTGGTGTCAGGCCTGAGCCTCTGAGGTGGGAGAGACGAGTTCAGGACATCGGACCACCAGAGACCTCCTGGCCACACGTAATATCAATTGGCAAGAGCTCTCCCAGGGATCACCGCCTCAACTCTAAGACCCAGCTCCACCCAATGGCCAGCAAGCTCCAGTGGTGGACACCCCATGCCAAACAACTAGCAAGATAGGAACACAAACCCACCCATTAGCAGAGAGGCTGCCTAAAATTATAATAAGGTCATAGACACCCCAAAACACACCACTGGACGTGGTCCTGCCCACCAGAAAGACAAGATCCAGCCTCATCTACCAGAACACAGTCACCAGTTCCCTCCACCAGGAAGCCTACACAAGTCACTGAAACAAACTTACACAATGGGGGCAGACACGAAAAACAATGGGAACTATGAACCTGCAGCCTGAAAAAAGGGACCCCAAACACAGTACGTTAAGCAAAATGAGAAGACAGAGAAGTATGCAGCAGATGAAGGAGCGAGGTAAACACCCACCAGACCAAACAAATGAAGAGGAAATAGGCAGTCTACCTGAAAAAGAATTCAGAGTAATGATAGTAAAGATGATCCAAAATCTTGGAAACAGAATGGAGAAAATACAAGAAACATTTAAAAAGAAACTAGAAGAACTAAAGAGCAAACAAACAATGATGAACAGCACAATAAATGAAATTAAAAATTCTTGGGGCTCCTTTAAGATGGTGGAGAAGTAAGATGTGGAGCTCAACTTCCTCCCCATTGATACACCACAACTACATCTACATGTGGAACAACTCCTCCAGAACACCTACTGAACGACGGCAGAAGACCTCAGACCTCCCAAAAGACAAGAAACTCCCCACATACCTGGGTAGGGCAAAGGAGAAAAGGAAAAGCAGAGAAAAAAGAATAGGGACAGGACCTGCACCTCTGGGAGGGAGCTGTGAAGGAGGAAAAGTTTCCACAAACTAGGAAGCCCCTTCGCGGGCGGAGACTGCAGGCGGTGGAGGGGGAAGGCTTCGGAGCCACGGAGGAGAGCACAGCAACAGGGGTGCGGAGGGCAAAGTGGGAGAGATTCCCACACAGAGGATCGGCGCCGACCAGCACTCACCAGCCTGAGAGGTCTGTGATCTTTGATGTTACTACTGAAATTGTTTTGCAGTGCCATGAACCACACACCCATATAAGATGGTGAGTTTCTTTGATAAATGTTATGTGTGTTCTGACTGCTCCACTGATGGACCATTCCCCCATCTCTCTCCTCGTTGGGCCTCCCTATTCCCTGAGACAAAACAATATTGAAATTAGGCCAATTAATAACCCTACAGAGGCCTCTAAGTGTTCAAGTGAAAGGAAGAGTCACATATCCCTCATGTTAAATCAAAAACTAGACATTATTAAGCTTAGTGAGGAAGGCAAAAAAAAAAAAGAAGCCAAAAGCTAGGCCTCTTGCACCAAATAGACAAGTTGTGAATGCACAAGAAATGTTTTTAAAGGAAATTAAAAATGTTATCCCAGTGAACACATGAATGATAAGAAAGCAAAATAGCCTTATTGTTGATATGGAAAAAGTTTTAGTGGTCTGGATAGAAGGTCAAACCAGCCACAACATTCCCAGGGTAAGGTCCTAACACTCTTCAATTCTATGAAGGCTGAGAGATAGGTGATGGTCAGCTGTTTTTAGCAAAATGTACTTTTTGATTAAGGTATATACATTAATGCTCTTGCACACTTAATAGGCTACAGTATAGTGTAAACAACTTTTATATGCACTGGGAAAGCAAAAAAGTTGTGTGTCATTTTATTGCAATATTCACTTTATCACAGTGGTCTGGAAGTGAACCCATAATATCTCCAAGGTATGCCTGCGCTGGAATGCAAACAGATCAAATACAAAGGCTGATATATCAGGCACTCAGAAATGCACATGCTCTTCGATCTTGCCAGTGCTCAGGCTCTCAATGAGATATCCCAATCCTTCCTTCACAGCATGGTGCCAGGAATAACTTTTGCCCCTTCCTTCCACCTTTTCTCCCAGTAAGAACTTTCCCTTCAACACTTGGCATTGAGTACACCTGCTCCTTCCTCTCTCTTGTTCTCCAACAACTCCTGCCTGTCCACATGCGCTCACGCTGGGTGTGAGTGCATATCTCATTTCAGGGTCCCAACCAAGAATTGGGGGTGTTGACTCAAAAGACAGGAATTCACTAAAGAAGATAGGTGAGAGTGGGAGAAGAGCCCCTCAGACGGGAAGAGAAAAAGGGATGCAGCCCATAGCAAGGTGACACAGTGTGAGTGAAGGGGGAAATGTATAATCAGGGTCATCTCATTGTTTATCTTTACCTCTTTCTTCTTCAAGGTCATCAAGGCCAGGAAAAGCAAGGAACAACCATTCAATCCTGAATCATATATGGAAACCTTGCTCGAGCTGTTCTTCTAAAAACCTGGATGTCATTAATATTGATGTTTATGGAGCTAAGATCTAAGTACAGAAAATATATATATTTTTTTTAAGTATATATATATATAAATATATATATATGTTTGAAATACAGCAATATATATACTAGCTATTAATTCTTAGGAATGGGGTGTTAGGGGTGCTTTTCACCTTCTTTTTTATACTTTTCTATACTATCTCAATGCCATATTTTGCATCTATAACTTTTATAATTTGGAAAACATAATAAGCATCATGTTTTTTCCTATAGGCATGCCTCCCTAGGAGTCTAATTCATTGGTTTGTTGCTTAAAAGCAAATAGTCTGTGGCCTACAGATCAGATAGGGACACCTAAGCCCCAAGCGATATTTGAATTTATACTTTGGGTGTGATCTTTACAGGATATAAATCTGGTCAAGAATGAACAGGTTGATGCTCCACCAGAATTGGTGCTTTATAGGTCTAATGCCCAAGCTGAGGCCTTCCAAAGCAGATGGCAGTGCTCACACTCACTGCAAGTTTATCTCATGATGTAACAGGACAGAGTCCGGAGCCTGTATCCAGGTTTCCTTCTATTTTGACTGAGTCAAAACTAACCAGACCTTGACTGGAACTGAGCTGCTGTCTATCTTCATGGTGAAGGAAGGGCATTGTCTAGGTGAGCTTATGTAAACAAAAAGGCAGCAGAAAGTTTAGTTTCCTTGAGATTCCAAGTTTTACATAATGTATACTGCTGATATCAAATGAGTCTTATTTAGACCATGGTACCCACTTTTTCTATGGAGTTGTGTTAAAGAAAATAAAATTGTCTTTTATTTTAAAAAAAAGAATGACAGGTTGAACAAGCTGTGCCCTGCTCAAAGAAACCCAAGAGGAAGCCAGACCAGCTGAAATCCAGTCTATGCTTCAATTGCCAACCCTTATCCTAGGGTGGAGTTGCTTTAGTCCAAAACAATGATATCTTTTCAGAATTGATCTCCTGGAGGGGCCATAATTGGGTAATTTGTGTACCATATAAGGTAGCTTCTGGTGATTTGCATGAAGTCTCTAGTATATGTGGGAAGTAATTCTAGCCCTGTCTGACGTGAAATAGCTGGTTCCACTTATTTACTCAGGTACCAACAGGTTAGTAGCTCTCCAGATATATTTCCTGGTCCTCATATATGTGGATCCTATGAGAAAGTTGCTCCAGGCAAAGACTTGCATTAGGCAAACACTGAAGAATAATTCATTTACTTTAGGGTACAATGACAGAAAGTAGATATCTAACACTGATTTTACAGTGTATTTTTTTTATTTTATAGAAATATAGTTGATTTACAACCTTGTAACATTATAATGTATTGTTTCCGCTGTACAGAAAAGTGATTCAGTTATACATATAAATATATTCTTTTTCATATTCTTTTCCATTTTGTTTTATTACAGGATATTGAATATAATTCCCTTACAGTGTATTTCCTGATTGCATATTTGGTATCTGGTGTTTTGCAATTATTTTGTGTCACTTAATCTTATAATAGCTCTAGAGGCTTGATGGTGTACTTTTTACCCTCCTGATGAGAAAAATAAGGGACAGAAAGGCAAGATCACGTTCTGAATAATTAGAACAATTCCATCACAACAAGAATTTCCTTCATGCCACTTTATTGTTAATTCTTCCTCCAATCCAAGCTCCCTGCAGCCACTAATATAGTTTCCTAACTTAAACTTTTCACTTTTCCAGAGTTTCCTAAAATGGAAATTTAAATATATATAGCAATTTGAGTCTGGCTTTTGGCACTTAGTATTGTGGTTTAGGATTCATTCATATAGTTGTGTGTATCAGTTTATTCTTTATATTGCTGTGTAGAATTCAATGTGTGGACCTACCAGAGTTTGTTTATTCATTCCCCAAGTGAGGAACAATTGGATTGTTTACAATTCTAGTTAACTGATCAGTTACCTAGACGATTGATAGTATTTTAGGCTTAATTTAATGGGCTCAATGAATATATATATATTGAAAGCTCAAAACTAGGGTAAAGACCATGGCCTTCTTATCCAAGGTTAATTTTGGCTTGAATTATTCAGAAGGACAGATTCTCCCTATCAGTTCCTCTACACTAAAGCCAGGACAGAAGAGTTTAACCTTAAGCTCCTGGAGGCAGAGTCAGCAGGTTCCCTCTCCAGGGCTCTTGGTGCTAGCCTAGACCAGAAGCAGTCACACAGGGCTAGTTCCCAGAGGCTCAGCGTCAAAATATATTATTATTTCTCCCTTCTAATAAGTCACCTCATACTAACTCTGTCTTCTATTTTCTTCTTTTAAGCACAGCTCTTTCACCCCACCTTACTTATTGGACTCCCAAGTCAAATAATATAGTTTATTGGACTCCCACCTTACTTATTGGACTCCCAAGTCAAATAATCTAGTTTATCACTCAACTGTAGTAATTTTGTATTTATAACAGGAGGCACTTAGAATAAAGATCATGAGTATAAATATAAAAATAACCTAGAAGGCAAACATTATGTGTATATGAAGTAATCCATTTTTCAGAAGCTACAAGGTTAAAGGGAACTTGAAACAGGATTGTGACAGCATCTTGAAAATAAAAACACTTTAAATTTATTTCAGTTTTAAAACATCCGCTCTACAGCTCTTGAGGTTGAGGAGGTTAATTTATTTTAGTTTTTTCTATATAAAAATATTCTTTAACATTTTATTGGAGTATAATTGCTTTACAATCTTGTATTAGTTTCTGCAGCATAACAAACTGAATCAGCTGTATGTATACATATATCCCCTTATCCCCTCCCTCTTGCACTTCCCTCCCACCCTCCCCATCCCACTGCTCTATGTGTTCACAAAGCACCAAACTGATCTCACTGTGCAATGCAGCTGCTTGCCACTAGCTATTTCTTTTACATTTCGTAGTATATATATGTCAGTGCTACTCTCTCACTTCCTCCCAGCTTACCCTTCCCCTCCCATTGTCCTCAAGTCCATTCTCTATGTCTGCATCTTTATTCCTGTCCTGCCCCTAGGTTGATCAGAACTATATATTATTCTTAACATCTTTATTGGAGTATAATTGCTTTACAGTGGTGTGTTAGTTTTTTTTTTTTTTAAGATTCCATATATATGTGCTAGCATATGGTATTTGTTTTTCTTTTTCTGACTTACTTCACTCTGTATGACAGACTCTAGGCCCATCCACCTCAGTACAAATAACTCAATTTTGTTTCTTTTTATGGCGGAGTAATATTCCATTGTATATATGTGCCACATCTTCTTTATCCATTCATCTGTTGATGGACACTTAGGTTGCTTCCAGGTTCTAGCTATTGTAAATAGTGCTGCAATGACCATTGTGGTATATGTCTCTTTTTGAATTATGGTTTTCTCATGGTATATGCCCAGTAGTGGGATTGCTGGGTCATATGGTAGTTCTATTTTTAGTTTTTTAAGGAACCTCCATACTGTTCTCCATAGTGGCTGTATCAATTTACATTCCCACCAACAGTACAAGAGGGTTCCCTTTTCTCCACATCCTCTCCAGCATTTATTGTTTGTAGATTTTTTGTTGATGGCCCTTCTGACTGGTGTGAGGTGATACATCATTGCAGTTTTGATTTAAAATTCTCTAATGATTAGTGATGTTGACCATCCTTTCATGTGTTTATTGGCAATCTGTATATCTTCTTTGGAGAAATGTCTATTTAGATCATTTAGAACATTTTGGTACATGACTCTTATTGAATTTTGGTTTTCTCAGGGTATATGCCCAGTAGTGGGATTGCTGGGTCATATGGTAGTTCTATTTGTAGTTTTTTAAGGAACCTCCATACTGTTCTCCATAGTGGCTGAACCAATTCACATTCCCACCAGCAGTGCAAGAGTGTTCCCTTTTCTCCACATCCTCTCCAGCATTTATTGTTTCTAGATTTTTTGATGATGGCCATTCTGACTGGTGTGAGATGATATCTCATTGTAGTTTTGATTTGCATTTCTCTAATGATTAATGATGTTGAGCATTCTTTCATGTGTTTGTTGGCAGTCTGTATAGTGGCAGATCTTGGTTAGAAGCATCTATCACTACCAATACTTGACTGTACTTCCTGGATGGAGAAAAATTGCCTGTAATGTTGCCTCTAGTTTCAATACTATGTGAAATATTTACATAGTTATTAATAGTTGACATACCAGAGGCATAAAATTATTATTTACATGTAATTTCTTCCAAGAGTATTTGGAAATAAATTTTGCCCTTGTTATCCTCTTGCCTATGACAAGGATCCACTACTTCTATGATACACTTTCATGATTACACTTGCCTTTCAGAATTATTCACAGAATTACAAGTGAGTAATGGGCTCATATCATCACTGCAACGAATCCTTCAAATTCTGGAAGAGCAATGAGCTTCTAGAAGGGTTGAGGACTTAATAAATATTTTTTCCACATTTTTCCCATATAGTACAATGGAAACAATTTGAAAAATAATCCTGAGATGTCAAATAAATGAAATCAATCAGTAGATAATATTGTGTTAGCCCACTATCTGATCTGTAAATAGGATGAGACCATGAAATGAAAAATGATCCCAAAGACCTGGTACATTTAGTAGATGATTTGAGGTCACCTGAAGGGAGAATAAAACTGATTGAGTTAATTCAAACTAGGTTTGTGGAGTAGACAGTTGAAGTCTAGATTAAAAATAAAAAAAAATCTGAATATGCAGGAGTAAGTCAGGGAAAATCAAGGAGGATTTGGCAAGAGCACCACAATAACCAGTAGGTTTTCATGCATTTCCATTACAGACTTTAGTGCTGCTTATGTGGACGTGTTGTATGATCTAAATGTAAAGGGGAGAGAGGGACTTTAGGTATTTCAGAGGGTCCCAATCCACAGACCAGGAGATAGAGGACACGTGACAGGAACGACCATGAGTCAGGACATTTCCTTCTCCTGTTACTAGAAACTCTTCGGCTGTTTCTGCAGCAGAAATTAAACCATATGCAAGCCCCAATGTCCTCGCTTTTTGAAGTAAAAGGCTGACTCAAGAGTTAATGATCATTCACCTCCTAGAGTAATGGAACTAAAAACAAAAATAAAAAAAACAAATGGGACCTAATAAAACTTAAAAGCTTTTGCACAACAAAAGAAACCATAAACAGGATGAAAAACAACCCTCAGAATGGGAGAAAATATTTGCAAACAAAGCAACTGACAAAGGATCAATCTCCAAAATATACAAGCAGCTCATGCAACTCAATATCAAAACAACAAACAACCCAATCCAAAAATGGGCTGAAGTCCTAAATAGACATTTCTCCAAAGAAGACATACAGATTGTCAACAAACACATGAAAAGATGCTCAACATCTCTAATCATTAGAGAAATGCAAATCAAAACCACAATGAGGTATCACCACACACCAGTCAGAATGGCCATCATTGAAAAAACTAGAAACATAAATGCTGGTGAGGGTTTGGAGAAAAGGTAACCCTCCTACACTGTTGGTGGGAATGTAAATTGATACAGCCACTATGGAGAACAGTATGGAAGTTCCTTAAAATATGAAAAATAGAACTACTATATGACCCAGCAATCCCACTACTGGGCATATACCCTGAGATAACCATAATTCAAAAAGAGTCGTGTACCACAATATTCATTGCAGCTCTATTTACAATAACCAGGACATAGAAGCAACCTAAGTGTTCATCAACAGAGGAATGAACAAAGAAGATGTGGTACATATATACAATGGAATATTACTCAGCCATAAAAAGGAACAAAATTGAGTTACTTGTAGTGAGGTGGATGGACCTAGAGTCTGTCATACAGAGTGAAGTAAGTAAGAAAGAGAAAAACAAATGCTGTATGTTAATGCATATATATGGAATCTAGAAAAATGGTACTGATGGACCTAGTGGCAGGGCAGGAATAAAGACACAGACATACAGAACAGACTTGAGGATGCAGTGGGGGAAGGGGAGGCTGGGACGAACTGAGAGAGAAACATTGACATATATATATACTACCAAATGTAAAGTGGATGGCTAGTGGGAAACTGCTGCATAGCACAGGGAGATCAGCTCGGTGCCTTGTGATGACCTAGGGGGGTGGGATAGGGAGGGTGGGTGGGAGGCGCAAGAGAGAGAGGATATGGGGATATATGTATACATATAGCTGGTTCACTTTGTTGAACAACAGAAACTAACACAACATTGTAAAGCAATTATACTCCAATAAAGATGTAAAAACAAAATAAATAAAAAATCTCTCTACCATAAAAGAAAAAAAGAGTTAATGATCAGGAAATGTGAAGATGTAGAAATAAAGAATAGCTATTGGGCTGAACAACTGGTAGCTATTTAGACTATAAATCCACCACACAGCAGAATCACCAAACTCCCAATTCCCTGAAAGATATAGATAAAGGCCTGACACACATTCCTAAGTTGTTTTTACAGGGAGCAGACGCCTTCCAGATGAAAACTGCTGACCATAATAACATAGACCCTAGACAGGTTGAAACCAGAAGATTGATGATGCTTGAAACTTCACCTTGATGTCAACCAGTCTGAGAATTTTCCAAGAGCTGATCATACCCTGCTCCTTAAACACTATAAAACTCCTTACTACTCAAAAATTCTTTTGTTTAAGTAGGAAGATAAATCAGTGGGTCACACAGTCTTGAGAGCATTAGCCCACTGTAGTCCCCTTTGCCTGACAAAGCAATAAAAGCTACTCTTTTCTACTTCAACCAAAACTCTGTCTCTGTGTTTCTATTTGGCACCAGTGAACAGAAGCTGAGTTTCAGCAGCAGAAAGCACACACATTATTGGCCCAAATAAGAGGAAGTCAGAACAATGCTCTTAAATCCATACTGTGCAGTTGAAATTTTAAAAGATGGACGAAAGAAATGGAAAAAAAAAATTGTGACCTTTTTGTGATTCTTAGCGGCCAAGTGGTTGATGGTTAGGGCCATCATAGAGATACAAAGTGATTTGTCAGGCTCTCAACACTTCCAGAGGATCAGTGTTTTTCTAGAATGTGCAACGCTTCATTGTTATAATGAGATAAGCTAAACGGGAAATGAGATAAGTGGGAAGCGAGAGAACTCTTAATATGGGAAAAAATGCCTGGAAAAACCTGTGTGACCTCCCATCATCTCAAGTATTATTACAGAATATCACTCAAATTCCTCAGTGTAGAGTCCCCACCAGGTCAATGTCATATGTCTAGCAGATACCAGAAGCCTCCTAAGAAGACGTGTCAGGAGGGGAAGATGGCAGAAGAATAAGAAGCGGAGATCACCTTCCTCCCCACAGATACACCAGAAATACATCTACACGTGGAAAAACTCCTACAGAACACCTACTGAACGCTGCCAGAAGACCTTAGACCTCCCAAAAGGCAAGAAACTCCCCACGTACCTGGGTAGGGCAGAAGAAAAAAAGAAAAAACAGAGACAAAAGGATAGGGATGGGACCGGCACCAGTGGGAGGGAGCTGTGAAGGAGGAAAGGTTTCCACACACTAAAAGCCCCTTCGCGGGCGGAGACTGCGGGTGGCGGAGGGGGGAACTTCGGGACCGCGGAGGAGAGTGCAGCAACAGGGGTGCGGAGGGAAAAGCGGGGAGATTCCCACACAGAAGATTGGTGCCAACCAGCACTCACCAGCCCGAGAGGCTTGTCTGCTCACCTGCCGGGGTGGGTGGGTCTGGGAGCTGAGGCTCGGGCTTCGGTCAGAGCACAGGGAGAGGACTGGGGTTGGTGGCGTGAACACAGCCTGCAGGGGGTTAGTGCACCACGGGTAGCTGGGAGGGAGTCCAGGGAAAAGTCTGGACCTGCCAAAGAGGCAAGAGACTTTTTCTTTCCTTTCTGTTTCCTAGTGCGCGAGGAGAGGGGATTAAGAGCGCCGCTTAAAGGAGCTCCAGAGACTGGTCCAAGCCTTGGCTAAAAGTGCGGAACCCAGAGATGGGCATGAGACGCTAACGCTGCTGCTGCCGCCACCAAGAACCCTGTGTGCAAGCACAGGTCACTCTCCGCACCTCCCTTCTGGGGAGGCTGTGCGGCCCGCCACTGCCAGGGTCCCGGGATCCAGGGACAACTTCCCCGGGAGAACGCATGGCGCACCTCAGGCTGCTGCAATGTCATGCCGGCTTCTGCCGCCGCAGGCTTGCCCCGCACTCCGTGCCCCTCCCTCCCCCCAGCCTGAGTGAGCCAGAGCCCCCGAATCAGCAGCTGCTTTAACACCGACCTACCTGAGCGAAGAACAGACGCCCTCCGGCGACCTACACGCAGAGGCGGGGCCAAATCCAAAGCTGAGCTGCTGGGAGCTGTGGGAACAAAGAAGAGAAAGGGAAATCTCTCCCAGCAGCCTCAGAAGCAGCGGATTAAAGCTCCACAATCAACTTGATGTACCCTGCATCTGTGGAATACGTGAATAGACAACGAATCATCTCAAATTGAGGAGGTGGACTTTAAGAGCAAAATTTATTATTTTTTCCCCTTTTCCTCTTTTTGTGAGTGTGTATGTGGATGCTTCTGTGTGAGACTTTGTCTGTATAGCTTTGCTTCCACCATTTGTCCTAAGGTTCTATCCGTCCGTTTTTTTTTTTTCTTCTTCTTTTAAAAAAAGAAAAATTTTTTTCTTAATAATTATTTTTTTATTTTAATAACCTTATTATATTTTATCTTACTTTATTATATTTTACTTTATCTTCTTTCTTTCTTTCTTTTTTCCTTCCTTCCCTCCTTCCTTCCTTCCTTCCTCCCTGCCTCCCTCCCTCCCTCCCTCCTACCTTTCTTTCTTTCTTTCTTTCTTTCATTCTTTCCTTCTTTCTACTTCTACTAACTCTTTCTTTCTACTTTTTCTCCCTTTTATTCTGAGCCGTGTGGATGAAAGGCTCTTGGTGCTGCAGACAGGAGTCAGTGCTGTGCCTCTGAGGTGGGAGAGCCAACTTCAGGACACTGGTCCACAAGAGACCTCCCAGCTACACATAACATCAAACGGCGAAAATCTCCCAGAGATATCCATCTCAACACCAGCACCCAGCTTCACTCAATGACCAGCAAGTTTCTCAAGTGCTCATGGAACATTCTCCAGGATAGATCATATCTTGGGTCACAAATCAAGCCTTGGTAAATTTAAGAAAATTAAAACTGTATCAAGTATCTTTTCCAACAACAATGCTATGCAACTAGATATCAATTACAGGAAAAGATCTTTAAAAAAAACAAACACATGGAGGCTAAGCAATACACTACTTAATAACGAAGTGATCACTGAAGAAAAATCAAAGAGGAAATTAAAAAATACCTACAAACAAATGAAAATGGAGACATGACGACCCAAATCCTATGGGATGCAGCAAAAGCAGTTCTAAGAGGGAATTTTATAGCAATAAAATCCTACCTTAAGAAACAGGAAACATCTCGAATAAACAACCTAAACTTGCACTTACAGCAATTAGAGAAAGAAGAACAAAAACCCCCAAAGTTAGCAGAAGGAAAGAAATCATAAAAATCAGATCAGAAGTAAATGAAAAAGAAATTAAATGATAGCAAAGATCAATAAAACTAAAAGCCTGTTATTTGAGAAGATAAACAAAATTGATAAACCATTAGCCAGACTCATCAAGAACTAAAGGGAGAATACTCAAATCAATAGAATTAGAAATGAAAAAGGAGAAGTAACAACTGACACTGCAGAAATACAAAAGATCATTAGAGATTACTAAAAACAATTCTATGCCAATAAAATGGACAACTGGGAAGAAATGGACAAATTCTTAGAAAAGCACAGCCTGCCAAGACTGATTCAGGAAGAAATAGAAAATATGAACAGATCAATCACAAGCACTGAAAATGAAGCTGTGATTAAAAATCTTTCAACAAACAAAAACCCAGGATCAGATGGCTTCACAGGCGAATTCTATCGAACATTTAGAGAAGAGCTATCCTTCTCAAACTCTTCCAAAATATAGCAGAGGGAGGAACACTCCCAAACTCATTCTATGAGGCCACCATCAGCTTGATACCAAAACCAGACAAGGATGTCACAAAGAAGAAAACTACAGGCCAATATCACTGATAAACATAGATGCAAAAATCCTCAACAAAATACTACCAAGCAGAATCCAACAGCACATTAAAAGGATCATGCACCATGATCAAGTGGGGTTTATTCCAGAACTGCAAGGATTCTTCAATATATGCAAATCAAACAATGTGATAAACCATATTAACAAATTGAAGGAGAAAAACCATATGATCATCTCAATAGATGCAGAGAAAGCTTTTGACAAAATTCAACAGCCATTTATGATAAAAACCCTGCAGAAAGTAGGCATAGAGGGAACTTTCCTCAACATAATAAAGGCCATATATGACAAACCCATAGCCAACATTGTCCTCAATGATGATAAACTGAAAACATTTCCACTAAGATCAGGAACAAGACAAGGTTACCCACTCTCACCACTATTATTCAACCTTGTTTTGGAAGTTTTAGCCACAGCAATCAGAGAATAAAAGGAAATAAAAGGAATCCAAATCGGAAAAGAAGTAAAGCTGTCACTGTTGCAGATGACATGATACTATACATAGAAAATCCTAAAGCTGCTACCAGAAAACTACTAGAGCTAATCAATGAATTTAGTAAAGTAGCAGGATACAAAATTAATGCACAGAAATCTCTGGCATTCCTATACACTAATGATGAAAAATCTGAAAATGAAATCAAGAAAACACTCTCATTTACCATTGCAACAAAAAGAATAAAATATCTAGGAATAAACCTACCTAAGGAGACAAAAATGCAGAAAATTATAAGACACTGATGAAAGAAATTAAAGATGATACAAATAGATGGAGAGATGTACCATGTTCTTGGATTGGAAGAATCAACATTGTGAAAATGACTCTACTACCCAAAGCAATCTACAGATTCAATGCAATCCCTATCAAACTACCGGTGGCATTTTTCACAGAACTAGAACAAAAGTTTCACAATTTGTATGGAAACACAAAAGACCTCGAATAGCCAAAGCAATCTTGAGAATGAAATATGAAGCTGGAGGACTCAGGCTCCCTAACTTCAGACTATACTACAAAGCTACATTAATCAAGACAGTATGGTACTGGCACAAAAACAGAAAGATAGATCAATGGAACAGGATAGAAAGCCCAGAGATAAACCCACGCACATATGGTCACCTTATCTTTGATAAAGGAGTCAGGAATGTACCGTGGAGAAAAGACAGACTCTTCAATAAGTTGTGCTGGCAAAACTGGACAGCTACATGTAAAAGTATGAGATTAGACCACTCCCTAACACCATACACAAAAATAAGCTCAAAATGGATTAAAGACCTAAATGTAAGGCCAGAAACTTTCAAACTATTAGAGGAAAACATAGGCAGAACACTCTATGACATAAAGCACAGCAAGATCCTTTTTGAGCCACCTCCTAGAGAAATGGAAATAAAAACAAAAATAAACAAATGGGACCTAATGAAAGTTCAAAGCTTTTGTACAGCAAAGGAAACCATAAACAAGACCAAAAGACAGCCCTCAGAATGGGAGAAAATATTTGCAAATGAAGCAACTGACAAAGGGTTAATCTCCAAAATTTACAAGTAGCTCATGCAGCTCAATAACAAAAAAACAAACAACCCAATCCAAAAATGGGCAGAAGACCTAAATAGACATTTCTCCAAAGAAGATATACAGACTGCCAACAAACACATGAAAGAATGCTCAACATCATTAATCGTTAGAGAAATGCAAATCAAAACTACAATGAGGTATCACCTCACACCAGTGAGAATGGCCATTCATCAAAAAATCTAGAAACAATAAATGCTGGAGAAGGTGTAGAAAAAAGGGAACCCTCTTGCACTGTTGTTGGGAATGTAAATTGATACAGCCACTATGGAGAAGAGTATGGAGGTTCCTTAAAAAACTACAAATAGAACTACTGTATGACCCAGCAATCCCACTACTGGGCATATACCCTGAGAAAACCATAATTCAAAAAGAGTCATGTACCAAAATATTCATTGCAGCTGTATTTACAATAGCCCAGAGATGGAAACAACCTAAGTGTCCATCATCGGATGAAAGGATAAAGAAGATGTGGCACATATATACAATGGAATATTACTCAGCCATAAAAAGAAATGAAATTGAGCTCTTTGTAATGAGGTGGATAGACCTAGAGTCTGTCATACAGAGTGAAGTAAGTTAGAAAGAGAAAAACAAATACCGTATGCTAACACATATATATGGAATTTAAGAAAAAAATAATGTCATGAAGAACCTAGGGGTAAGACAGGAATAAAGACACAGACCTACTAGAGAATGGACTTGAGGATATGGGGAGGGGGGTAGGGTAAGCTGTGACAAAGTGAGAGAGTGGCATGGACATATATACATTACCAAACCTAAGGTAGATAGCTAGTGGGAAGCAGCTGCATAGCACAGGGAGATCAACTTCGTGTTTTGTGACTGCCTGGAGGAGTGGGAAAGGGGAGGTGGGAGGGAGGGAGACGCAAGAGGGAAGTGATATGGGAACATATGTATATGTATAACTGATTCACTTTGTTATAAAGCAGAAACTAACACACCATTGTAAAGCAATTATACTCCAATAAAGATGTAAAAAAAAAAAAAGATATACTTGTCCACACAAAGGTGTGTGGGAGATGGAGAGAGCTCTACAGGAAAGTCAGATCTTTTTAATCACTGACTGATGAAGGAAATATTGTTTAGATGGAGAGCTCAGGGTAGAAACATAGCAGAAGAGAAAAAGATGCTTGTCTCTTGTCTCAGTAGCTTTACTTGGTTGACCACATCAGGGTAGAGAAAGATAGAGTCTTCACCCATGTTTCTTCCAACTTTGGAACCCAACAGCAACAAGGTCAGTAAATTAACTAATTTTGGGGAATGGTAGATATCCAGAGAAAGAAAAATACTCACACGTGACAATAGGCAGCCCTAGTATGAATATAGGTACTGTGAGTAACTGTTGGGACGTCTGGGCAAGGAGAAATCAGGAAAGATTGTTATAAGGCAAGTTAGTACAAAGAAAAATGATTTCAGTTACTAAATTTCCCAAGAAATGGGTGGGATACAAAGGGGTCAAACTCATGGGATGGCTTTAAAACAACAAATGAGCATTGTGATTGATTTCTGAAATGTTTTAGGAATCAGTGTTTCAGGAATCAAGTGAGATTTCCAGTTCACTGTTAGGCATTAACGTCATTGACAATTGTACTAGACTTTACTGCGCTTTGGATAAAGATAGAGTGTTCACTGGGGAAAGTCTAATAGTTTTTCTTTTTGGTTTCGATGTTCCTTACCTTTTCTTTGGCTAGGCCACATCTCTTCAATAGAATAGGGAATTAGATCTGGGTCTGCTCAGGGGCACTTTCTTGAACTAGTAGACCAGTTTAGTTCATAGGACCATAGTCACAAGATGTGGTGACTATTACTGAGGACATCAAGACTTATGGGAAAGATCAGATATGCATATGAAAACTCAAGAACACTTAAAAGGGAAAATTATCTTAAGAGGAAAAGATATATAGATATATAAATATTACAGGAAATAGAGTGATTAGAGACGTGGGATTAGCCTTTTTTTTTTTTTTTTTTTTTTTGGTGGTACGCGGGCCTCTCACTGTTGTGGCCTCTCCCGTTGCGGAGCACAGGCTCTGGACGCGTAGGCTCAGCGGCCATGGCTCACAGGCCCAGCCACTCTGCGGCATGTGGGATCTTCCCGGACTGGGGCACGAACCCGTGTCCCCTGCATCGGCAGGCGGACTCCCAACCACTGCACCACCAGGGAAGCCCGGGATTAGCTTTTTAAAACTAGAAAAGACATATGTAGAATTTGGTTAGTTTAAAAAGGAGGCAGATTGGGAGACTGGGATTGACATATATACACTAATATGTATAAAATGGATAACTAATAAGAACCTGCTGTATAAAAAAATAAATAAAATTCAAAAAAATATATAAAGGAGGCAGAGCTTGGAAAGAACAAGAGGATATTTCAGGCAGGAAAGATTTCTTTCAGGAATATTCAGAGACCAGAAAATGAAAGTGACATGTTTGGATTAATAACAGGTTTACTAAACTGGATTGGTAATGAATAATTTTTACAGCAACAGTAGATAAGATGGCTTTGTTTTCTGCTGAAATAACAAAAAATCGTTTCAGTGCAATATTAAAGAAAGACGATGTAGTTGGGAGTTTGATGAGACTTAATCACATAATCAATGAACAAGTATATCTATAGCTAATATAAACAATAGACCATTAATAAAGTGCCCTTTCCTAATGCACACACAACACAAGGTTATTAATCAATGACAGGCAAAAAGGGAGCTTATTTTTTTCCTATCTCAGTGATTAGAAAAGTGTTATCCTAGAGGATTTGAGATTGTTTCCTTTTTAAAGAAGGAACAATTTAGAGGAAGAAAATGATGAGAATGTAAAACTTAAGTACAGGTGTGGAAGGGGAGTCACATGAGTAAACTGATGCTCTAGCAAGATTAATCTTGAGGGAATGGAGGCTTGTATGAGAAAAGTAAGACCAGAAGCATTTGGAAACCCATTACAATAGTGTAGACATTATGACTAGACATTAAATTAGGGGTAAGACAATGGAAATAAAAGATATTGGTAATACAGCAAAAAAAAAGTTAAGCAGACTTTGATGATTAATTAGGTTTGAGACATGATGGGACAATAGATGCAAAAATATGTAAAGTTGGTATCTAGAAGAACAAAAATAAGAAAATCAGCAAGGGAAATTGGTTGAGTGTTGGGGGTAAGGATGGTGTGTTAATTTACTAGGGCTGATAACAAAGTATCAGACTGAATGGCTTGAACAAGAATTTATTTTCTCATAGTTCTGGAAGCTAGAAGTCTGAGATCAAGGTTTTGACAGAGTTGATGTCTTCCAAGGACTTTCTCCTTGGCTTGTAGATGGCTGCCTTTCCTTGAATTTTCCTATGAGCCTCCTTCTGAAACTGTGTCCAAATTTCCTCTTCTTATGACACTGGTCATATCAGATTAGGGCCCAACCTAATAACCTCATTTTAATTTAATTATCTCTCTACAGGCCCTATCTCTGAATACAGTCACATTTTGAGGTATCAGGGTTAGAATTTCAACATATGAATTTTGGGGGAAGGACCCAATTCACTCTATAACAGGTGGAGGTGGCAACTTTGGGTCAAGGTGATTCATCTAAGTGGGAGAGTCCTGAAGAAAATGTGGGGCTCAGGACTGAGATACAAAACAAGGAATTCTGGAGTCACATTAGTTTATGAGAGTTGAAAACCTAAGGAGCTTATCAATAAACTTGAATAAATGAGTTGTCTCTGAAGAAGGGAAGATGGAATGAGAAACAAAGAACAAAGATAGAATTTTGTGTTATTTCCATAAACTTAGGAGGTGGAAGACAGAATAGCCAATGAGGTAAACCTGTATAATGTAGTGTGGAATAGGCAAAAGAAAGAAAGACTTCCAAGGATTGGGTGATTAACCTTCAAAGGTTAGTGGCAACAAAGACAGAGGGAGGCCATTGAATTTTCAATCAGAAAGTCATTGGTATAATTTAAGAAAAGAGATATGGAAAGTTGAAAGATAATTGATTCAAAGGGATTCAGGAGGGAATGAAGACAGTAAATACGTATTAACATGATAGGAAATAATGATGTTGACACAAAGGAGAGAAATAGTCTGAATAGAGATAGGACTTTCCTCTCAAGATAAGATTTGTGCATATTTGATAGCAGAAGAGAGGAAATCATTAAAGAAAGTAAAACAAATGGTTCTGAACAGGAGATAAATGAATAGGACAATATATTAAAATGTGTTGTATTTAAACTGTATTCTACAGAACACTACAGCTCTCTCTCTCCACCCAACCACCCAATATAATTATACTAGAAAAGCTTTGCATTTATTGCTTGACATAGTCAGTTTCCATCAATTATTTAATTTGACTAAAGGCTTCTGGTACAAAATACATTTCAGATCCATTTTCCTAGAAGATGGAAAAGGAAAAGAGAGATGAAAGAGAGGATGTGTTATTTAGAGGCAGAAAAAGGAGGAAGAGGTTGGAATTTATTAATGATGTCTGTCTTCATCATTAAAATGTTCAATTAAATCATATGCCAAGAATCAGATGAGGAACTGAGAGTTTATAAGGAAGAATTTTGAAACAGTTATGGGGAGATTGTTAGAAAATCAATAAGACTTGAATATGGGCAAAAACATCACCTTGCTATTCTTTCACTACCTCATCTAGTTCTTTCTTTGTCTAAATGCAGTGGTTTTAAAATATGGTCCTCTGATCAGCAGACAGCATTGCCTGGAAATCCGGTAGAAATGAAAATTCTTTGACCCTACCCCAGACCTACTGAATTAGAAACTCTCAGGATGGGGACCCGTAATCTCAGTTTTAACAAGCCCTCCAAGTGATCCTGATGCATGCTGAATTTTGAGAATCATTGGTCTAAAATACTGGCTGTGTTTTCTGACTGTATTTTTTTTTCCATACTCCAATTTTAGTTGTAAGCATCTATGGAATATTCCTTCTTCTTCTATAGCCCCAATACAGGGATTTATTCAGATGCTGTCATTTGGTAAGTGTACTCACTCTATGACCAATAGTAAGCATCTCCTAGAAGGCTTGAGTGCAGTAGGAATTGAAATCCTCATTTCTCACCTGGAGATGGAGAGCCCCAATCAAACCACTGCTCAGGAGTTTATCTTCTCTGCTTTCCCTTATTCCTGGGGAGATCCTGTCATCTGTTTTGTTCCACTGCTCTTCATTTATGCTTTCATTGTTGTTGGAAACCTAGTCATCATCACAGTGGTCCAGCTGAATACTCACCTCCACACTTCCATGTACTTTATTAGCGCCCTTTCTTTCCTGGAGATCTGGTAAACCACAGCTACCATACCAAAGGTGCTGTCTTGCCTGCTTAGTGACAAGAGTATTTCCTTAAGTGGTTGTCTCCTGCAGATGTATTTCTTCCATTCTACAGGCATGAGTGAGGTTTTGTCTCTTGACAGCTATGGCTTTTGACTGCTACCTGGCCATCTGCAGCCCTCTTCATTATCCCACTATCATAACCCCTAAGCTATGTGCCGGCTGACCTTAAGCTGCTGTATTTGTGGCTTTATCATGCCCCTCACTGAGACTGCCTGGATCTCCACACTGCTATTTTGTGGCTCTAATCACCTTGAGCATATCTTTTGTGACTTCCTCCCAGTGCCAGGCCTGGCCTGCCTAGACACACAAGACATCGTCATGATTCAGGCAGTGGATGTTGTCCATGCAGTGGAGATCATTACAGGTGTGATGCTCATTTTCATGTCCTATGTTGGTACTGTGGCTGTAATTCTATGTATTTGTTCAGCTGAGGGTCATTGCAAGGAATTTTCCACATACGTCTCCCACCTCACTGTCTTTCTGGTTTTCTTTGGCAGTGTGGCTCTCATGTACCTACACTTCTCTGCCATCTACTCCTTATTCTGGGATATAGCCATTGCTCTGGCCTTTGTAGTTTTGTCTCCCCTTTTTTAACCTCATTATCTGTCTGAGGAATAAAGAGATAGAGGGAGCTATAAAAAAGCACATAAGTCAAGCTAACATCATTTTTCATAAGACCAGGGACCTCAAGTAAGATCTAGTAGTTGGGAGTCTGTATAATTGTTGGAGCCCTCTAATCCTCAACTCCCTGCAATACATCTTTTCCTAACAGCCTTTTGCTGAAACTGGTCTCCCAAAAGTCACCAATAAAAAAAATTCACTAATAACTGAACTCAATAGCTTATTTCAACCTTTATTCAATTTGACATATTTTGGATCTGATTTTTTTGATTAAGTTTTCTGCCACTCAATTTATTCAAGGTAAATTTAATTTGTGGAAATAATCTGGGTAAAAATTTACTAATTTTAACAGAGTCGAGACTTCTGTTTGTAAGATATGATAATTGAAAACCATCTTCATAAGACTAAGTTCTCTCCATGGTATTCACAATGGATATACTTGAAGAATAACCCTAATTTCTAATTGAGTATTCATGTATTGATAAATAGCCGTCTAGATGTTTTTCAGCAAGTTCTATTATGAATCCCTTGTATGATTTATATCTTGTCAGTACTACACAATATTAATTCCATGTCTGTGTCAATAACAGGCACTAAGCCCTGTGTCTACCTGTATTGAGCCTGTGTGTGTCAAGTTAGTGGAGACTGTTTTGCTGAACCCCAAATCAACTTCATTAATATCAGTGACCACTAGAAATGAGGAGAATGGATAGGCCTCTTTAAGACTGACAGAGAGAGAAACCCCATAAAAGGGTTGGTTGCAGTTCTGTGGTAGTTAAGGACTATGGCAAAGAATCTCAGGCCAAGAAGGTCACTGAAGAATATTTTAAGTACAATAAATGAACAAACAAAAACTTTGGCTCTAAAAAAAAGTAAAGTAATAAAACTAACCCATTCATTAGCTAATCAATATTTTTTCATGATAAATTGAAAAATGTAATCCTTGGTTTCACTGTAATCAAATGTATTGTACTTATTAATTAAGCAATAATATCAATAAATATCTACTGAGTAAATAAACCAATATCACCATGCTGCATTCTGATTGTCCCAGACAACTGATCAACCATATTGGACAACGCTTCCCTTTCAACCTCTTCTCCCTTGTATTTCAGGATGCTGGACTCTTTATTTTTTTTAATCTTATTTTGTTTGAGGACTCTTTCTCTTGTGGATTCTTCTCTTTATACATGCTTCATAAAAGGTGCTTTTCTCCAAGACTCACGCCTCATGGGGATGCAATAATAAAGCTGATTACTATGCAAATGTTAGTAGATTTTCACTCTTCCCTAGCCCACCTACAGGAATCCTATGGTAGTCAGCCTCACTTTCCCACTAGTGTGCCATAGCCATGCCCTCATCCTCACCCTTAAGTCTTATGATACTTAAAAGTCAGATGCAGAGACAGAAGTAAAGGGAAATGTCTTATAAGAAGAGGATAATGGTATCCAATAAAAAATTCAGATAGAGAAGAGAGAAGATGTGAGAAAAAACATAGGTTGTGGGTGGAGAGGTCTTGGTAAAGGAATGTCTTCAGAAAGTATACTTAGTGTAAGAAAATAAGGGAAGAGGGGAAAAGGGATACGAGAAATGTAACTGGGTTTAAATAGTGTATATATTTTTAATGTTTTTCATAAAACATGAGGAATGAAATTACTGATAGATTATTTTAACAGTACTTTTCTCAGTGCAATATTGTTACAGAATTGATTTACATAAATCTCCATATGAAAGGGTTACACAGTTTTCTTATGTTTTGTCTGCTTTAAGATTTTGTAGTATATAATCAATTTCTCAATAAAAGTCCAATTAACCATCAAGTTAAGAAGAATAAAAGGAACTTTATTTGAGCCAAACTGAGAATTATAACCAGGGAGACAGGCTCTCAGAAAGCTCTGAGAACTGTTCCTCCTGTTAGAAGTCAAAGGCACAGTCAGATACATTTTTGAGACAAAGTATCATGCATCAAAATGGCATTGATATTTTACATAAAGTTCAACAAGGATACATAGTCCAGGTAAGCAGTTACAAAACAAGCATCAAGTCATCATGACTCCCTACAGAGTTGGGAAAGAACAATATATTTTTTAAAGAAGTTACATTGCTAGGGTCAGAAGAAAGGAAAACAAAACAAAACAAAACGATCTTTATGGTCCAGCAGACACTCCCATCTTTGAGAAGTTCTTTTTGATGTGTAATGCAGATGCACACTGCACATTAAGGAGAGAGAGAGGAGGCCCAAATGGACACACAGAGAGAATTTTATGCTGAAAAGTTCTTGTCCTGCCTTAAAATATAAAATTTATTTATCACTTTCCTTGTCCCTCAAAATTTATCATTGTCCCTAAAAATGTATATAGCTGAAACTAACTTTTTACATCCGTACTTTCTCACCTTCTATCTTCTCTCCCAACTGAGACTACTTTATTTCTTAAAACTTAGATCTTATTGCTTTACTACGCTGCTTACAAACGTTCTAAGATTAAATACGCCCTCACTCCAAATTGTGAATGTAATTTTCCTAGCTAACCTGTGTATCTGTGCATGCGTGCATGTGTTCATGTGTGTTGAATAAAGAAGATTCTAAACTGAGAGAAAAGCAAAAGGAAAAGAAACAGCGTACAGCAGTGTCTGATGATGAGAAGTAAGGACACCATTCAGAGGGGAGATCACGGCGCTAACCTACTGGTGGAACGTCTCACAGTGATTTTTAAAATTCACATTGCTGAGGGTTGAGAAGTGAGTTCTCTCACACTGCTTTCCACCTCACCAGCCTGCTTATTATATTTTTATGATATTTTTGGGAGATTATATTAAATACATAAATAAATGAATGAAAGAATATATAATCACTTACTGAAAATCCTTCATAACTAATGAAGCATGTAATCTGAAGATGGCTATTTATGTTCACTGTTAACTACTTTCCATCATTTTTTAAATGTCAGAAACCTTATCTGCATGAACATATTGAACAACTCATTACTGAGCAAATTTTACATGTCAAGCAGTGTGGTAAATTCTGGACAAACATAGAACTTCTACCTAAAAGAGTTTCCACTAAAGAATTGGAGAGGCCCATAAAAGTACAATATAAAAAGTAATAACAACAAAATCCATAAAATCATAGCAGAAGTAGTAACTGTGCTGGAAAATCAAGAAAAATTGCAAAGAGAAATTGTATTTGTTCTGAGACATGAAAAATATTTATCATATACTTACCTTTATTTTCTAATCTTTATTTATATACCTTTAGAACTCTACTTGCTTTTAATTTAGGAAGAGTTTTTGGTACAAACAAACATGGGCTTGAGGACTTGAGGCTGGTTTTAATAAGAACTATGGCATATAAGCCAAGTTTTCACTGGATTAACTCACTTACTCCTCATAACAAACTCATGCAGTTGATATTATCACATCCATTATGCAGATCAAGAAAAGAAAAAAAATTGAAGCAAACAGACTTTTTATGTTCACATAGTTGGCTAATGATAGAGCAAGTAACAAAAATGAGCCCAGACTTCAAACTGCCATGCTTTTCTCACCACAGCAATACTTAATAGTATTGTCTCAGCATTACTGACTGTGCTGTTCTTAAATTCTCCTAATAAGCATATTTTAACTTATTCATCCCTTTAACAAATGAGAATAAATAATTATTTTGATTATAACTAGCAATTTATTTTCTCTATGTGCCAAGCACATAGTGTTTCACATCTCTTACTTTATTTAATACTTACAATATGAGTCATCTCATCATTTCTAATTTGCAGTTGAAAATACTGAGACAAAGAGCAGGTAAGTAATTTACCCATAAAAGTAGCCAAACAAGGACAGGAATCCCAACACTCAGACTCCAGAGACAATGGGCAGTAACTTCTCTGAAGTTTCATTGTACTTTATCTGTACCACTCTTATGACACTGCTTGCTTTCTACCTTGAATTATCATTAATACATCCGACTTGAAGCACTGTGTCATTGGTTCATATGTGCATTGTTCCCTGTGCCTAGCACTGGGCTCTACATAATAATGGCCTTAATAAATAACTATTGAATTGCTTCATGACTTCTGATTTTCTGTACTGTCACTTCTATGAAGGGTGCAAAAAGGAGGAGATGCTATGAGTTACCGTTCCATTGCTGACATTATTTTGCTCTTGTTAACTTTCCTGCAGTTTCAATAATAGATTTTCAGAGGTTTGTCTATTGAAACAGAGCATCTAGATTCCTAGAAAAAGAGAGTGTTTGTTACTCTTTTAAATTCATTTACCTTAGGGCAAGTAGGTATGAACAATCTAAAACTTAATTGCAGGCTGAAAGTTTTAAAATGTTGATCATTATACAGCTAGGAAACAATTTCTTAGATATTTTACTTATAAGTTCAGAATTTCTCCTCCCATCACTATTCTAACCTATTCATTTGCACATATTCATAGCCTGACACAATTAACACTTTCACCACTTTTCCTCTGTAATATGAGTATGGTTACCTAATTATATCTTTTCCATCAGCCATAGGGACTTTGAACTATCTCTGTCTTAAGTATTTCAAGAAACTTGCTCTGTATGTAACAGCAACCTGAGAGGAATAGAAACGGTATATATCATATAATTCTAAAGAGGGAATTACATGCCAACTCTGTACCAATTGCTGTTCTAGGCATTACATATAAAACTATTTTAAAAACAGGAAAAAAATCCTCGTACTCACGGAGTCTATATATGAAAGGATGGTGGACAATAATCTAAATAAAATGCAATTATATTTTAAATGATAGTAAGAGATGGTAGGGAGAAAAAACAATAAGATACGGTTAGCAAATAAGGAGTTTTGGGGCTGGAATGTGATTAATTTTAAGTAAGGTAATCAGGAATGGCATCTCTCAGCAAGTATTATTTGAATTATGGCCAAAAGAAGTACAAGAAAATAAGTTCTAGGCATGTGAATATTTCAAGGAAGAATGTTCTAGGTAGAGGGCATGGAAGTGCAAAGGCTCTAATGTAAGGGCATTCCAGGTGGCACGTGGATAGAGTGATTGGGGTGGGGGTGGAGACATAGATGATGAAGTCAGAAAAAGTTTTCTTGGGCCGGATTACATGAGAACTAAAAGACCATTGTAAAGGCTTTTGCTTTTCATTTGGAGTAAAGTGGGACCCATTGGAGGGTTTTCGGCAGAGAAGCAAAACTATTTCATTTACCTTTTAATAAGATTTATCTTAGTTTGAGGCTGAGGATAGACTGAAAGAGGGCAACGAGAAAAGCAGACACTCTTGGAGGTTATGCAAAATCCAGGCAAGAGTTGATGGCTTGGGCCAGGGTTGCAGTATGAATGTTCTAAGAAGTAGTTGGTTCTAAAGGAGGCAACAACATACAATGGAGAAAAGACAGCCTCTTCAATAAGTGGTGCTGGGAAAAATGGAAGAATGAAATTAGAACACTCCCTAACACCATACACAAAAATAAACTCAAAATGGATTAAAGACCTAAATGTAAGACCAAACACTATAAAACTCTTAAAGGAAAACATAGGCAGAACACTCTATGACATAAATCACAGCAAGATCATTTTTGACCCACCTCCTGAAGAAATGGAAATAAAAACAAACAAACAAAAAAAAACAAATGGGACCTAATGAAACTTAAAAACTTTTACACAGCAAAGGAAACCATAAACAAGATGAAAAGACAACCCTCAGAATGGGAGAAAATATTTGCAAATGAAGCAACTGACAAAGGATTAATCTCCAAAATTTACAAGTAGCTCATGCAGCTCAATATCAAAAAAACAAACAACTCAATCCAAAAATGGGCAGAAGATCTAAATAGACATTTCTCCAAAGAACATATACAGATGGCCAAGAAGCACATGAAAAGCTGCTCAACATCATTAATCATTAGAGAAATGCAAATCAAAACCACAATGTGGTATCACCTCACACCAGTCAGAATGGCCATCAACAAAAAATCTAGAAACAATAAACGCTGGAGAGGGTATGGAGAAAAGGGAACCCTCTTGCACTGTTGGTGGGAATGTAAATTGATACAGCCACTCTGGAGAACAGTATGGAGGTTCCTTAAAAAACTAAAACTAGAACTACCATATGACCCAGCAATCCCACTACTGGGCATATACCCTGAAAAAACTGTAATTCAAAAAGAGTCATGGGGCTTCCCTGGTGGCGCAGTGGTTGAGAGTCCGCCTGCTGATGCACGGGACACGGGTTCGTGCCCTGGTCTGGGAAGATCCCACATGTTGCAGAGCGGCTGGGCCCGTGAGCCATGGCCGCTGAGCCTGCGCGTCCGGAGTCTGTGCTCCGCAACGGGAGAGGCTACAACAGTGAGAGGCCTGCGTACCGCAAAAAAAAAAAAAAAGAGTCATGTACCGCAATGTTCATTGCAGCACTATTTACAATAGCCAGGACGTGCAAGCAACTTAAATGTCCATCGACAGATGAATGGATAAGGAAGATGTGGCACATATATACAATGGAATATTACTCAGACATAAAAAGAAACAAAACTGAGTTATTTGTAGTGAGGTGGATAGACCTAGAGTTTGTCATACATAGTGAAGTAAAAGAGAAGTGAGAGAGTAGCATTGACATATATAGACTACCAAATCTAAAATAGATAGCTAGTGAGAAGCAGCTCGATAGCACAGGGAGATCAGCTCAGTACTGTGTGACTATCTAGAGGGATGGGATAGGGAGAGTGGGAGGGAGGCTCAAAAGGGAGGGGATATGGGGATATATGTATACGTATAGCTGATTCACTTTGTTATACAACAGAAACTAACACTACATTGTAAAGCAATTATACTCCAATAAAGATGTTAAAAAAAATAAAGTATATGGGAGGAAGTGCATAGGTTATATGCAAAAAAATAAGCACACCTCCACACACACACACACACACACACACACACACACACACACACAATTTTAAATAAAAAGGATGAATCCTGTAGCCTGCCATTTCCAAATATTAAGTCGTATACCTATGGGTAGTAGTTTTAAAAGAGAGAAGATGGTAAATGAAATCAATGTATTTTTATGAGTTTTGTTTTTAAACCCAGGATTAAACCCAACATTAAAATAGGCTACATACAAAGCCTTCTAACCTGGTGGAGTTCCATTATACACTGCAGTGTCCTTTTCTCTGTACTAGCAAGAGAGCAATTCAGCAATTTGGCCTCCTTTTGACAATTAGAATGAGAAGTCCATTTGGTCATTACATCTGAATCCTAAGAATCAGATTCCTTCAAATATCACCAGGCATCATGGGGCCCTTGGCATTGCCTCAGCTCCTAAAACCCGAGTCCCTAAATTCATGACTCAAAAACTACTATAATATCTCAAGACTATAGGGGACTCTCTCCAACAGTACCAGGGGTGCTTTTGTGACATCCCAAGGACTTCCAGTGGACAAGGTGACTTCTCTCTTGTTCTGTTTGAAATAATTTCTGCCCAAAACATCCAGAGATGTGAAATCATATCACAATAAACTTTTAGGA
The DNA here is from genome assembly GCF_011762595.2 of Tursiops truncatus. Taxonomy (NCBI): domain Eukaryota; kingdom Metazoa; phylum Chordata; class Mammalia; order Artiodactyla; family Delphinidae; genus Tursiops; species Tursiops truncatus. Next base: position 69,639,288 of record NC_047034.1, read on the forward strand.
TATCTGTTATGCAAAGTGAAGAGACTCCTAAAGCAGTTATATTAGGTCTATTCTTGAGGAGAGGAATATAATTTATATTGTTTCTTTCTTTAGAATGTTATCTGTTGTCCAATAAGAAATTACTAAAACTCTATATAATAAAGAAGTTGTAATTTAAAAAAAAGTAGTTGGTTCTAGAAATATTGTGAAGGTATCACTAATTGATTTGCTTACTGATTGAATATGGGGCGTGAGAGAGGAGACAAGCTTGACTCCAAAGAATTTGGTCTAAAGAACTGGAAGAATGAAGGTTCCATTAAGTGGGATAAGGCATTTGTTTCATTTATATATTTATTCCCTATCTTCTTCCAAAAAGTATTGGAGATCAAGTAGTCAAACACTCTTTCCAACTCCAATTACATATATCATTTTCTTCCTCCATGTTATTTGTTTGCTCCACATAGGACATGCCCACTGAGAAGAACTGAATTTATTGTACTCATCTACAGGAAAAAGGGAGATGACAAACTTTTTCTCCTTTTTCAAAATTCAGGTCAAAATTGCCATAGTTGTGAATTCAACTTGCTCAGCCATATGCTACTTACCTCTCCACTTTCAATAAAATTCATTTCCATTCATATATTTTTTATTATGTAAGTTTCAAGTGGAAAGCTTTATAATTCAACATCTGTATATGCTACAAAGAGATCACCGCCACAAGTCTACTTACCATCCATCACCATTTTACCCTCTCCCCAACTAACCCAATTAGCGTTTAGTCTTCCCCTCTGCTAACCACTAATCTGTTTTCTGTGTTTGTTTTTTTAAGATTCCATATATGAGTGAAATCATGTATTATTTGTCTTTCTCCATCTGACTCATTTCATTTAGCATAACACTTTCAAGTTTCCTTCATGTTGCTGCAAATGGCAGGATTTCGTTTTTTTTATGGCTGACTAATAATCCATTGTGTGTGTGTATCACATCTTCTTTATCCCTTTGTGCATCAATGGACACAGGTTGCTTCCGTATCTTGGCTATTGTAGATAATGCTGCCATGAATGTAGGGGTGCAAATATATTTTCAAATTAGAGTTTTTGTGCTCTTTGGTTAAATAGCCAGGAGTGGAATAGCTGGGTCATGTACTAGTTCTATTCTGAATTTTTTGAGAAATCTCCGTACTGTTTTCCATAGTAGTTGCACCAATTTACAGTCTCACCAACAGCGTACGAGGATGTCTCCTATATGTGGGCTGTGTATGCCTTTCTATTGTGTTGGAGCCATGACTGCTTAAGTGTGCTGGTAGACAAGCCTGCCTCCCCACATTCACACATGTTTACTGAGCACTTATTAGTGTAAAACATCTGATTAAAATAGAGTATAAAAAGGAATTGGAAAAGCAGACAAGGTATTGTATTATTAGCCATGATATAGAAAGTGCAAAATTAATTGCTATGGGAGTACCACAGAGAGAAAAATTTAATCTAACTAGAATAATTCATGGGAAGTATTATTTGAGCTGAACCCTGATTTATTCTTTATTCTGAACAGGAGAGGGGCTGATATAGATGAAAGAAGTGAAGGAAATATAAAGGGGACAATTCTGCTAAATATAAAGTTGTGTCCTTGGATAACAGAGGCAATTGCCTATATAAGCTGAATCTTATGGTGTGGCTAGCTAGGAGAAATACAGCAATATATGCATTTGGAATATTGGTTCTTTTTAAGTGATTCCTCTCATTCGACCATATTACACAGCATATGGGACATAGTAAGCTCTGACCAAATACTTGAATGAACAAATAAAAATATAATAAATGAATGAATTGATTATCCAATTACTACTTCCTTTTTTCTATTTTTTTTTCTGCCCCACATTGAGAAGATTTTAAGTAAAAATCAGACAGCAGTGATTGAATTCATATTCACTGGATTTTTTTTTTCATTTGAGGAAGATGAACTCTTATTTTTATCTCTTGCTCCTAATTTACCTGTTCATCATCACTGGGACCGTTATGGTCTTCTTTTTCATCAAACTGGATTCCCACCTCCACACTCCTATGTATTTCCTCATCAGTGTCCTGTCCTTCCTGGAGATCTGGTATACTACAACCATCATCCACAAGATACTCTCCAATCAAGTCAGTGAACAGAAGACCATTTCTCTGACTAACTGCCTCCTGAATATGTATTTATTTTACTCTCTTGTCATTTCTGAGATTTACAAGCTCACCACCATGGCTAAGGACAGATACCTGGCCATCTTCAACCCCTTTTATTACCCCACAATCATAAAACCTCAGCCCTACACTCAGCTGACTGTAGGCTGTTGCTTCTGTGGCTTCCTCATGTCACTTCCTGAGATTGCTTGAATATCTACACTATTATTTTGTGGTCCAAATTCAAAATATCTTTTGCAACTTTGATCTCATCCTGAATCTGACATGCATGAACACTGATAGATTATTTTAATCAAGGTTGTAGAAATTGTACATGCTGTGGAGATCATCACGGCTATACTGCTTGTAGTTTTGGGTTATGTTTGTATCATTGCAGTAATCCTACATTATCTGCTCTGTTGGCTGAAACCAAAGGCCTTTTCTACATATGCTTCCCACCTTGCTATTTTCTTGATATTTTTTTGGAAATGTAGCCTTTATATCCCTGTGCTTCTCTACTAAGGATTCCTTTTCCTGGGGCACAGCCATTAGCCCACTCTTTGCAGTGTTATGGTCATCCTTTAACTCAATTATCTAGTCTAAGGACTAAAGAGATCAAGGAAGCAATAAAAGTGCACACATGCCGATCTACTATCAAATAAGACAAAAGACATACCCATTAACAAAGTATATTTATGCCAGTATCTGTATTTATGTTTTCAGTGTGTTGCTGTTGTGTTTATTTTTTCTGTGCATTGACTCTAAGTGGGACATTTATCCATCCAATCTCTGTTCACTTAGGAAATGTCCTCAGAGGTTGATTAATCATAGAATACAAAGAAAATGGGGGTGAAGACTCACACAGTCCTGTCGTTTATTCTTTGAATCCAGAAGGACTCATAAAATTCTACCTCTGTCCTGACACTGTTGCAGCAAAAATAGAAATGAGACTTTTCTGATAAACAAGGAAAATAAGGAAACAATGAACAGGCTGGGGAAACAACATAAACAGACCTGAAAGAATTAAGCAATCTTGGTTATTCTTTAGCTGTTACTACTAACAAACACTTGTACCTAGACTTGTCCTTCACAAAACTGATTATTCTCTGACTCCATATGAATTACCCTTTGCACTTGGCATTTCTTCTTCCCTTACAACTCTCTTGTAGCACTCCTCATTTCAGAAAGAAAGTCACGACCCATAACTTCAGTGACAACAGAGCAGGTTGCTGAGCTGCCTGATGCCAGCTTTGGCCAGGAATTTGCAGAAGAAAAGAAATGCAAGACCTTCACTACTTTGATCCTTATCACCTACCCCAGACCATGAGCCCCACATATAAAATCTTTTCCAATTCTTCAAGGAGGGGGGCACAGTTCTTGCGTTAGCCTACTGTGTCTTCCCTTTGCCTGGCAAAGAAAATAAAAAGCCTCTCTATTTCTTATCTTCCAGTTCTCTGTCTCTGTATTTTTATTTGGCATTGGTGCACAGGGAGCCAGATTTGGCAAAATATCTCCTGCTATAGTTAGCTGAAACAAGAAAGAAACATTCTTTGTTTTGTGTTTCTGTAACACACTTCTTGAGCTTCTACTTAGTATGGTTTTTATTCTATCCTGTGTCATGGTTTGCATGTCTTCTGTGAGTCCTCTAGTTTGTGAACTCTTTGAAAGTAGGTATCTTATTTTGTTCATCTCTATATTCCCCATGCCTGTTAGAATTCTTTGCCCAGAGAAATGCTCAATAATGCTTCACTAAAAGAGTAAATAAACAGAGGCATTCTTTGTCTCCTGACAAAATTATAATTTATAAAAAAGTTATGTTATAGAAAACTCAGGCTATTCACACATTCAACAGAGGATGGCAGGGGGGCCAGCGATAATGAATAAAGATAAGATACATAGTGTATTTACACTTAGAGTAATTTTTAATAGTTAAATGAAGAAATGTCACAGATAATCCACTTAAATTTCAATGACTGGCCTTTATTTACATGTTTAATAGGATTTTATTGATATCTTGGGAATCTAATCCCTTAAATATAAGAATTAAACTTCATAGTTTAGTCATGGTTATAAAGGAAATAATGTTTAGTCCTGGCTCCTACTTTCCTTTATTCTAATAAGAAATAATTTTTTTGGTTGTGCTCTTTCTTCCCTGAGTAGGACCATGTCACCAAAAATGCTATTTTTATAAAGTTTGTAAAGATTTAAGTTTATGTGGTTTCCTTAAAGGTTGCAGAGATAATTATTACTGGATGGAAACATTCAGCAATTTTACATAAGATTTTCTAATGATACATTGCAAATCATTCTTTAAAAGATAAGCACTCCAGATTTCTGATTCAGAACAAAATAGATGACTTGAAGTAAATGAAATATATGTGCTTGGCATTATTCATAACAATAAAAATTCTTTTTTTGTGTATATTTAAATAAAGTGCTTTTTAATCAACCATCTAAATTAAGTCATATAAAAATTCTCTGGAATAAGTAGCCTTGTCATTACTATTCCCATTATATACTTAATAAAATTTAAGCAAATTTCCAATATTCATCTGATTATAAAATGGTAGAATTGAGTCTTCAGATTAGATGGTTTCTGTTTCAAATCCAGTGCACTTTCCATTATCCCAATGTCTTTTTCAATTATAATTACATAGTTTGTTGTTAAAGGAGACATCATGGGTTTTGTTTTTTCTTATTCAATGCAGTAATACCAAATAAATAAAACAGAAAAATAATAAAATAAGTAAGGGAGAGTGAGAGAAGATAATGGTAAGGGGAAAAAAAGAGTTTTATTTTTTATTATAGGATTGTAAACTTTAATTACGTAATTTTCCTTATAGAGTTAAGGGACAAATAACTTTAGAGGACCCGAAAAGATGAGTTAAAGTGGATACAGTTCACTGCAAAAAGGTCTTTCTATTTTTCTGAATGACAATATTTAATATTTTAACCCATTTAGGAGACAACCATTTGAGACCTTTTTTTTTTTTTTTTTTTTGGTACGCAGGCCCCTCACCGATGTGGCCTCTCCCGCCGCGGAGCACAGGCCCTGGACGCGCAGGCCCAGCGGCCATGGCTCACGGGCCCAGCCACTCCGCGGCATGTGGGAACCTCCCGGACCAGGGCACGAATCCGTGTCCCCTGCATCGGCAGGCGGACCCCCAACCACTGCGCCACCAGGGAAGCCCCATTTGAGACCTTTTAAAATGAGAACTAAATCTAGAGAAACAAAAATAAAATTTTAAAAATAAAATACTGATGACTTCTATTTCATGGGAAAACTTAGTTTTACGTTAAAGTTAACATATTTTTCCTTGTTGGTAAATGGGCCGAGAAAGTTGAACTCCAAAATATCCACAGTAAGCATATGAATTTTAGTGTTGCAAATTGGGGAGACTTTAGAATTTGGGCATATAAAGCATTTCTTGGAGTTTCTGAGTCCAGGAAAAGAAGATCTGATAACTGAGAAGAGACTCAGGCAAGCTGGGCAGTGCTGATAAAACTAGTGTGTGAAGTACAGTTCTGCCCAGAGCTGATAACCATGATCAAATAAAACAGCTCTCCAAATTACTCCCACCCTGTAAAACTGAATATAAGACTTCTCTTTAATGAAGCTGTCTGTCATCAGCTCACGCTTTCCCTGTAACCTCTTAGCACTCATTTATGTACATGGCTACATGCAATTTTAAAGATTCTACATGATTCTAAATATCCACAGTGTCTCTCATACATTCTTTACCTGTGTCCCCTGTACTCAAGGCCTCCATGTCCTCAGAGCCAATAAACATTCTTGGAAAACTATATTAGTGGCAAGAAGGTCAGAGGTCCAAGTGTTAAGCTACCAGGGTTTAAGAGTTTTTCATCATACCCTTCCATCAATCCCAAGGAGACACCCTGATACTTGTACTAATAATGGTAAACATGCTCAGAGACTGAATAAACTCTGTCAATCTAAAGGGAATGAGAAGATAGGGTGGGACTGAATTTAAAGTCAGCAGCAGCCAGAGTGGCAGCCAGGGTGTTGGCACAGAAACTATTAGCATGAATCTCTCTTGGGTACAAACTGAAAACTCAAAGAACACTTCTGTCTTGATGTATAAATTCTCTTCCTTGTCTCCTGTGCACTTTCACATTGATACCTGCTCTAATGACTATTGTTCTGGTCCACTTTTATTCTATTTCATGATGACCAATCCTGCTAATTGGGTCCTAATATTTCTTTGGTTACAATGCTATCACATGGTTGACACTCTTGGTGAGAAGATCCTGGAATAAGTCAACCAGAAATATTGGTGGACTAAGAGAAGATTGACTAAAACAGATGAGGGGCGTGATGGTCACACTCACATGGATTTTATCCTTTGTTTAAATAATTACAAACCAAACAACCATGGGATGAGACTACCTCTCAGAGACTACTTTTGTTTTCTCATATAAAAATGAGGTTGATAATATCTGCTTCACAGAATCTTCTAAAGAGTAGAAATTAATGTAAATTAATCATGTCAATATATAATTAAGACACGGTAGATTCGAATTGATTCTTATCTCTTGGATAAAGATTAAAAATATATTTCCTCCCTAACCAACTCCAGTCAGAGTTTCCCTGGTTCATGTGATATAATGCATTCTCTAAGACTTGTGTTCATGCCTTTAGCACCCAAATTTGATTTTAATATAAAGAAAGTATGTGAAAAAGTAAATATTATACTTTCAAGAAGAGAATTTAAAGCTCTCTCAATTTCATTGGGTGAGATGATCCAGGAAGAAAAGAAACTAGAAATGTAGAACCTTGATCTACCCTAGTAGACCGTGAAAGCTAGATTATTCAAATTGGATTTGTATTGGAATGAAGTTTGGCATGGATAGACCCACTGTTTTTTAGGAGGCTCTGAAACCATCCCACTATTTTCTTTGGTTTGTTTCATTTTTGTAAAGTTGCCTTTACAAACTATATGTTTGGAGAAGGATTTCTGTTTCTTTTCTCTCCATTAAAAATAATACATAGATTAGGATGACTTTTATCCTACAGTTTAAAACTCTGTCCAATTTTCAAATATTTTATGACTTCATTAGTTTGTCAAATGAAGTATCCTAATTTTTGTTTCACAAAATACAAATAAAAAAGCGTATATCTTACTTCCTTTGTTCTTTTTATTTAAATGATTAAGGGTAAGGCTAAATCAGACTTTTAAAAACCCAATCTGTGAGGCAAAGAGTAAAATTTTCTATTTTAACAAAGGTTCTACAGCAAAAAATAGGATGTATTGTTGCTTAAAGGCTGCTAAAAATCTGTAGTTGGGTTTTGATGGAGTCGTTGATTTGCATTTCCTAGAGATAGGTTAGAACAAGAACATATGTATGCCCTGAGTTCTTGTAATTCTTCACAGAGTGTGAAGAATGGGCATCCCAGAATTCCTTCCTGATTTACAATTCTCAGATATAAAATTTAAAACTAATCAAAGAAACAAAACACCATCATAACACTGACTCTATCTTACATCTATAACTGAGTTTTTTTCTAATTTTTCATCTAAAATTTTTGCTTTCATTTTTTATAAAGTCCGGTTGAGAAACTTTGAGAGCCATAGTCCCACAAGCCGCTGAGTCACCCAGCATCTGTGAAAGTTAGCATCTGCCTCAGCTGAATCTGTCTCCTGAAGATAATGTAGATTGTAGCTGGCAGGATTCTGGCCCAAGTGAAGGGCTGTTTTTTTCCTTTGTCTTGCCACATATGTAACGTTTCTCTCATCTCTATCTGAATTAGACTAGACAACTACATGTGAATTGTTTCTCTTTCTCTCCCTTTGTCTCTCTCTCTCTCTCTCTCTCTCTCTCTCTCTCTGTCTTTTGGATACATTTTATTTTGACAGGTTCTTGACCTTTAGGAAAAGCGTAACACTTTCTAAAGGAAACCGTGAGTACAGAATTCTTTACAGTACAATTTGTCACCAATATAACTAGGAAAGCTGTCTCCTTTGACTTTTCTGTACTATCTTTGACAGGATCAACAAGAATTGTTTCTTGATTCTTAAGAGGTAAAGAAGTTTAATTTTAACTCTTTTTATGAATGTCTCACTTTAAACAATGACCTTGAGCTTTCCAGTATACAGCACCAAAATCTAGCAATGACCTGTTTCTATGGGTTCACATGGAGAACAACCTAGTAACTTGGAGCAAAGTAACACACAGTAAAGGTTTGAGTCTCCATAGAAGGATTTAATTCTATAGCCAAACTTGTAAAGGCCATCCACAGAATAGCAATTATGTATAGCAGAAGGAGACTAAAATTTAAACTTTATATTGAATGTTTTCATTGTGGTAAGCTAGGAAAACTGTGCTTATATCCAGAAGAATGAAGACTGACCCTATGGAGATTTTGCTCGATGTTGTCACAAATAGGTTGGATTCCACTATAGGAAAATAATATTTTATGTTGTTTGATAGTAATACAATGTTTTATATAGCAAAAGCCAATTACCAAGATGCTAATAATTTGAAATTTGTGATAATTAGGTTGCAAATGTGCCAAACTTTTGATTTGTAGTGTTTATAAATAAAGCAAATAAAAAGAGTAAACAATATATTAGCTATATTTTTATGTAAGAAGAATTCAACCTTTTCAAACTTTGGGGTATATCATTCATCAAGTTAATTGCAAGCCATTTTTATTTATTCATTAAACTAAGTTCATCATTATCAGTACATGTTAACACCTCTTCAGCCTTTGAAAGCAATAAAATTATATTTCTTTTTTATCAATCTGAAACTCTGTGATTTTGCTAATTTAAACTTGTCTTCGATTATTAGTCCAATAATAAGCATTTATCAAACTTTATTAAGTTTATTAAATTTATTAATGTTAGCACATACTTATGTGAAAAGTTGAAAAAGTGTTCTGAATGATCAAGAATTATTAGCCTAGGTTGTAGCTGTATATGGTTAAAATTATATAAATGTACTACCGTCTTTCTAAAAACAGGCTTTTATAGGCTTAAAGATATCTGAACATAAGTCCAATATGAGTAAATGCCTTGAGACATATAAAAGGACAGTATACTAGAGATCTGAGAACCAGCAATATGTAGAAGCTTTTTAACTTGTAGGCTATGGAGAGTGGTGGACCAAAAGTGCTGGAAACAGCAGAAGAGATCCAGGAGAGGCGTCAGGAGGTGTTGACCCGGTACCGGAGGTTCAAGGAACTGGTTGCTGAGAGGGGTCAGAAGCTTGAAGATTCCTATTACTACCAGGTTTTCATACGAGATGCAGATGACCTCGAGAAATGGATCTTGGAGAAAATCAAGATTGCAGGCGATAAAAGCTATGAAGACCCAACTAACATACAGGTCATTTAGTTTCATTGACTTCCCCAGAGTTGACTCTAAGATCTCTAGGGAGGGAAACATTTCCATAATGTAGGTGTACATCTGGGAAACTGTAGAGGGATGATATAACAGAAAGATTAGACTTTGGGGACTGTAATTCTGTCTTTAAATAGCACATGTCTTCAACTCCTTAAGCCTCAATGTCTTATTTACAAAGGAAACTCATTTTAGATAATATTTTATAAACTCATTCTGAAGTTAACCCATGGGCAAAACACTGAGAATTCAAAGAATTTATGACACACTATGTGATTTCAATATTTTGTGACATTAAGGATGGAATTGAGGTGAAGAGACATCAATGTTTCTGAAACAATTGCTCTTCGCTCTCCTCAGAAAGATGTGATTTAACCAGGGTTTTTACCAAATGGCTATTCATGCCTCTTGTTAAGTTTGAATGAGAGGAGTCAGGTGGAGAGCTTTGGTGGAAGCTCCCACTCCTACTTGTACAATGTTATAGAAAGAGGCACAGTCAGGATCAGAAGAAAGGCTTGCATGCCTAAAATGTGCAATGGATATTGGAGAGGAAGCACCTGGAACAAGAACAAAGTGTTATCTACTAAATGGATCAATTTATATATGACAGCAAAAACATAATCTGGCATGCAAAAACCTCTCAATTAAAAAAAAAAGCCATTGTTGCCATGATCATCTTCCTCATTGTTCACTACTTTCAGTAACATTTAGTTCCTCTTTTCTGAAGAGGAAAAACTCTGTTACATTATTTCATTTCCACAGAAGGCAATTGAGAATTTAAAATAATATTTACTGGAAATTCCCCAAAGGCAGTGGGGGCTGGAAAAAAACTTCCACTATGGTCCTGGACATTGAGCCTAGGACCCTTTGAAACCCTAAGTGCAGTGGTGCCACCACTGCTTCTTTTAGGATAGGACTCCTCCAGGTATGGTCATAGGTTATCACTTAATCTAGGTTGGGAAACAAGTAGTTTTGACTGCAAGAAAGAAGAGGAATAAAAGAACCTCCCTTCCAGAGAGACCAGGCTGCATTAGCCATAAACTCTGATTTCTAATCTTCAGGGGAAATATCAGAAGCATGAATCCTTTGAAGCAGAGGTGCAAGCAAAATCGAGGGTCATTCCTGAGCTGGAAGAAACCAGGAAAATTCGATTTCCTGAGGGGCATTTTGCCCATGAGGACACCAAGGTAAATTTATGGCAGGACTCTGTGAGAGATGTTTCTAATTAAGTTATCATGTTGATTATGTTATCAGAGTTTTAATTGATTACAACAGGAATAAACCTTGATATAACTGGCTTGGAACCATGGTACTTCCTTATATCTTTTACTTGGGTTAGGGCAGGAAAAATGATGGGATGTCCTAGTGTTCCTTGGAGTGGGGAGAAAGCTATGATACGAAGCTGTCATCAAATAACATCACATTCCTGCGTATGCCACCACAGTATAGGTGGCTCAAGATCAAACCCACTTCAACCCAGATGAATTGGTTTTCTGAAATGTCCTTTCTACTTAATTCTTCTAGCCTCAGAGTCCTTGTCCCTTAAACTCTCTAAACAAGGGATGCTCTTTCTTTGAATCTTCTCCAAAATCTTTCTCCCTTTGTCTATGATGCCTCTTTCCCTTCACAGCCCACATACTATGACTACTATCGTAGTTCTCCAAACCCTCTCATCTGTTCATTTTGGGGAAAAAAAACCTCCTAAAATCCTTTGTCTTCCCTAAACCCTGAAGACTGAAGATCACCACAACTATGCAACCCACTACTAATGTATCAGCTTTTTTTCTGACTTAATTCATATACTCTTCCAGCAAGTTTGTGTTGATACAGTCAATTCAGGTTCTTTTTTGTACAAGTGAACTTTTTTTACTGTTTAAATATTTTAAAAATTTCAAAAAAAATTTGTGTTGTATTTAAAAATTAGGGCTGTAGTTCCATATTTAACGTACAAATTCTAGTTTGCTTTACTGTCAACAAAACATGGTCAGGCGATACAGACATTAACCAGAATAAACCTTATTAGAAAGAAGACTCTAACAAGAAAATCTCAAATTTTATTTATTGTCATAAAATAGAAATCACTTTGTATAATTTATACAAAAACCAATCCCTTACATTAATTAAAATATTTGAGAAATGTTTGAAACATCTTCACGTCTATCAGAATCACTGGGGCTATATCAGTCTGTACCATGGCAGGATTCAGAGATAAATGTGGTCTACATGCTACATGTTACCTTAGGACCATGAAGCAGTTGAAAAATACAAGAATCTTGAAGGCATAACATATATGACACCTTCAATTTTACAGTATATGTAAAATCTGGTCTTCTAAGCTAACTTGGCATTAGAGCCCTCAACTATATACTCTTAAATTCTCATTGCTTTGGTGCCACTATTTCCTTTATAAGTCAGAAAAACATTGTAACTCTTATCCTTTCTGACAAACAGTCCATGCTAAGTTTTTTCTATGTCTTTTTCAGTACTTTGAACACCCTCTGCCCATTGTCTACCTATCAAAATTCTACCTATCCCTCAAGGTCCAATTCAAATGAGCACTCTTTCATGAATTCTTATTCTATCCTGTCTTATTGTCTGTAATCACTTCATCCTCTAAAACACCAAAACATTATTCATTTTTTTCTATTATGGAAGATCATATGGTTTAATTGCTATTCACATACATGTCCTATTTCCTCCTTTAAATATTTGTTGATCAATTAATGCACGAGCGAATGGGAGGAGGTATTTTTATCCAGGCCCCTCTCTGCACAGGTCTCTGAGTCTATACCTGCTGCTCCACAGCAGGTACTATGCCTGAGTTGTTTTACTTTCCCCATAGGTCCTTCTGGAGGAACTCAGCCACCTGTGGGACCTGCTTCTGGAGCTGACTCAAGAGAAAGGCACCCTGCTGCTGCGGGCCCTGAAGCTTCAGCAGTACTTACAGGAGTGTGCTGACATCTTAGAGTGGATTGGAGACAAGGTATAGGACCAAACAGTATGCATATAGGACTTCCCATCCATCTGCCCCAGACATCCCATAGCAATTTAATGCAGGCCTTTCATAAAGAAGTTAGGATGTCTCTTTCTGGGCTTAGTTCCTTGGAAGAAAGGGGAATGTTGGCAAAGATTTAGGGGTATTCTGGAGGTAGTTAACACTGTAGGGGGATAAGTCTAAATGTATGAATCTGAATATGAAGAAGGCAAGTCTTACACAAAAACTGCATTGAAAGATGATCTAGGATTGTCCCCATTCTACCTTCCATGAGCCTTCACCCCTAGATTTTTGCTCTTACTCTGTGTCCAGCTTAGAGCATTGCAGTTCTTTCCCTAATTCTTTGTCTCTCAGTACCTATAACTAGGGAGGTTTTTATTTTCTACATACTTAAAGAATAATCCTGTGGTTAGAACTGAACATTTACACAAGCAAGTGCCTAGCACAATACTTTTTTTTTTTTTTTTAAATTTATTTGTATTTGGCTGTGTTGGGTCTTCGTTTCTGTGCGCGGGCTTTCTCTAGTTGCGGCGAGTGGGGGCCACTCCTCATTGCGGTGCGCGGGCCTCTCACTGTCGCGGCCTCTCTTGTTGTGGAGCACAGGCTCCAGATGCGCAGGCTCAGTAGTTGTGGCTCACGGGCCTAGCTGCTCTGCGGCATGTGGGATCCTCCCAGACCAGGGCTCGAACCTGTGTCCCCTGCACTGGCAGGCAGATTCTCAACCACTGCACCACCAGGGAAGCCCGCACAATACTTTTGTAAATGCTCAGTTTGTTGAATTGAGTAGAACGAGGATGAATTTATTTTTCAGGTTCCAATACACAAAAGGGTGTTCCCAGGGGCTTTTGCCAACAATGTTCCTGGTCTCTCCAAAGAATTACCCCAAAGAACACTGTTCCCTGGGCCAGAACGCCACCTCAGGAAATATACTGCTGCTTCTGGCTCTTTCCTGAAGGGTTCTCCCAAGTTCCACCAGTATCTCCTTCTGAGCTATCCTGGGAATGTGAGCAAGGGTTTTGGGCATTTGAACTGCAGGAATTCCTAAATGTTTACGGGTGACTTACCAGAGTTTTCTCTGTCTACAGGAGGCTATAGTGACATCAGTGGAGCTGGGTGAGGACTGGGAGCGCACAGAGGTTCTGCATAAGAAGTTTGAAGATTTCCAAGCAGATCTGGCAGCTCGAAAGGAGAGGTTGAATGGAGTGAACCAATATGCCAATGAGTGTGCTGAGGTGAGGTGGGGAACAAGAGAGCCAAGCCAGGGAAAGGGTCTGATCTTCAAGAAGACTCTCTGGCCATTAGTAGATGGGACATGAAAGATATAGGACATTGTGAGAAAGCAGAGGTATGCCTGTCCCTGGAGCAACATGCCCAGAGCAGTTTCCTCTCCTTTCTGAATGTATCCCTTGCCAGTCCACGGAAATGGAGATGAGAGTGAGTGAGTGCATGTGTGTTTACATAAAGGAATTCAATCCACAAGGGGGTTACTACTGCACCATGCAGTACATTGATTTCTCAAGTTTATGAAGCACTCTTTCTTCATGAAGAAGAACCAGAATAAAGTGGCAAAGAATATAAAATAATGGTGGGCTATCATAATATACATGATATAATTAAACTAATTTTTTTGTGTTTTGGGGGGAAGGGAAAAGGAGGCAGATTTATCTTCATTTTCTTAAGAAAGTGGTTAAATAAGTTTTTAATTTCTGGGCATGTAAAAACTCAGTGTGTGAATAAATAATCCTAACATATGTGAGAACTGGGAAGTCAGTCTGATTTTATATGTACATGAAGGAATTAGAAATTCTAACAGTTGGCTATCGTGCTTTTCCATTTAAGGTTTCATTATCACTGCAGCTTTATAATGGGAATAATGTTTCTGTGTTAATAGAACCAAGATTTCAGGATGAACGGGTACTGGAGTAGGGGAAAATAACATATTTCTCAATTTTTTTCCAGGCCACATTTCCAACAGTCCCAAATTTTCTCCCTCTATCACCTTTTTCTTATTGTGGAGATTTTTAAGTTATCTATTACTATCTACCAAACTACCACAAAACTGAAAACAACAAACAACCTATTTTTTTCAGTGAATCAGATTCACTGATTCATGATTCAGTGACTCAACTGCGTTATTCTGCTGATATCACCTGGTATTCTTAAGTCACTGCAGTTATACAATGAGTCAGTTGGGGTGGAGTGTCTAAAATGGCCTTGCTCCCATGTATGGAGATTTAGCAAGGAAAATGAAGGTTTTCTCCATATGCTCTCTCATCTTTCAGTAGATCATGCTTTTTTTATGTGTTCCAAGAAGGTAAGAACAGAAGCTGAAAGGCCTCTTGATGCCTAAGTGCTGGGGCTCATAGAATATCATTTCTATTTATAAGCAAGGAAGGAGAAGTAGAAAATTCAGTCTGATGAGGCTTCAAAATAGAAATGGAAATGGGAATAAACAGGGATAGGAGGAGTAGGGAGACAGGTATTTGGGAACTACTCAAAATTGCCAAGTATCAAAATGGGCTGATGCTGCTAGCTTAATCTAGTATTCATAAATCTCATTGCTTCAGTTAGTTTGCAAAAATGCATGGAGTTTTCTGCAAAATTAAGTTTATCTGCATGTCTGTATAATTCTGCAAAGAGGGAAATAGCTCTCATTAGCTTCTCAAAGGTATCAGGATCCCAAAAGAACCAAGACCCACGGTATTAGAGTTTTGAAAAATTAAGTCAGATTTCACAAAAGGAATTTTCTCTTCTTTTCCTTGGCTTCCAGGATCTTGAAGGGAGTTAGCAGGCATCAACATGATGGAGTTCTGAAAATAATGAGGTTGGGCAAGCCTGTGTTAGCAGGCTAGTCTGGAGCTGTGGGCAAAATATCTGGCGGTTTGATTTTCTAGATTTTGGTGAGGTGGATCAAGTAAGAGTTAGAGAGCAGGGATAAAGTGAAGTGTGAAATAAGAAGTGTTTAAATGATTTTTTGCATTAGTCCATCATTGACTTTCTCCCACAGGAAAAGCATCCTGAGCTGCCCTTGATTCAGTCAAAGCAGGAGGAAGTGAATGCAGCCTGGGAGCGGCTCCATGGTCTGGCTGTCCAACGACAGAAAATGCTGTCCAGTGCTGCAGACCTCCAGCGATTCAAAAGGTAGGAATCTCACCACTGAACTGTAGGAAACTGCAATAGCACCATGCTTGTTATTTGTGTTAGCCTCTGTCTACTGTTAGCAATTAGTGGCCAATACCTCTAAAAAAAGAAACTCATGTGCTTGCCTTTAAAGACAACAAGGGAGAGAGTAGTTAAGAAAATTGTGACCCACTCTATAGCCAAGTATGTGTCTAATGGAGCTTAAAGCAATACAAATAGCACTGGTAAATTAGTGATGGAAGCTCTGCAGAGGCAAGAAAAGCAGGTTAAGAACCGGAAGGGAATGGAGGGTGAAGTTGGGAAGAAGGACATTCGTGAAGAGCTGACCCAGGTATAGGAAGTATATTTGGAGGTTCAGTTGTCAGGATGCCCAAGTCTCTTAACTCTCAATGGAAACCATTAAAAGCAGTAAAGAACATTTTACATTATGTTTTTTGCTAGTGTGGGTGAAGATAGGGTAATTTCTGACTGAGTGAGCTAGACTGGTCCTTGCTGTGTGCTGTTTGCCCTGAAATGCCTGCCTTCTTCCTTTGCTGGAGCTCATGGAGATGTCTGACAGGGACGTGACTGAAGCCATCCAGTGGATTAAAGAGAAGGAGCCTCAAGTCACCTCTGAAGACTACGGCAAAGACCTTGTGAGCTCTGAGGCACTGTTTCACAGTCACAAGACCCTTGAGAGGAACCTTGCAGTCATGAATGACAAGGTAAGCCTGTTGGAGGAATGGCTAATCCCTTGAGCTAGAAAACGCATTTGGTGTTCATCTCGTCTCCATAGGACACAGTAAATTCACTATTTCAATGAAGGAGAAATTTTGTGCCACTTGAATATACCTCCTTATTCTAGTTTATAACTTGTACATGAATCTTGGATATCTCTTAATTTATTTAATTATTTTTATTTAAATATACATATATGTTTTATATACGCTCAAGCTTTTTGTAATTTATTTCATAATTTAAACCAAAATAGATAGCTTCAAGAATGGTTTCCTAATCTCACTCAGTACCCCATGGCCAGAGAGTCTTTTCTTTTATGTAACTATACTTTCTCCTGTTGGAGCTGAACCTTGTTTCTTCTTGTCCTTCACTCAGTCAAAAAGGGAGTAAGTTTCTTCTTCCCCTTTTATAATAAACTCAGACACTTAAAACACATTACTAGCTCATGCAGCTGAATATCAAAAAAGCAAACAACCCAATCCTAAAGTGGGCAGAAGACCTAAAGAGACATTTCTCCAAAGAAAATATACAGATGGCCAACAAACACATGAAGGGATGCTCAACATCACTAATCATTAGAGAAATGCAAATCAAAATTGCAATGAGGTATCACCTCACACCAGTCAGAATGGCCATCATCAAATAGTCTACAAACAATAAATGCTGGAGAGGGTGTGGAGAAAAGGGAACCCTCTCACACTGTTGATGGGAATGTAAATTAATACAACCACTACGGAGAACAGTATGGAGGTTCCTTAAAAAACTAAAAATAGAACTACCATACGACCCAGCAATCCCACTACTGGGCATATACCCTGAGAAAACCATAATTCAAAAAGAGTCATGTACTACAATGTTCATTGCAGCACTATTTACAATAGCCTGGACGTGGAAGCAACCTAAGTCTCCACTGACAGATGAATGGATAAAGATGATGTGGCACATATATACAATGGAATATTACTCAGCCATAAAAAGAAATGAAATTGAGTTATCTGTAGTGAGGTGGATGGACCTAGAGTCTGTCATACAGAATGAAGTAAGTCAGGAAGAGAAAAACAAATACCGTATGCTAACACATATATATGGAATCTAAAAAAAACAATAACAACAACAAAAAATGGTTCTGAAGAACCTAGGGGCAGGACAAGAATAAAGATGCAGACGTAGAGAATGGACTTGAGGACACGGGGTGGGGAAGGATAAGCTGGGGCAAAGTGAGAGAGTGGCATGGACTTATATATACTACCAAATGTAAAATAGACAGCTAGTGGGAAGCAGCTGCATAGCACAGGGAGATCAGCTCGGTGCTATGTGACCACCTAGAAGGGTGGGATAAGGAGGGTAGGAGGCAGATGCAAGAGGGAGAGGATATGGGAATATATGTATATGTATAGCTGATTCGCTTTGTTATACAGCAGAAACTAACACACCATTGTAAAGTAATTATACTCCAAAAAAGATGTTAAAACAACAACAACAACACATTACTAAACCCACCTTTGGGTTTTCTTCTGGAAATTGGAAAACCCCGGTTCCTATACCTACAGTAGGTATAGACACACTAGAAATTGGAGCAAGCCTGTTTTCTTGAATGATTCCCATTCTTACTTCTTCCCGTCACAGTTTAACTATAACTTAAACTTATTACGCCTGAGCTTCTACAGTGGAGTCAGCCCACAGGAAGATCCCTACTTGCTATGCTTTAATCATAGCTCTGTGCATGGGTCATTTCTGAAAATGATTTCACCATTCTACTTCTTTTGTTCTTCCTCATTTTTTCTCTTTGGTCTTTTTTTTTTTCTAATTATGGATGATAAAATACCATGATTTAATGAATAATGATAATGAAATCTCAAATCCTAGACAACACCTAATTATAGTTGGGTATAGTAGAAGAACTAATGGTAACATGTGGAATTTGCCCTAGTAAGCCTGCTCCTCAAGAATTGTGCTCAAAAAGGCCTGACATTACTGAAATTTTCTTGGCAGCAATTTTCCTTGGCAGAAATGTCTTTCTGGTTCCCACAATAATGTTTATGGAGTTAGTATAGAGGGTAATGAAGGACAGATGTATGTCTAAACATTGCTTCTGACGTTGACTAGCTCAATGACCTTGGGCAAATAAAATACTCAACCTCTCAGTTTTCACATACAAGGAGAGCAAGAATAGTTTTACCTCACAGTATTATTAAAGGAAGACTATAAAACAAGAAAATGCATATCAAGTGCTTAGCACAACGAGAGACAAAATGTAATCAGTAAATTATTATTGTTAATATAGTTACATGAGTATATTAATATAAATATATCAATATAAAAGCACTAATAAATTATTCTAATTCTTATGATTATTATGTTACATTCTTCCCATAAAACTTTGCCAAGAGGACCAGAATGCTCGGATTTCCCACTGTGTTTCTTTATCTTTTTTTTTTAATTATATAAGTTTCAGATGTACAGCATTATAATTAGACATCCGTATATACTACAAAGTTGCCATCCATCACCATATGGTTGACTACCTTCACATACTAGGTTTCTTTTTTATCCCAAAGGTGAAGGAGTTATGTGCCAAAGCAGACAAGTTGAAGCTTTCCCATCCTTCAGATGCAGTGCAGATCCAGCAGATGAAAGAGGATCTGGTCTCCAACTGGGGGCACATTCGCACCTTGGCTACCAGCAGATATGAAAAGCTGCAGGCTTCTTATAGGTGAGAAATCCTTCTTCTCTACTGCTTTACCTATCTCTAGGTCAAAGTATAACATCAAAAGCAGAAATAAAAGAGTGAAAGGAGTAAAATAATGAGTGACCCAGCCCTCCTGCCTGCTCAGTAGAGGCAAAAGAAATTTTTATTTGTCAGGAGAAGTCCTTTGAAGGCTGATATAATCCTCAGCGTGACATCTCCTTTCACCTGTACCCTTCCTGTCTTCCTCTGTTTGTACAGTTGTAAGAAGCTATGAAGTGGTCCATGGAACTGAAAAATTAGCTGAAGAAACATGTTAAAATCCTGGCCTTAGCTAAGGAACTGGAATTAATTTCCAAGCTGAAGAACACAAAATAAATCTAGAATTATTTCTGGAATGTAGGTCAGCTTACAAAAAATCTGGACAACATTTCAATAGTTAATTTTTATGATTAGTTATAAAATCACCAGAAAATAGTGTTTATCTTATTGATATGATTTAAAATGAACTGGTGAGCTTTTGATTTTTTTGAATAGGTAATCTTTTTTTGTAGTTTTTGTTTTTACTGGTATGGTGAAGGGTGAACTAAAATACATGAGGGCTCCTAACCCTAACTCTAGTCGTCCCTTAGGCTTCCTGTTGGTTATGTTATGTCCTTATTTATTGGCCTCCTTGTGAGTACTTTATTCTACTTCAAGTGCATCTGGGATGTGACTTTGTGATGTTGGAGATGTCAAGTCCAAGTGCTTCATCACACAATGACACATCTGCCCTAGGAATATACAACCTGGAGTGAAGGATTTACAACCTGCACTGCTAAAGGAATAGGAAGTACATCAGAGGAATGGAAGGTGTAGGATTAGGGCAAGGCACATGTTGTACATCTTAGCCCAACCCAACCCTGACTCTTTGTTCAAAGTCCATTTGTATCTGGTTCCTTCTTTCTGTCTTTTCCCTTACCTTTCCCTCAGGTACCAGCGGTTCTTATCTGACTATGATGAGCTCTCAGGCTGGATGAAGGAGAAGACTGCTTTGATCAATGCTGATGAGCTGCCCACAGATGTGACTGGTGGGGAAGCCCTACTGGACAGGCATCAGCAGCATAAGGTAGAGAGGAAAGGCCTCCCCAGTAGGAGGAACAGGGCGGTTTCCAACAATGCCAGAAGGTTTCTTGCTGCATTTTAAAACATTTTGTCTCATGACCACAGCATGAGATTGACTCTTATGATGACCGATTTCAATCTGCTAATGAGACTGGTCAAGCCCTGCTGGATGCCAGTCATGAAGCATCTGATGAAGTCATGGATAAGGTAATCTAGTTTAACAGAATTTGTGAAATTTTGATACATATTAAGCCTTCACTTAATCTCATACTAATATGACAATCTCTGAAAGAGGACAGAAGACGTATAAACATCTTAATGTGGGCTCAAATATCACCCTGCTTCCTTCATATGTTGCTTTAGCTAATTTGAGGCATTTGAAGTTCTCAGGACTTGATGTGTGCTCCCTCACCTCTGAGACATTACTTCATCAACCTAACTAATTTCATCACCTACCTTCTACCTAATTTGAAGCCTCCATACCATCTTGCCTTGTCACATGTGCTCTGTTTTATCACTTTCCCATGCTCATCTCTAGATTGTGAATTCTTTGAGGACTGCACCTTATTCATCTTTGGGTTCCCTAAGGTACCTAGCATGGTTCCTGGCACATGGATCCCTTTCTTCTCTCCTCTATACAACCTCAATTCAAACTGATTTTCCTATATCTGTGTTTCTCAAATCTCCATTAAGCAACAGGAAAGCTTTAAACACTCAGAATTCCACTGAATGAAGATTAAGGTTTGCCATCATCCTAACCTCCTAGATCCCAAGGGCTCACGTAAACCTCCTGATCCCTGAGACATTTTACTCCAGTCACAGAGTCACAGGAACTCCTTGGGATGATAACTGAAATAAGATTTGCAGGCTCTTTTCATATCATTAGATTCCAAGCACAGCCCCGAGTGCTATATGATGAAGGTTGAGATGACCATATTTTCAGTTCATCAAGAACTCTATGGGAAAATTATACTATGGATTTTTATTTTTAACTATTTCCTGCCAAAGGAATAGTGGGACCCTAAATCCTTGAAAACTTACCTATTATCCTGGGATTCTGAGTATTGTTACTGTCTTTTTAATGGAGTTAACACAACAGCTGTTTTAATAAGCTGGAATTTCTTGGGCAGATGCTTGGGCAGAAACAAAGGCTTTTATGAGTTTGAGAATGTCACTTTCACCGTGATGGTTCTTATTTGCTTTTGGAATAGAATGCAAACTTCTCAATCTGATCATTTAAGTGCCCTATAAATTTGAATTTCATTAAATGTTTATCTTTTTTAGACACTGCACTTTTCTCTGGAGCACTTCGTATAATCTAATGATTACTTGGAGTAATTACTTGCTTGTGGTATTATGTCCTCCTACAATCCCGATCCACACCTCCCTGCCCTTCAAATCTTTGTTTGATACAATACTTTCTATACTCCTACTCCCTGCTTCTTCAAATCTGAATTAATCTTTCCTTCTTTATTTATACATATTAAGTGTGGTGTACCTCTGTTATGGTATTTATCCCATTTTTCCTATACTACAGTGATTCACTTAGATGTTGCAGCCTTAAGAGAAGATCCCATTTCCTATTCATTTTTGTATCCTTCAAAAAGCCTTGCATTTATTAGATGCTCAGTGAATATAGGATAAAATAAATTAATTAGTATCTTCCTGGCACATTATCTCTTCCTTTCCAAAGATGGCAGTACTTACCTCCCATTGGGATGCTCTGCTGGAACTGTGGGACAAGCGTTGGCAGCAGTATGAGCAGTGCCTGGAACTACACCTCTTCTACCGTGACAGTGAGCAAGTGGACAGTTGGATGAGTAGACAAGAGGTAACAAAGGGGCTCAGAAAGTGTCCAGAAGCCATTTCTCCTTCTCCTTATTTATTACTATCAACACCCTTACAACCACTTCAGTTCACCTGGGAACTGGAGGGTGAGCCACAAGGAGGAGAAAAGATTGGCCCTCTCATTGAGACTCTTGAAATTCCCTCATGGACAAACGCACAGAAAAATACCTAAATACAAAGCAGAGAGTCTTTAAGCTCTACTGAACATGAGGTGAAATGAATATCCAGTTGTTAAGAGTTCAGCAAGAGAAAATGTAATGAGTCAGGCAGGGTTAACGAGAGATTTCCTGGAGGAGGTGGGTGGTCCTCTTGAGTATTTGAGATCTCAGAATAGTGCCTAGATTGGTTGGTTCAGACACAGAGACAAAAGTGATAAAGTTGTATGAGAAGATTGGGAAGGGACTCTGAACCTCCTGCTGCTAAATGTTAGCCTCTATCTCCTCTCCTACTTTGTGCTAATTCCCACCTTGCTCTCTATTCCCCTCACCTCCTTCCTTACTCCTTTCTCAGAGATATTCCAAAGGGAATGTTTCCCACCAGTGAGGTACAGCTGGGATGTATCTTTCTGTCTTCTATAGGCCTTCCTGGAAAATGAGGACTTGGGAAACTCCTTGGGCAGTGTTGAAGCCCTTCTTCAGAAGCATGATGACTTTGAGGAAGCCTTTACTGCCCAGGAGGAGAAGATCACAGTAAGAAATGGGCCCTGGTTTGGGTATTGGGTTCATGTTTGTACATATCATCTCATATAATACCAATCCTTAGAATCACTCATAACTATCAGACATAACATGAGGGTTGTTCTTTAAAGAGAAAACGTCCAGAAAAATAATCATACCCATATTTTATCAATACATTTGTATTCCACAAAACATATTTAGAAAGTTTTAAAGATTTTGAGCCATTTATATTTTCCGATGAAGTGCATGATTGTCTTATTTTTTCTGCAGTATAAGTAGAAACTATTGGATCCATATCCAACATAGAATCATAACTTAAAAGTTTGAATGTATTATTTACTTTTTATAGTTTTTCCCCTCTGATAATATCTCCATTTGGTTTTCTTTAGTAATATCTAGATATCTAAGTAGTATCTATTTTTTCCTGTATACCTTCATCTATGCGTTTCTCATTTAATGCTACTGTAGTCTTCTTGTGAACTGTAGGTACAATGTCCCAGAAAATGTCTTATGTCAATACATAAGCAAGTCTCAGAGAAGTGTGAGGAAGACTTTATTTGTCCAATCTACTGTATGTTCCCTAGGACAGTGCTGACTTCAACCTTGTACGTGTGCATGTATACCACCACCAGCAGCAACAACCACACTAAAAACAAAATTCCAAGTCTTCTCTGTTAATCTTCAGTCAGTACAGAGCTTAATATGGTCATTCCCAGTTCATATGCTTGTTAAGCTGATTTTCACTGGTAAAAGCTAACTGTGTAAAATAAATTACAGTTCATAAAATTCTATTGTTTATTTTAGATCATTTTCTTATTCCCAATCAATTAATCCATCCTAAGCCCTAGCAATTTTGGGAATCATGAATGAATATGAGTAAAAATTCATGTCTGTAATTTGTGACTCCATTCCCCATGTAGCTATAGATATAGATATAGATAAAAGGATATATGATATATGATGGATGGAAGGATGAATAGATAGATAGATGATAGAGACTGGTGGCACTGGATGTGACTATATCAATAATGCTTCCTCTTAAAAATTTAAGACTAGATCAGATATTCACCTCGTAGTGACATCAGGATTCATTTACTGTAAACTAGATTAAAAAAAAATTGTGACATAGAGAAGGTAATTAACCTGCCTGAGATACAATACATTTTGAGATACAATTTATAACAGAAGTCAGAAGTAGGACCTAGATCTTCTGACCCTGAAACTTGTCTACTTCCGACATTGTCATGCTTCCTTTTTAAACAGTTAGCCAAACTGTGGCCACTTACTCAGTGGCCACTGAGGGAAAACCACTCCTTTTTTTTTCTTTTTCCAGACCTTAGACAAGACTGCAACCAAACTGATTGATAATGACCATTATGATTCAGAGAACATTGCTGCTATCCGGGATGAGGTATGTCCAAGGTCCCCTATGTGCCTCTGCCTGCTTATGCACGGGATCAGGGAAAGTGTTAGAGCATGATAACCTTGGTGGGCAGTGAATCTCATGTATCCATATTTGATTTTGCTGACAGTGAGTTTCTTTATGTTTTTTGCAGCTGTTGGCCCGACAGAATGCTTTACGTGAAAGGGCTGCCACTCGACGCAGATTGCTGGAGGATTCATTGCTTCTGCAGCAACTGTATCAGGACTCAGATGACCTAAAGAACTGGATCAACAAGAAGAAAAAGTTGGCAGATGATGAAGATTACAAGGTAGGCAGGATTTACAAACTACAGACCCTGGACATACTCATTGGGACTGAATTTCATGGAATTAGTCTTGGAACTGAAAGGACAATAGCGTTCAGCTGGTGAGCCTCATTTTATAGATGGAGAGACAGATACTCAGAGAAGGGCAATGACTCCTCCAAGACTGTACATCAAGTTTCTGGTTTTCCTACACCCTGTTGCCCATCACCCCTTTTCTCTGGCACAATTTCCAGTGGTCCTTAACAGAACGGAGAAAAGGAGGAACTCTCCTTATTTAGCCCTCTGTTGCCCTCTGCACGCTTATAGTAGGAAAATGTTGTGTCTAATCATAATGTATGTTCAAGCTACCTGGAACTCAAAAGTAACCTAATGGTTTGATATAATATAGACTTATGTGGTTTTGTAGCTGGAAAGGAACAACTCCTTATTTTACAGATGAAGAAACCAAGGATCTGAATTGTGAAGTGAGTTGCCCAAGGTTAGCCAAGAATCAATGTTTAGAATGCAGTTTAACATAAGGGGTAGAAGCATGAATTCTTTTGGGAGAAGGTAAAAACTGGGCTTGAATTCTCTCCCTCTCCTGTCTTAGTTTGTATGATTTGAAAATATTCTGAATTATCTCTGAGCTATACATAGGTTTCTTTACCTTATGCTTGTGTAAAACACATATTTTTCACTCACAATATAAACTATTATGCACACACATATATACTCACAAATTTTTGCATTTATAATCAGGGCTAGAATTAGTCTCTTGATTTCTAGGCCAATATCTATTCACAGTATTTACTTTCTAGATATCATTTAGTCTTAAATGTATACCTCTGATGCTTTTGTTCTCACTTTTTTTTATAGAACTTTGAGCATCTAAACTGTACCTTTCATTCTGTAAAACTCAGCACTATGTGCTTGTGTTCTCCTGAGGAGTTATGGTTCCAGTGTATGCAGGGTAAACAGATCTTCTGTATATGGGACAAAAGGATGGATGTTTCATATACTAGGACAGGAATGGAAAATAATCTTTCATGACAGCTCTGATAGATTGCTAGTGCTTCCATGGGGTGTCGTATTTAAAATGGTCTTCAGACTATATCCAGACTCAACAGAAATAAATTCAGGGGTTGATTAGCCACGTCTGTCATTTGTATAGAGGAGGGATTGGTCACACAGTTTCCTAAGCCTCTTCTGCCTCTATACTTGGACTAGGACAGTTCTGCCGTATATCCTCTTCTTACTTCAGTTAGATTTATAGTGAAAAGAAATTCCTGTCCTCAGAATGTCTGCCCCTCATTCTTCAAGGAATGGTTTTCCTTAATTGTTTTCATTTTGTCTCAGGATACACAGAACTTGAAGAGCCAGGTTCAAAAACAGCAAGTCTTTGAAGAAGAATTGGCAGCTAATGAGATCCAGCTCAATAACATACAGAAAACTGGCCAGGAGATGATTGAGAGCAACCATTATGCCTCTGAAAGTGTGGATGCTCGTTTGAGTGAAGTTGCCAAACTCTGGACGGAATTGCTGGAGGCTACAGCACAGAAAGGTTAGAAGCAGAGTCTTGTTGAAAACAAATTCCTAAATTCTGAAACCCACCTTCTTCATCTTTACCACCTTGAGTTTACCTAGTGACTTCTATAAGAAGGGATGCTACTCATTTGTTTCCCTGTGTATTCCTGTATTGGTCAAGAAATTTTAAAATCTAACCTAAATTTATCACACTATATATTAGTGTGATAATATATCACACTATATATTAATATAATCACACTATATATTAGTGTGATTAATATATCACACTATATATTAACACAATTTTATGTTTTCTTCATGTAGGTAAGTCTTTTCAACTGAAATTACTTTTGTTTTCTTCACTTTTTTCTTCCTTTTGAATAAATATTCAGATACCATGAATTCAGTATTGGCTATGCACCTAAAACTAGTGTCCTTAAATTATATTATACATATTTTGGTTCTATAGATGAAACAAGGTTTTCTGACCCAGGGTATAAAATTAGACATTAAAATATTGTTGGTGCCCCATATGATGTTCCCATGATATTTTATTCTTATGAATAGGGCTTGATGACTTATTTTACCTATCTGAGCATGTTCAGGTTTTGCTGTAAGCTCTTAGAAAATTCCCATGTCTGCTTGAAGAGCCTCTACTTAAATTTAACTTCATCTTTTATTTTGGAAAATTAATCAATTGCCATGATTAACACCAATAATGAAGTTTCTCTGTCCATATCCCCCTTGTTATAAACATCATCTATAGACATGACTCTGCCCTGGTTATAGAAAAGGTACATTATACTGATTTTGTCGGATGTCATCCTGATTTTTGGTTTAGGAAAAAAAAATTCAACTTGATTGTAACAATAAGTAGCTGCTACTCTACATCATAGTAATTACTTCACAGAAATAACACAAATAATTGCTATAAGATCATAGAATAAAGAATTTAGCTGAGAACAATGTGGATAATCAAGATATTCTCTGGAAGAAAAAATTGTAAGGCGTGGTTGGTGATGAAGGAGAGGCACTAAGAGAGGAGCCTAGCAAAGTTCTGAGAAAGATATTTAGGAAAAGACACTTCAAAATTTCAAACTGAGCCAACCCCAAGTTTTATACTTCTCTCAGAAAACGCAGTGTTTGTGTTTGAATCCCTTTGAAAAGGAGGTCTCAATAGAGAGTAACAAGTGACATGAAAATACCCAAGATAGTTAAAATCTAACATAGCAGCACTATACCTCAACAAGAAATGAACAAATCGTTTATCTTTGTTTTGCAAACACTACTATCTTCAAAAACAAATACCATCTGAATTCTACAAATTTATGATAAGTTCTTATATAATCACATGTAAGACAGTTATACTTTTTCCCACTGGAGGGTCAAAATATTATATTGCTCCTTAAATTGATGTAACATGTATTAGCATATAATGAGGATCAGTTATGACAGTTATCAGTTATCTTATACTTGCTGTCTTTTCCTAGGGACTCAGTTATATGAAGCTAACAAGCAGCTGCAATTTGAAAATAATGCAGAAGACCTGAAGCACTGGCTGGAGGAGGTGGAATGGCAGGCTAGGTCTGAGGATTATGGGAAAGGTCTGGCTGATATACAGAATCTGCTCAGGAAACACGGCCTCCTGGAGTCTGCCATGGCTGCTCGTCAGGTATGTTGCTAGCTCTTTGGCCAATTATAGGCCAACTCACCTGTATATGTTCTGAGCACACTGATCATAAGTAATTATCGTTTAAAAAAAACAGAGAGAGAGCAGGAAACCAAAGGTAGTTGGTCAACTACCTCTTTCCAATATTTCCTTTAATTCAGCCTTTCTCCTGGGTGCCTTGTGTCTTTTTTCAGAACCCCATGGCTGATGTAAGACTTTATTAACTCTTCTAAATATAACACTGTACTCTCAATCCAAAAACCTGGGTTTTATATATAGCCTTATCACTTACTAGTTCTGTGATATTTGGTGTATATTTTCACCTTTTCACACCTCTGTATCCTCACCTGTAAAATAAAAGTTTTTATAAAATTTCCTCTTTCTATTCTGGCATCCTGCAACTCAAAATTTGAAAATATTTTTAATCGTACCATTATATTTTTCTTAAGAAAATTGAAACCCAGAGAAGTGAAGTAACTTCCCTAATGTCACAGAGAAAATTAATAGCAGGGCCAGGACTAAGAAGCAGATGTCTAGGCTCTTAGCTTCAGAGTTACTCACTGAAATCCCACCAGACTGTTAGTTTAAATAAATTTATCCAATACGTTTCTAGAGTATCGATACTGTATGTGAGTTTCTGGAGAACTCAGCAGAAATCCACTTTCAGCTGACTCAATCTCTCGTCCCAGGAATCCTAGCTTGTATTTAAACATTATTCTGCTCTTCCCTACAAAGTCCCACTGATTTTTCCTGTTACAATACACTTTTATGATGTCTGCTCTTTGGTAACTCTTGGTGAAAAGGAAAAGACAGAATAATCTACAGAAAATAGAAATAAACAAAGCAAACCCAGTCACTTACATAGCTCTAGGTATGGCTTAATGGAGTTTGAAGTAAAAGGCTGGAGTTAGGAAAACCATATAAAGATAGCTTTGAAATCTACATGGAGGAAGAGAGTTTGGAACAGATTTTCAAAGAAGGGAAAAGAAAAGATTTGGTGAAAAGTAACTAAAAACATACAAAGAAGAGGAACAGCATGTGTAAACATGTAATAAGTAGGAGTATTTGACCCTAGTTTGGAATTTCAACCCCCAGGAATTTGTTCTCCTGTTATGGAACACAAGCTCTTGTGCCCAACACACAGTGAGGCCCAACAAACTGAAATCTCGGAGTTTGGAGAAGAGAAAGGTTGATTGCAGGGCCATGCAAGAATGGGTGGCTTTGATTTCAGATGGTCTCAGCCTGTAGCAGCTTGCAGCAAGGTTTCGGTTCCCGGAGAGATGTTGAGGTCGGACTGAGGCAGTGAGAGCACTGAATCCTAGCCACTAGACAACCAGGGACCAGTGGCCAGTGACAAGGCCCTGGCCCATCAGCTGTGTAGAAATGAATTTCCACAGAGAGACGGAAAGTAGTGAAACAAGTGAAGTGTTTATTAGGAGGAAAATGAGTATGTGTGGATAGACACACGGGTGGGCTCAGAGAGAGAGTCACGCCCTCGTGATAGTTTGAATCACTTATATGGGGCATTTCTTCCGGGTTTCCTTTGGCTAATCATCTTGCTTTTTCTGGTTCTGAGTCTATATTTGGTATATCTCAGTGTTCTCCCTTGTGTGCATGCACATCTCTTAGCCAAGATGGATTTTAGCAACCTATGGGTAGGTTGACATCACCTACTATGGGGTGGCGCCCTCTTCCTTTCTACTTTCAGGGAGCCTTTCTGCACATGTGTAGTTTGGAAGGTCTCCTTGACTTCAAGAATGAGGAATATGTGTTTTTTTAGCTCTTACCTAGGCAGGGTTCAACTCCTCTCTCCTGCTATTTTGGAGTATCTGTCCACAGGGGAGAAACTGTCCAGCCTGGGGGACCATCTATCTCCTTTTGGGGCTTGAGCCCCAAAAAACCAGAACTCCCCGAAGGGTTTCAGCAAAGCATTTTTTTTTTACATCTTTATTGGAGTATAATTGCTTTACAATGGTGTGTTAGTTTCTGCTTTATAACAAAGTGAATCAGTTATACATATACATATGTTCCCATGTCTCTTCCCTCTTGTGTGTCCCTCCCTCCCACCCTCCCTATCCCACCCCTCTAGGTGGTCACAAACCACCGAGCTGATTTCCCTGTGCTATGTGGCTGCTTCCCACTAGCTATCTATTTTATGTTCGGTAGTGTATATATGTCCATGCCACTCTCTCACTTTGTCACAGCTTACCCTTCCCCCTCCCCATATCCTCAAGTCCATTCTTTAGTACATCTGTGTCTTTATTCCTGTCTTACCCCTAGGTTTTTCATGACTTTTTTTTTCTTAGATTCCATATATATGTGTTAGCATACAGTATTTGTTTTTCGCTTTCTGGCTTCACTCTGTATGACAGACTCTAGGTCCATCCACCTCACTACAAATATCTCAATTTCGTTTCTTTTTATGGCTGAGTCATATTCCATTGTATATATGTGCCACATCTTCTTTATCCATTCATCCGATGATGGACACTTAGGTTGCTTCCATGTCCTGGCTATTGTAAATAGAGCTGCAATGTACATTTTGGTACATGACTCTTTTTGAATTATGGTTTTCTCAGGGTACATGCCCAGTAGTGAGATTGCTGGGTCATATGGTAGTTCTATTTTTAGTTTTTTAAGGAACCTCTATATTGTTCTCCATAGTGGCTGTATCAATTTACATTCCCACCAACAGTGCAAGAGTGTTCCCTTTTCTCCACACCCTCTCCAGCATTTATGGTTTCTAGATTTTTTGATGATGGCCATTCTGATCAGTGTGAAATGATATCTCATTGTAGTTTTGATTTGCATTTCTCTAATGATTAATGATGTTGAGCATTCTTTCATGTGTTTGTTGGCAATCTATATATCTTCTTTGGAGAAATGTCTATTTAGGTCTTCTGCCTATTTTTGGATTGTGTTTTTTGTTTTTTTGTTATTGAGCTGCTTGTAAATTTTGGAGATTAATCCTTTGTCAGTTGCTTCATTTGCAAATATTTTCTCCCATTCTGAGGGTTGTCTTTTGGTCTTGTTTATGGTTTCCTTTGCTGTGCAAAAGCTTTGAAGTTTCACTAGGTCCCATTTGTTTATTTTTGTTTTTATTTCCATTTCTCTAGGAGGTGGGTCAAAAAGGATGTTGCTGTGATTTATGTCATAGAGTGTTCTGCCTATGTTTTCCTCTAAGAGTTTGATAGCGTCTGGCCTTACATTTAGGTCTTTAATCCATTTTGAGTAGCAAAGTATTTTTAAAGGCCAGGAGAGGGAGGGGGCATCGTGGGGGTATGTGATCAGCTCATGCACAATTCTCTGATTGGTTGATGCTGAGCTAACATGGCAGTTAACATTATTAATCCTTCAGTTCCAGAAGGTCTGGGGGCTATGTGCTCATTTTCATCAAGTATTCTAGTTAATTTCTTCCATTTGGTGCTGGTATTAGCATCTGAAGAAGTCAGGAAATATGCATCAGATACTATTACCTGGTAACTTCAAAGAGCAGCTAAAACAGAGGGTATGGGAGGGATCTGTCCCGGGAAGACCCCATAGGATTCCCCTTGGTTACACTCCTAGTTGGAGTAGCGGCTAAGATATCATGCTTGCAAAAAAAAATTTTAGCTACGGACTATTAAAGCTGGAAAAGATCATGAATATTCTCTAGCCCAAAGTCCTTATTATATCGATGAGGAAACTATTATGAAAACAGGTGAAGAGCTGGATAAAATGGCAATTGAGGAGCAGCCAAGTCTATCTCTTTAGTCTGAAGCCTCTTGCACTACATTAGCTTTCAACTAGTACAGTGGAACCATAATCATGATAACAATTATGATGTTTGAAAATCACTCTATTACACAATGATGTTTTTCAAAGTTAAAATGTCCTAAGAGATGAGAACCGTTGGCTAGTAGGAGATTTTAATTTTAACTCTTTGTGGCGCCTTTATTTCTTTATGGAGAAGTGAGTATACATTTTAAGAAGCTATTGATGATCAATGGTTTGTTCCAAATTAAGAAGAGATAGATCAAACCCTGTGTAGGTTGAACACTGGATGGCAAAATAGAATAAGTAAAACCAATACCTGCTGCTCATCCATTTTTTGAAGAACTTCTCTTATCACCACCACCCCCATTCCAACAACAAAATGAAACAAGCAGACAAACAAAAATCTTGTGTTCTGTGCTCTTGCTAGACCAGTTACAGTTGACCTCATTAATAAAGATGAAACGAATCTCTCGTATGTATTTTACCATATAGTAATACGGTTAAAATTTTATTTCTAGGAAGATCCTTCAAACTTCTGTTTCTATTTTCCTCCTTTCTCAGATACGACCCAAATGGGGACCATTATTTACTTAAATTCATACAACTAGTTAGTGGCCAAAGAAAGGCCTTTTAATTTTTCTTTCTGTGGTTTGGACATTTGTTTCTGTAACGTCACATTTCATCTCATAGGCATGGTTCCTGTTACGCAACAAATGTAAGCCTCAGAAATTTCCTTGTTATTTACAGTTCCAGCTAATTTTAAAGGGTGAGAAGGAGGCTGGAAAGGGAACTGAGATAGAAGAAGCCTCCTGCTCTTTTCTTTGGGGCCTCAATTTATCACTACTCCCAAACAAGCAAGCCTTTGTAGTTCTGGTTTCCCTGATTTCTTTGGCACATTCTACACATACTTTGTCCTTTCTAACACGTGGTTTCAGAACTACTTTCTTATAAACAGCCTTTAGCTTGAAGAATTGGTTCTTAGTGTAGCAAACTTTCCCACTCTATTTCACTGATTTGATTAGAAGTTTAAACATGAGTACGTATAGAGCTGATTCTCCTCATCACCACCCACCCCCCATCCTGCCCTCCATGCCAGATACCAAACTCTCATCCTTTTCTACTGAATGATGGGATTTTCTGACACCGATTCTATTTCTTCCTCAGGATCAGGTGGACACCCTCACAGACCTGGCAGCATATATTGAAGAAATAGGCCATCCCAATGCTGGGGACGTACGGGCCAGGCAGGAGTCCCTGGTGTCTCGGTTTGAAGACCTGAAAAAGCAACTGGCCAACCGGAAGAATAAGCTCATTGACCTTCTCCTCCTGCACCAGATCTGCAGAGACACAGAGGATGAGGAGGCCTGGATCCAAGAGACTGAACCTTCTGCAGCTTCCACCTACCTTGGTTAGTACAGCCGTACAGCCCGAGCAGGCAGAGCCATAAGGAGAAGACCAAGGTCTGCAGATAGTTTGAGGGATCTGGTATCCAGTAGCAAAGTTTGCCCTCAGGTCTTTCTCCTTAGACTCTTGAACATTTTTCCTGCTTTCCAAAAAATAAAGATTTTTTAATAATTCATACTGAGAAGTTTTCCTCCTAAAACCAGACATGAAGAATGCCATGAATTTAAGGCCTCTGGGAAGAGCTAAAGTAACCATCATTTTGCTACTTGCTCTAAGTTATCGCCAAGGTCTTTAGCTGAGCGGTCATGGTTAGCGTTTGAGGTCACAAGTGTTTTTGTTTATATTGTCAGTGACTCCCTTTTATAAGGGGAGCTATCACAAGGATATGTATGAGCTATTGCAAGGATAAAAGGGGTGAAGCAGCTGATAAAGTACATAATTTCCTTTCCTTTGGAATCAGTCAGTCCACCATTGTTAGTGCCAGGACACTTGCATTGAAATACAGAAAAAAGTGCACATAAATATAATGCAAACTTAATATACATGTATTGGGTACATCTGTGAGAGGCTGGACCATATGACAACAGAGGGGCTAGTCTGGGAAAATATCCTAGAACAGAAAAGATCTCTTTGAGGGAGAGACAGGCATAGAGGGTTTCTGGAGACATTTAGTGTGAACTATATGGAAGAAAATTTTGGAGGAAAGAGAGTTGAGGTGTGGATGGGAGACAGGGAGGATGAAGTAGACAGCTGGAACTGGGGACTTTAGAAGCAGGAAATTAACGGTACATAGTATTTATTATGTGCTTGTTAGTGTTAACCAACGAGTGAGGCACTTTTTGTAAGTTATGTCTAATCTTTACAAAGAAAACTACAAAACAGTTATTTTTAGTTTAGAGGACTTAATAATTTTCTGGCATCCATAAAAATAAGCAAGTAGAAGATCCTGCTTTTTATACCACAGTATGTTGAAAGAAAATTGGTTGCATGAAATTATTGGAAGTTTGAGCTGAAGAGTTACGTGCCTTTCTACTTATCATCCAAGAGAAGAGTGATTTATTCATTGTCTTTTGTAGAATAATGCATTTTCTTAGTACAAAGAGGCAAGGGGAAGAACAAAGCTGAGCAGAGTTAATTCAGACAAACAGCATAAATTGTAGGAAGCCCACTTAATGAACTTCACTGGGAAGAACTTGTAGGTCCAAGAGTTAAAAAGAAGTACAGTAGCTTCTTATTATTCTGTGTACTACAACAACGACCTTGAAATTATTTTTATCTCTAGGCAAGGACCTGATTTCCTCCAAGAATCTTCTGAACAGACAGCAAGTCATCCAGGCTAATATTGCCAGCCATGAGCCACGCATCCAAGTGATAACAGAGAGGGGAAACAAAATGGTAGAGGAAGGTATGTATGATTCAGATTGAATTGACCTGTCATCACTGTGCCAGATTTATGAGAAGTTTTTTTTTCAATTTTAGGGCTTCATTCCTTTATCTACTTTGATACTTTTACCTGTATAATTTTCCTTCTACACAAAGTTCCTCTAACATTTCCTGTAGTGAAATCCTGCTAATAATAAATTCTCTGGGCTTTTGTTTTGGTCTAAAAGACTTCCTTTCGCTTTCATTTTTGAAACACATTTTCACTGGATATAAAATTCTTGGCTGATATTGTCTTTCTCTGAGTATTTTAAAGATGCTGCTGCACTGTCTTCAGACTTGCAGAGTTTCTGGTGAGAAGTCTTCTCTCATTACTATCTTTGCTCCTTTGTATGTAAGGTCTTTCTTCCCTCTGACTCTTTTATCACTGGTTTTCACCAATTTGCGCCAATTTGATTACAGTATAACTTGGTGTAGTGGTCTTTGTTTCTTTAGCTTTGCAATCATTGAGCTTCTTGGATCTGCTTTCTTATGGTTCTTCCAGGGAAGTTTTTATTCTGGAACTAATTTAGAGACTAGTTCACTACTAAGGTATAACCCTTCTGAGGATACTACCTCATGTATTATAATATCTTTCCACTTTGGCGGGAGCTAATTTTAATTATTCACAGCCCTATGTGACCTTAGGAGTTTTTTGGCCTACTGCTTTCCAGTCTTCTTTTCCTTACCCTTGAAGAGTTTCCTGACACATGTGTGCAAAGGAGTAATCAGTCACATACTTCATGGGACCTCTATGTGTATCCCCAAAACTCCATCCACAGTACAGCACCCTTCTCAGTACTCTGCTCCACAAGCTCTAGCTGTCTTGTCTTCCCCCCAACTCTGATCTCTGTCTCCTCAGAATGGTGTGATTGCTAGTTCTATTTGGGCTAGTCCTCCCAGCACTGCAGTCTACAGACTGCCCCAGGCATAAACTGTGGCAGTCATAAGGCATAGCTCATTTCTTTCCCTTCTCTCAGGAGTCACACTCCTCTGCCTATCTTCTGAAAATCATTGTTTCTTACACTGTGTCTTGTTTTCTAGTTGTTTAGGATGGGAGAACAATTCCTGCAGTAATAAATCTTTTATGGGTAAAAATGAAAATCTGCTGGTTGATTTTGGCTGACACTTCACTGTATCTTCTTGGTTTATCTGTGGAGGTGTTCACCAAATTCTAAAAAACATACTTAACACAATCCTAAGAATGAATTTTAATTCATTGATATTAAAAAAAAAGAAATGAAAATCTGCTGAATTTTTTGCTTAAGCTAGAGAATACACATTTTTGGAACTCTGAGCGGTACCCACACATAGCTATTTTGTTTTCAGTCTGTATATCAGAGATTGTACCACCCAATTCACCACCACATATATACCCTATCCCCCATTAGCATCTATTGATGCTTAATCTCACTTATGACATCCCAGTTCCCAGGAACTTAGGTGAAATGTCACATTGACTACATGCAGCGTCATTCTCATGGCTCCCTTTCTCTCTCCCAGCTCACCAAAAGGATTAAAGTATAGTGGATATTAATGAGGGTAAAATTCTCCTTTTCTATAACTACTCTATAGGACACTTTGCTGCAGAAGATGTGGCCTCTAGGGTCAAGAGTTTGAATGAGAATATGGAATCTCTCCAGGCTCGAGCTGCTAGACGGCAGAATGATCTTGAAGCCAATGTCCAGTTCCAGCAATATCTAGCTGACCTGCATGAAGCAGAAGCATGGATTAGAGAGAGGGAACCTATAGTAGACAACACTAACTATGGGGCTGATGAAGAAGCAGCTGGGGTAAGGTGGGCACAGGGAAGGATACTGTCTAGTACTCACCAAATTAGTACCAAATTAGAACCTGATTAGATTGTGTGACAACTACAGGTTTTCTCAGATTTTTCGGAGTTTCCAGAGTGATAACCTTTGGCCTTCATCTGCTGGGATAACCTGAGTTAACAGAAATCCCAAAAGATACACCACATTTTCCTAACCCCACAGAGAGCCATAGTTCTTAGAGATTATCTAAGCCCAAAAAGGCATGACCAGACATCTATGCCTGTCTTGGTCCCATCCTAAATTTCCCAGACTGAGCTTGGGATTTCACAAACCAACCATAGTTTTAACACATACTTAATTACTTTATTGTAATAAAGCCAGGCAGACAGACACGTTGGGGCAAGAAGAACTTCTAAGGTCATAATTACCCTTTATATCCATTTCTTTGTTTTGCTTATTGTCCTATGGTCAGCCAGTATAGTATTTCACAAACCCTATGCACTAGAAATACTTGACATGGGCATCTAAAGTTATGCCAATATTTAATCCTACAAAGCAATGTTTTCAGCAGTATCCTCTTTCAGCTGTGATGTGCATTGAGAAAACACTTGTGCAATTTGACTTTATTTTGATTAAAGCAAATATATTGATATTGTTGTTCATTTAACTCTTATTTTCTTGATACTTGCAAATTTAGAGTTAAAAAATTTATTATATGTGGAAAGTGTCTCTTACCAGGAATTAGGACAATAAGTATAACACAAAACAATAGTTGAAACACTCCCCAGGGATGCTTAGTGTTCTTCCTGTATTTGCTTCTGATGATCTTCCCATCAACAAATTCAGGCTCTTCTAAAGAAGCATGAGGCCTTTCTAGTGGATCTGAAGGCTTTTGGAAACAGTATGCAAGCTCTTCGGGATCAGGCAGAAGCTTGCCAGGTAAGAAGGACTTAGGTATGACAAAAATCACATTCTCCACCACAGAGGAAAAGGAATTAGGAGATTCTCTTTCTTACCAGTTTTTACTTTACATGGTCCAGGAAGCAACTGCAATAGAAAATAATAAGTCCTGTGATCTTTAGACAGGCGCTGTGGCATCTTTGTAGCACCTACAGAGATTTAGTTTATAAGAATTTCTCAGTAAGTATTATCATTTATTCACTGGTATATTATTTTTTTGCTTTCCTTTTTCATTTTATACTTTCATTCTCTGTCTTTTCCTATTTCTTTTATTTGCATCTCTCCCCTTATATTCCCTCCTGATTTATTTCCTCCCTTTCTTAGTTTTTTTTATACTGACACTTATTAAATGTCTACCATGTGCAAGCATGAATAAAAAATAATCCTGACTTGAAGGAAAATTACAGTCTATTAGGTCATAAATTTTAACAAATAATTGCATATAATAGATATATGAACAGGAAAAAGAATCTCAAAGATAGGAGTGTTTCATTCTTTTGAAATGAGAGTGCTGGAGGATAGGAAAATCTTCATAGCTGAGGCAAACCAGTTTATTTTTTTTAAGGGTAGTTTACTATGCAGATAATGAGAAGAAGGGCTCTTCTAGTGAATAAGCTATGAGAGCAAATGCACTGAAGCACAAAATAATCAAGTGTATTTGGGAAATGGGAAATGCAAAGGACTGAGAATGTGAGAATGGCTAGACTGCAAGGTGAAAATAAGTGTCCTGAAGAGTGATGGGAGCTGCAATCAACTAAATGATATGGGTATTTCCTAGTATAGTGGAAGCAACAGAGACACACTTCTCACATTCAAGAAATTCTGTCTTATGAGGGGCTCTGAATCCATACACTGGGAGTAGAAAAGACATAGACTCACTCTGTCAAGTCAATATATATTTACAGAGCTTTGGTGCTGTGCCTTCCTCAAGCTCTGCACAGTGGGTGCCTACACAAAAACAGGTGGATTTATGAATTGTAAGTTATGAGGAAGCAGTACTTAAAGGATACAAAATCAGAAGGATATGTAAGGGGAAGTACATCTTCAGCTCCAATCTGAAGAAGGTGTGGGCCATTGCTTATGAAGAGGGATTATATTTTGTTCATTCTCTCAGAGAGATGATATTTGGGAAAAATGAAAATCAGAGAAGACCATACCTTAGAGGACAGGTTAAAAAGGAGAGAGAGACAAGATATTTGATCTCAGTTTATGTTCTCAATTTTTAAAATTCTGTGGCCTTTCCTGTGCTGTAGATCACTCATCTCTAAAAAAGAAAGTCCACGGTTGTTTGACAAAATGCTTTAAAGACCCAGGGAATGGAGAAGGTGATGAGAGACAGTGGGTCTCTCACTTTCTCAAAAACTTTTCTGGAACATGGATGCATACAATCCTTTATTGCCTGCTTAAGAACTGGTAGTTTAGAGCATTTAATATGTTTTTGAAAACTTACATTCTTACTTGCTCACTCTGTGTTCATATTTCCCAGCCCACCTGTCCCCTGAGAAGTGTTAGGATGGAACGATATCTCTGAAGATGGCATATTGCAATAGCTCTGTTACTGGCAGCCATGTAAGAGATTTCAGCCAGGGGCTCCTCTCTCCTGCAAGGTGCAGGGACGGCCCACCATGGGTAGGCTGTACAGGGAAATCTTTCCTATGGGTGACTGG
The DNA here is from genome assembly GCF_011762595.2 of Tursiops truncatus. Classification (NCBI taxonomy): domain Eukaryota; kingdom Metazoa; phylum Chordata; class Mammalia; order Artiodactyla; family Delphinidae; genus Tursiops; species Tursiops truncatus. Next base: position 69,677,820 of record NC_047034.1, read on the forward strand.
CTTGTTCTGCTTACTGTTTTTGTTCAGCAACAACAGGCTGCACCCGTGGAGGAAGCTGCTCGAGAAGAGAGGGTTGTGGCCTTATATGACTTCCAGGCCCGCAGCCCCCGAGAAGTCACCATGAAGAAAGACGATATCTTAACACTGCTCAGTTCCATCAACAAGGTGACTTTCCCTTCTACCTTTCTCCCCATCAACAGGGTGGCTCTTGCAGTCAACTCTCCCAACCCTGCCAGATACCCATATTTTAACCAGCCAATATTTTTCTATTTCTCTCTCTCTTAAATAACCATAATTTATTGAGCAGTATCTTTCCTTCAGATGCTGTGTAGGATCCTGTACATATCTTTTGAGATTATAATACCAATTTTACAGTTAACAAAGTGAGGACTCAACGAGCTTAAGTAACTAGCCCAAAGACATGTAAGCCATGAGTGACAATTCCGTAATATGTTTACAGGATTAAACTGCCTCTTTCTTCTCATCTTTCCTTGCTCTTCTGACCCAGTGTTCCTAGTAATGGAACAAAAATGGCTGGTGTTAAGAGGAGCCTGTTCAAGGAGAAGTCTTTTGTCAACTTAGATTTTCTTTAGCCCTTATGACTGTGAGAATACTGACAAAGTATTGTCTAGGATTTTAAATATATTTCTCATAAGAGCATGAGAAATATTTTTATATTCTAATGCTTCATTAATCTCCAAAAATGATTGAGAAGAAAACAGAGAGCTTGGGATTTGTTACTCTGAGGCCAAGTAATTTTTTTAGAGAAGCAAGAATTTTATTATCAAATAAGCTGTGTTCCAGTCCTCTTTTCTCTTTGCTCAGTCTTCTTCATTTCACCACATTATTCTCTGAGGATGTTAACTCCATTGCAGTTAGTATAGCAACCCTCCTGTGGAGATCAAGGTCATACTTAAGCATAAAGCATTTGCATAGGTGAATTTCAGGGCAACACACAATTTTTAGGGGCTCTGGGAGAGGGATGGTGAGAAGTTATTATACAATATTGTCATATACAGGTGCTTCACCCACAAAAAGCCTAGTTCAGTCCTGGCCCTATGGGTTTTTTGTGAATTCCTAGTGGACAAAATGCGCCATCATGAAGAGAATGGCTGTCAGTTTTTGAAAACCTCATCAAAGTTAAGGATCTAACATCAAATATCAGATTCCTTGATTTAAGAGGCTTATCTCTGCACTTCCTGCAACTTCTGATGTATGTTCTTTGTAATATATAAACATTATATGCTACCCATAAGCAATGGTTTGCTTCTTCTGGCCATCAGCCTGTCCCTTTGCCTAGAGACTTAGTTATGAGGGTTAAAACTTCTCCTATATGTGGCTTTTCCAAGAACTAAGGAAGAAATGGGGATTTTCTCTCCCTTTAGGACTGGTGGAAAGTGGAAGCTGATGATCAGCAGGGCTTTGTGCCAGCTGTCTACGTCAGGAAACTTGCCCGTGATGAGTTTCCTATGCTCCCGCAACGGAGGCGAGAAGAACCAGGCAACATCACCCAGCGTCAGGAACAGATTGAAAACCAGTAAGTTCTGAAGGCTGGAGAACAGAACAGTGTTTGGCCAAACATTCCAGATTGGTCAAAAACACGTCTTACGATTCTATATCTGTTAGATTAAGGATGCTTTGCAAATTCACAGATTTTAAGAGCTGAAAGTTAACTTAGGGTAATTCAAACCCTTTACTTTTTAAATGAGGAAAGGGAACCCCAGAACCATTAAGTCAAGTGCCAGAGGTCAGACACATATTAGGGTCACGTATTCTGACTCCCTGCCTGGCAATCTTTCACTCTTTCAAGGTTATCAAAAGGTCTTCTGACTTCTGTGTGAACTTTGTTTACTATGCCAGGCTACTTCATATCCAGTTGTCAATAGGAATGTGAGATTTTCACTTCTATAGAATGAGGAAGGCGTATTGACAGTCATACTGTTGGAACATTGACATTTTTATTGTTTTTAAATGGAACACTTTTTTCTCTCTCTTCTCAATGCTATTTTCCTTCCATCTTTATTTCCTCTTCTCTTTACTGTTTTCTTTTGATTTTTTCCTCCCTCTCATTTTTGTCCCTTTCATTCTTCCCCTTTCTCACCCTGCTTCTACTCTTCTGTGTTTTCTCCATCTCTTATTCCACATTTCCCATTCTCTTTGTTTCTCCACCCAGGTACCTTTCTCTCCTGGATCGGGCAGAACAACGCAGACGTCATCTATTGCAACGTTACAATGAGTTTTTGCTGGCCTATGAGGCAGGAGACATGCTGGACTGGATCCGAGAGAAAAAGGCAGAAAACAGCGGGGTGGAATTAGATGATGTTTGGGAGCTGCAGAAAAAGTTTGATGAGTTCCAAATGGTGAGAAAGAAGAACCAACTCCTCTAGACAGCTTTACGAGGGTTATCATCCTTTCCTTTTACCCCATATCTCCTCCTTAGTAACTCCTTAATTTCATATTTGCTAAATATCCTCCCCCAAACTACTGAGACTTCCACATTTCAAATATTTCTCTGGGTATTACAAGTGGAAGGAAAATGCAGAGGAAACTAGTCACCCTGACTTTGCAGCCTGCATTTCCTGCCACTCCCACATCCTACTGGAAGTGCTGGTCCCCCAGAATCTTTACAACTTGTCCTATACTGTCTTTTGTTCCTGCTTCCCAGGTTGAGATGGGGTGTTGTGAGACTCTTGCAAGGTCTAATTATGGGACAGAAGTTTGGATGGAAAGGTGGGAAGAACAACCTGACTTTACAACCAGACAATTTCTAATTTTCTGCCTACCTAAAACCTTTCCATTCTCCTTTATTCTCTCAGATCCATTCTATTATTTTAACTAGCAATTAGTATAAACTACTTCCTTCTTTCTTTTCCATATGGTACTTTCCTTACACATGGAATACAAAGCTATACAAAGCTATCAATCAATCGATAGATAAAGATAAAGTACATATGGAGACAGAGAGAAGTGAAAGAAAGGAAAGGGGAAAAAAAAAGGGTACAATTTATAAAACAATACCAAGAATGAGACTTCCATGAGAAAACTCATTAAAAGGCCATTGCATAGTGAAATAAGCAATGTCATCACCATAGACGTGGTGATGAGTTCCCTAGAGCTGCTACAACATCTTAATATAAGCAAATTGCAACTCAGACAATGAAATTCTACGAAAAGTGAAGGAATTTGTATTGGTAGAAAGAACATTACGTGGCTCAGGTATAGACCCCTTTGATGGTATAATTTAATCCAGGGAGAAATCTAGGAAAATTAATGTGCTCCATAATCCATATAAATAACAGCTCTCTTGTCATGTTTTTGATAGCCACTGGGTATCAGGGAGTTTAAAGGTACTCTTCTTTGTGGCAGACTGGAGGAAGACAGTTTGCCGTGTACTGCAAATGTGGTTAGCAATACGTTTTAACCTGTAGCCAAGTCGGGGCAAAGATGAGCAGGTAAGTATGAAAGATTCTTGAGAAGGGGATTTATACTGCTTTGGATACATTTTCCCACCTAGGATTTGAAGACCAATGAGCCTCGGCTGAGGGATATCAACAAGGTGGCTGATGATCTTCAATTTGAAGAGCTTCTGACACCAGAAGGAGCTCAAATACAGCAGGTAACTATGGCTCCTTCTTCCTTCTCATTACCAGGTTTGGGGAATCTTCATTTCATTTTAAAATGCTTAATTTCATATCCTGCAGATCAACTAGAACATGCAGAAGGTAATGGCAGTATGGAGCTAACTACAGGAAAGGTCAAAGGAAATAGTTCAGATAGTCCAGCCATGTATCCATTTTAACTGATCTGAAATCTATAAATTGCCACACACACCCCCCATCGCCCCAAGAAATTCAGTGATCAAATGCATGAATACAAAGAAAAGGCAGATAAAGGAGCTATGGCAGTGCGAAGTGGTTAATCAAGAAAGTTTACTGGAGGAGATACTCTGGTAAAATCTGATGAAAGAAGAATATAGGTAGTAGAGATGGGGGAGAAGGCATTCTAGACCTGACTCAGATTTGGACTTGTGGTTCCATAAGAGATGTAATGAATTAATAGAATGTCTAGTCCAGTTCTCTGAGTCGTCATAAACCAGTGAGGATGAATTCTCTGCCTCCTTTTGTGGTAATTGACCTGGGGTAAGAGTGAGAAGGAAAGTGCATAGGAACAATTTGCTTACTCTCTACAGTAAAATAGGGCTCTAAGAAGCTACCTGGTTTAGTCATTTCAAGACGCAGAATGGTATTATATTTCTCACAGAGAAAGGTAATACCTTCTAACTACCAAGGCAACACTTTCCACTCACTTTTCAGAGGTTGTAATGTATCTCTGTGGCAGCCAATAGCAATTGCTGCTCTAAGGTTCATTGTTCCACCCTAGAACATCAGTTTCGGAAGAAAACTAATTCCTTTCTTAGCTACAGTGGCATAGATGAGACCCAAGTTCAAGCTATCCAAGAAAGAAAGAAACCTGTGCATTTTGTAAAGGAGATAAGATGAAAACAACCAGGGTTTAAGCCCCATCTAGTCTTTTTTTAAACATCTTTACTGGGGTATAATTCCTTTACAATGGTGTGTTAGTTTCTGCTTTATAACAAAGCAAATCAGTTATACATATACGTATGTCCCCATATCTCTTCCCTCTTGGATCTCCCTCCCTCCCACCCTCCCTATCCCACCCCTCTAGGTGGTCACAAACCATCAAGCTGATCTCCCTGTGCTATGCGGCCACTTCCAACTAGTTATCTATTTTATGTTTGGTAGTGTATATATGTCAATGCCACTCTATCACTTTGTCCCAGCTTACCCTTCCCCTCCCCGTATCCTCAACTCCATTCTCTAATAGGTCTGCATCTTTATTCCCGTCTTGCCCCTGGCTCTTCATGACCTTTTTTTTTTCTTTTTTAGATTCCATATATATGTGCTAGCATACAGTATTTGTTTTTCTCTTTCTGATTTACTTCACTCTGTATGACAGTCTCTAGGTCAATCCACCTCGCTACAAATAATTCCATTTCATTCCTCTTTATGGCTGAGTAATATTCCATTGTATATATGTACCACATCTTCTTTATCCATTCACCTGTCGATGGGCATTTAGGTTGCTTCCGTGTACTGGCTATGGTAAATATAGAGCTGCAATGAACATTTTGGTACATGACTCATTTTGATTTATGGTTTTCTCAGGGTACATGCCCAGTAGTGGGATTGCTGGGACGTATGGTAGTTTTATTTTTAGTTTTTTTAAGGAACCTCCATACTGTTCTCCATAGTGGCTGTATCAATTTACATTCCCACCAACAGTGCAAGAGTGTTCCCTTTTCTCCACACCCTCTCCAGCATTTCTTCTTTGTAGATATTTTAATGATGGCCATTCTGACTGGTGTGAGATGATATCTCATTGTACTTTTAATTTGCATTTCTTTAATGATTAATGACATTGAGCATTCTTTCATGTGTCTGTAGGCAATCTGTATAGCTTCTTTGGAGAAATGTCTAGTTAGGTCTTCTGCCCATTTTTGGATTGGGTTTTTTTTTTTTTTTTTGATATTGAGCTGCATGAGTTGCTTGTATGTTTTGGAGATTAATCCTTTGTCAGTTGCTTCATTTGCTAATATTTCCCCCCATTCTGAGGGTTGTCTTTTGGTCTTGTTTATGGTTTCCTTTGCTGTGCAAAAGCTTTGAAGTTTCATTAGGTCCCATTTGTTGATTTTTGTTTTTATTTCCATTTCTCTAGGAGTTGGGTCAAAAAGGATCTTGCTGTGATTTATGTCATAGAGTGTTCTGCCTATGTTTTCCTCTAAGAGTTTGATAGTTTCTGGCCTTACATTTAGGTCTTTAATCCATTTTCAGTTTATTTTTGTCTGTGGTGTTAGGGAGTGTTCCAATTTCATGCTTTTACATGTACCTGTCCAGTTTTCCCAGCACCACTTATTGAAGAGGCTGTCTTTTCTCCACTGTATATTCTTGTCCCCTTTATCAAAGATGAGGTGACCATATGTGCATGGGTTTATCTCTGGACTTTCTATCCTGTTCCATTGATCTATCTTTCTGTGTCTGTGCCAGTACCATACTGTCTTGATTACTGTAGCTTTGTAGTATAGTCTGAAGTCAGGGAGCCTGATTCCTCCAGCTCCATTTTTCTTTCTCAAGATTGTTTTGGCTATTCGGGGTCTGTTGTGTTTCCATACAAATTGTGAAATTTTTTGTTCTAGTTCTGTGAAAAATGCCACTGGTAGTTTGATAGGGATTGCATTGAATCTATAGATTGCTTTGGGTAGTAGAGTCATTTTCACAATGTTGATTCTTCAAATCCAAGAACATGGTATATCTCTCCATCTGTTTGTATCATCTTTAATTTCTTTCATTAGTGTCTTATAATTTTCTCCATACAGGTTTTTTGTCTCTTAGGTAGGTTTATTCCTAGATATTTTATTCTTTTTGTTGCAGTGGTAAATGGGAGTGTTTTTTTAATTTCACTTTCAGATTTTTCATCATTAGTGTATAGGAATCCAAGAGATTTCTGTGCATTAATTTTGTATCCTTGTACTTTGCCAAATTCATTGATTCACTCTAGTAGTTTTCTGGTAGCATCTTTAGGATTCTCTATGTATAGTATCATGTCATCTGCAAACAGTGACAACTTTACTTCTTCTTCTTCCAATTTGGACTCCTTTTCTTTCTTTTTCTTCTCTGATTGCTGTGGCTAAAGAGGAAATCAGAAAATACCTAGAAACAAATGACAATGAAAACACAACGACCCAAAACCTATGTGATGCCACAAAAGCAGTTCTAAGTGGGAAATTTATAGCAATACAATCCTACCTTAAGAAACAAGAAACATCTCAAATAAACAATGTAACCTTACACCTAAAGCAATTAGAGAAAGAAAAAAAAAAGAAACCCAAAGTTAGCAGAAGGAAAGAAATCATAAAGATCAGATCAGAAATAAATGAAAAAGAAATGAAGGAAATGATAGCAAGGATCAATAAAACTAAAAGCTGGTTCTTTGAGAAGATAAACAAAATTGATAAACCATTAGCCAAACTTATCAAGAAAAAAAAGGAGAAGACTCAAATCAACTGAATTAGAAATGAAAAAGGAGAAGTCACAACTGACACTGCAGAAATACAAAGGATCATGAGAGATTACTACAAGCAACTGTGTGCCAATAAAATGGACAACCTGAAAGAAATGGACAAATTCTTAGAAATGCACAACCTTCCGAGACTGAACCAGGAAGAAGCAGAAAATATGAACAGACCAGTCACAAGCACTGACATTGAAACTGTGATTAAAAATCTTCCAACCAACAAAAGCCCAGGACCAGAAGGTTTCACAGGCGAATTCCATCAAACATTTAGAGAAGAGCTAACACCTATCCCTCTCAAACTCCTACAAAAAATAGCAGGGGGAGGAACACTTCCAAACTCCTTCTATGAGGCCACCATCACCCTGATACCAAAACCAGACAAGGATGTCACAAAGAAAGAAAACTACCGGCGAATATCACTGATAAACATAGATGCAAAAATCCTCAACAAAATACTAGCAAACAGAATCCAACAGCACATTAAAAGGATCATACACTGTGATCAAGTGGGATTTATCCCAGGAATGCAAAGATTCTTTAATATATGCAAATCCATCAACGTGATACATCATATTAACAAACTGAAGGAGAAAAACCTATGATCATCTCAATAGATGCAGAGAAAGCTTTCGACAAAATTCAACACCGATTTATGATAAAAGCCCTCCAGAAAGTAGGCATAGAGGTAACTTTCCTCAACATAATAAAGGCCATATATGACAAACCCACAGCCAACATCGTCCTCAATGGTGAAAAAGTGAAACCATTTCCACTAAGATCAGGAACAAGACAAGGTTACCCACTCTCACCACTATTATTCAACATACTTTTGGAAGTTTTAGCCACAACCATCTAGTCGTTAGGAACCACTGAGCTGTCTGAGTTAGCTCCCTAGCTAAAGTCTGTGTTTGCCTCTTTCAGGAGTTGAATGCCCGCTGGAGGTCCTTGCAGAGGCTGGCAGAGGAACAGCGCCAGCTGTTGGGCAGTGCCCATGCTGTCCAAATGTTTCACAGGTAAGAATTTTACCTGAAAAGCAATGCTACTCTAGAACTGCCAATTCTACTTAGTATAGTAGATCCATAGCTATAAATTTAACCCTTCTTCCTGGAGAAAATCAGAAATCAGGTGCTTCAGTAGTAGATTCCTCACTTGGCACATAGACTACTCCCAGACAACCAACTTCAATTTTCTAGTACCTAGGCTTGGGCCCTTGTACATACATAATTACCAGTCTTTATATGTTTTCATGATAGTGAATGAAAATTGAAGTTGAAACAAGAGGTTTAAGTAATTACATTTCTGAACTAGAAGTAGACAGTAGAGGGCAAGAAACATCACATTGACTCTAACTGTTGATTCAACAATTTTTTTATGTTTGATTTCCAAATCTGTGTCTACACTAAGAAACACACACAACTAATTAAGCAAACAAATGAATGAACAAGACTAATGAAAACCAAACACCTTTACTGTGTATAAATGTATTTTTGAATATTCAGAGACGGGAAAACTGAAATTCAGACAGGTCTTGTTTAGAATGGCTTAAGATGGAAAATCATGAAACATAACAGTTAAGCATGGAGCTTTGCCATCAGGCTACCTGGTTGAAAGTTAGGCTCCACCATTTGGCAGTGGTATAACCTTGAAACAATAGTTAACTTCTTTTTTTTTTTTTTCTGCTTAGCCTCTTAAGCTTTAGTTTTCTCATATGTAAATGGGACTGGTAATAGTAACTAGGCCTGAAGTAGTTGTTGTAAAGATTAAGTACACGTAAGTTCTAATACATTACAAAGGATGATGATGATGGTAGTGATGACTTCTTTGTGAACTCAGCTAGTCTGCCTCTAGTATGCCTATTATTCTTAAACTCTTCACTCTCGTGTACCAGAGAAGCAGATGACACCAAGGAACAGATTGAGAAGAAGTGCCAGGCCCTCAGTGCTGCTGACCCTGGCTCAGACTTGTTCAGTGTTCAGGCCCTTCAGCGACAGCATGAGGGCTTTGAGAGAGACCTCATACCCCTGGAGGAAAAGGTGAGACGTGCTTTTAAGCTTTTCTAACACGTTCATCTTCATATTTATACCTATTAATGTCCTTTTCTTTGGTTTTATTGTCGAGTCTCTTATTCTTATAGTTTTATCCTACTCCATACTTGTACTTTTATCTTATTCCATACTCATAATTTTACCTTGTCCCTAAGGCAAGTCCACTAAGAGGGCATGCCCCAGAACCATTCACATGGAGGGAAAACTTTTTAAATTGTTGAAAATTATAGTTGATTTACAATGTTGTGTTAACTACTGCTGTGCAGCAACGTAATTCAGTTATACATACATATATATATATATATATATATATATATATATACATTCTTTTATTATATTCTTTTCTATTATGGTTTATCATAGGATATTGAATATAGTTCTCTGTGCTATACAGTAGGACTTTATTGTTTATCCTTTCTATATAGAAAAGCTTGCATCTGCTAACCCCAACCTCCCATTCCATTCCTCCCCCAACCCCCTCCCCCTTGGCAACCACCAGTCTGTCCTCTATGTCCATAATTCTGTTTCTGTTTCATAGATAGGTTCATTTGTGTCATATTTTAGATTCCACATATAAATGATGTCATATGGTATTTGTCTTTCTCTTTCTGACTTACTTCACTTAGTATGATAATCCCTAGTTGCATCCATGTTGCTGCAAAGGGCATTATTTCATTCCTTTTTATGGCTGAGTAATATTCCTTTATATACATACCACATCTTCTTTATCCATTTATCTGTCAATGGACATTTAGTTTGTTTCCGTGTCTTGGCTATTGTAAATGGTGCTGCTGTGAACATAGGGGTGCAAGTATCTTTTGAATTATATAGATTTGTCTGGAAAAATGCCCAGGGGTGGGATTGCTGGATCATAGGGTAATTCTATTTTTAGTTTTCTGAGGAACCTCCATACTGTTTTCCACAGTGGTTGCACCAAATTACATTGAGGGAAAATATAAATGAACTTGTAAATGAACTTCCTACTATCTAAGTACCTCTTTAGTGAGTTCCAATAGGCCAGAACTTAACCAATGTTAGTTGGAGGTCAGCAGCCTCAGATAAATAGGAAATGGCCAGGTCTATGCCTGAGTATGGTACAGAGTTTCCTTAGCAAGGGATTGAAGGAGATTAATCCTACTCTGACCAAAAAATGAACTCTAGAGCTTGCCAAATACACTCTGGAAAAATCAGAGACATCATAGAACTTGCATTATCATGTAAAGCAAAAAGAAGCACAGAAAATGTCTACATTGAAAAGATTTTCACATTAAAAATTAGACACTTGCCACCAACCAAGTCAATCACCCTGCCTGGTAGCCTTCTTATATATTTATTTATTTGTTTGTTTATTTATTTATTTTTACAAAGGCTTATTCTTAAATGTACAATATTTTATAAAGTAGCAAGGTGTTCTTGTACCTCATTGAAGTCTATTTGAGGAAGGAGCACCACCGGGGCTTGAAACTCTTCCTTTGTTAGGATTCAGGTACGACTCCAGGCTGATTGTCAGAGCTCTTGACTTCCTAGGTGGCTGTATTGGGGGAGACAGCAGATCGGCTCAGTGAGTCCCACCCAGATGCCACCGATGACCTGCAAAGGCAGCGACTGGAGCTGAATCAGGCCTGGGATGACCTGCTGGGGCTTACGGAGGAACGTAAGGAGAACCTACAGGAGGACCTAAAATTCTTCCTGTTCCTCAGCCAGGCCAGGTAAAGCTCCAGAGGCAGACTTCCACCAGGTGGGGTGGGCAATTTCCAAGTCTGGCCCATGAGTGGAGCATCTAGGAGCAGTCTATGTACAGGTGCTCTTCACTGCTGGGTTTGGAGTGTACCTCTAGGTCCAGATTGTACCTCCGGTAAGGCACAAAATTCTCATTTTCAATATTTCAAGCCAATTCCTTCAAACTGAAATATTTCAGTTTGAAGGAATGTGAGATTATCTATGCCAATTAAGTAAGTTTCTATAGAGTGTATACTATATATAGGGTGCTATAGCAGGAATTACAGGATATGGGGAGGGAGTAGTCTACTGGAGAAGCAAAGAAGAATACAGATAACCATGGTAGAACATAATACATCCCAAAACACACATCCTAACAAATAGATGGAACTATGCAAACAAAAGTGTGAGAATAAGAAAGGTACAGAATATCCATGATGTGGGGACAGCTAGAGCCTGGGTTTTGTATGTCACAGGGGTAAGGAGAACTAGCAAGAGATGAACTCAGAAATGTTAAAATTAAGTCCTGGAGAAGTTTCACTGCCTTGCTAAAGACTTTAGACATTATCACGTTTTAGCAAATATGCACTTTATCTGTGGAATAGTTCTCACATTCTGCCCCATCATATCAGTCTGCTGAGAGGATCATTTAGAATTGAGGGCACAGGAAGTAGTAGTTTGCAATGCAACACTTTTGAAGAAAAAAGGGGGCAACTTTGGCAAATGATTGCAGTTGCTCTTGGCAAACCCCTCCCCAATTCAGGGTCTCTGGAAAGCTATAGTTTTTCATACAGTATAAATAAGTAGCATCCATACTCTTTCCCCCAAATCATATATATGCTCATCTATCTCTGTATATATAGGTTCTACCTGTAATTAAGATTCCAAGTTAAATGCTGCCTCTTTCTCTTTATGAAGTCTTACTCTTCAATATTTCAAAAGTAATATCCCCACCCTCAGAGCAACTCTAACACCTTATTTTATCTCTTTAGGACAGTCTTGCTTTTTAGTACTTTTTAAAAACATGTATTAGTGTCTATGTTTTGTTTGCTTTTTTTTTTCTTCTTTCAATATAAAGTGTGAGCTCCTGGAAAGCACAAATATATCTCTTTCACAATGTTTGGTGCGTAGTAAACACCCAATAAAACTTAATTGTTTAAATAAGTGAATAAATAAGTTTACAAAAGAAGAGACCATTTTGTCCTAAAGCTACTGATTCCTGTTTAGCAAACAAGAGCAAGGGCATTCTTCATGAGATGCTTAATCTGACCATCATATATAGTTTTTTAAGTCAGTGCATTATTATTTGACATTTACCATCTGGAGCAGATGGACTTGAGCTCTCCTTGCCTAATTTCTTGACTGCTAAAAGAGTGGGAACTGGCCCTGATTTAGTCAATAGCACAGGAGTAGGGGGTGGGGGTGCTATGTGTGTGTATGTGTTGGACAGAATCATGTACTGGATTCTATTGGGAATAAAAGTAAGAAGAAAGACATGCCTTCCCTGAGATTCTATACTAAAATAGATCTTTAAACCCAAGATCTATCCACTTTAAAGGAACAGGACTTGTGAGGAGTAATGGAATATGTACCAGTCCAGGATTCCAGTGTCTGGGTTCTACTCCAGATGTCTGCTTTTAGTTTTAGCACATGGGCAAATTGCTTACATTCTCTAGGCCAACTTCTGTATCTCCAAAATGGAAAGAAAAGAATTCCCAGAATTCTACACAAAATTATTGCAAGAATCAAAAGAGATAATAAGTGAAGAAAATTTCAAAGGCAAGGGAATGCTATTATTAAGTTATAAAGTGAAAACAACAAGTCTAAAATTTGTGAAGTATATAAACCTGATAGAAAATACTGATATGGAAATGTTTTCTAGAGGAGAAAAAGCCCAAGGACGGGCAGTTCTATAGCAAGTTACAAGGTTTTCTTGTCAATATGTCTCTTTCTCTAGGGACCAACAGAATTGGCTCAGTGGCATTGGTGGCATGGTATCATCCCAGGAGCTAGCTGAGGATTTAACTGGCACAGAGATCATGATAGAGCGACACCAGGTACGGTTACAAAAGCCGTAGTCCCTGATCACATGACCTCACGACCTTCCCTCATTTTACAACTTTGGTGAGATGTCACTGGCCTCACCAGTCTCTGCCCCCTTTTTGCCACAGGAGCATCTTGCTGAAATGGAGGCCGAGGCTCCCACCTTCCAAGCCTTAGAAGACTTCGGTACAGATCTTATAAGCAGTGGGCACCGTGCCAGCCCTAAAATTGAAGAAGAACTTCAAGCTGTCAAACTAGAGAGAGATGAGTTGGAGAAAGCTTGGGAACAACGCAAGAAGATGCTAGATCAGTGTCTTGAATTGCAGGTACTGCAAATTCCCAGTCATTAGGCAGGATTAGCTACACTCTGTTTCATCTATGCAATTTTATGTGGTTAATACAGGTGCTTATTTCACTGGATTTCCATGGTGAAAGCATAAGGGCATCTCTTGATTCTTTGACATTGTGTTTCCTGCTCTGTAGACTGTTCATTGTGGTGTTCTTTACTCCTTATTCCTGTTAAAAAAGCCAAACAAAATAGGGGTCAGTCCCAGGGCATGGGGGCATAAAATTGGGTGATTATACTTTATTGATTGATTGAGGGTTTGATTGATTGTGTTTTATTGAGAACCTACTGTATGCAGGGCCCTGGGAACACAAAGATTAGTAAGATAGTGTCCCTTTCCTAAAAGTAATGAAATTAGACATGTAGGCAGATCATTCTCATACAGTAAGATAATTACTGATAAAATGTATGAGTGTTTTGAGATTATGGCAGATGGAGTGATTAACGCTTTTGAGGGAAGGGAGTGAGAGTGTCACAGGTTACCCTAAAAAATAGTGTTTACCAGAGTCCTAAAGAAATAACCAGCCAGTATTTATGTATAGGATATGGGAAATAGTGAGAGTATTTCCTATACTCCAAGGATGGAGTATAGCTTATATGAGATATATAGAGATATATAGCTCATATATACTTATATGAGAGTATAGCTTATATGAGAACATAAAACATGTTTTCAGGGAAGAGTAAAAGGTCTAGTATATCTAAGATTTATGGTATAAATGTTTCTTGGAAGAATATTGGCACACCTTACAGGGTCCCTTATATCAATATCACAGGAGACTGGGGAGATAATTTCCTCTGTCCACCTGGAATGAATATATCATATACGTTCAACTTTATTCCCCATAGTTTTTCCGAGGGAACTGTGATCAGGCTGAGAGCTGGATGGTGGTACGTGAGAATTACCTAAGGTCAGATGATAAGGGTTCCTTAGACAGTCTGGAGGCCTTGATGAAGAAACGTGACGATTTGGACAAAGCAATCACTGCCCAGGTAATAACAACTAACATAAGAACTCCAATAATAGCTATTAGTAATAATAACAGAAATTCTACACATGTTTGTGGTTTATACTTATTTTAATTCCCATTTGATTCTTAGAGAAAACTCTGAAGTAGGCAGGGCACATGGTGGCTTAGTCTTAGCCAAGTCGCATGGGACACTGGACTTTTTACTTTAAATCCAGCTTTTTAAAACTTGACTTTTAAAATTGGAAGCTATTTTATATACTGCCTAACATCCCATCCAATGTGGGAATCATCTTCTACAATGGCCATGGGAAGTGTCTCTTCTATAGGGAACTCAGCACCATACTGAGATGGGAAGTAGCTCATTTCAGTATCATTATTGTTTCTCCTCTTGTTGAGTTAAAACCCACCTCCCCATAAGGCATTTACCTTTTGGCCTTGGTTTTGTTTCCCTTTGTGAAGCCACAAAGATATCACCGACCTTTTCTAGGAGGGAGTCTGGGATTGCATGAAGGGCCTAATTTCCATGCATCTGGGCTTTTTCTCTTTCTTTTATCTAGGAAAAGAAGATCACTGAACTAGAACTTTTTGCTGAGAAGCTCATAGCTGATGACCACTATGCCCAGGAAGAGATTGCTGCTCGGCGCCAACGGGTACTAGACAGGTCAGGCCCGAGCAATTGTTTTGTGAGTTATAGGTAGATGTAGCAAAGCAGCCTCTTTGTTAACACTGAGGATGGTGGTAACACTGAGTTCTCATTTCTAAATGCCTAAAACTATCTTGAAAATTTGGGAAATGTTCTGATCTAGACTCATAAAATGAAAGACTTGGAAGTTACCTTAGAAATTACCTGACAATCACTTTAGTTTATATCTGAAAATAATGAGACTGTGTTATATATAACATATGAATATATAATAATATAAATATAATATGTAATACATAAGGAAATATATGAATAAATAATATATAACTATGTTTATATATATGACATAGAAATATATAAATAATGAGAGAAGAAAGGGCAGGTAAGCAAATAAGAAGATTCATGAATATGGCATCAAAGCTTGGTGGAAGGGTAGAGGACAGAGAGTAATCTAGCCCTGACTTCCAGATGGAAGGCTCTCAAAGAACAGCTGATTGCTGAGCGAACGAAACTTGGAGACTATGCTGACCTAAAACAATTCTACCATGACCTCAAGGACCAAGAAGAATGGATCAGTGAGATGCTGCCCATAGCCTGTGATGAATCTTACAAAGACCCCACCAACATTCAGGCAAGTTCAAGATAAGAATCTTGGAAAACTTCAACATACTCAGATTGTTGGATGAATGGTCGCCTTGTGATACTGAACACTTCCTTACTGTTCAGAGCACTGTCACTGCCTTCAGGGACTTCTGAGTCTAATGTGGAGTGAGTTCTTCAGAAGTTATCATCACCTTGGTTATGATAGAAATGCTAACTCTTCCTTTTAAACAGAATTTATCTCATCTTGCTTCCTAAATTAGGTGGTAATTTAGTTTCTGCTTTCCCTTCAGAGAAAATATCTGAAGCACAAGACCTTTGAAAATGAGGTCTATGGCCGAGCTGAGCAGGTGAAAGGAGTCATCACCTTGGGGAACACTCTGATTGAGAGGAGGGCATGTGATGGCAATGAAGAGACCATGAAGGTAGGTCCTGCTCACAATGGGTTTTGGACTACAAAGGCACACGAAGAGAAATCTTTTATACTCTTTCAATGTTTTCATGTGTAGGGATATGGAATATGTTTCATAGTTAATTGTCTTCCCTTTGATTTTTGCACAAAGGAGGAGGAAAATAGTGATGCTCAGACCTTATCACTCCCATCATACTCAGTACCTTGACCTCCAAGAAAGCTTTAGACTTAATTCCTATGTGTTATCATGCTTGCCTTATATTTTCTATCCCTACTACCAAGAGCTTTGATATTTAGGCATCAGCCTCCGTAATCAGCCCATGACCCTTTATTCAAAATTTCTTCTAACACCTCCCGTTGCTTTCTCAGATTTAAACCAGCATAACTGATTTAAAATATCAATATATAAGATTCCAGTACTGGCAGATTTTGACTACACCCTAACTCCAGAGCCTCCCTACGTTATCCTTTCAAGTTGTCACAGGACCCTAGACACCATAATGACCACTCAATTTTGGGAGGCTAGGGTCAAGTAGAAGAGTTGGAGAAAAACTGGGACTACTTGTTTGAGAGAACAATTGACAAAGGACAGAAGCTCAACGAAGCTAGTCGCCAGCAGAGGTTCAACACAGGCATCCGGGACTTTGAGTTCTGGCTCTCAGAGGTAATTATACCTGGAAATGGTATGGGCATGGGATCTTAATAAATACTTGTCAGATAAACAGACTTTTGCATGAACAATTTCCTTGACTCTTCTTGGGAAAAGTTGGGGGATGTATTTGCTAATCTTGGTCTCCTTAAAGACAGCTTGCATCTGACAGCTTTATTTGTTTATCCTTCCATTCCCAGGCAGAGACACTGCTGTCCATGAAAGATCACGCCAGGGATTTGGCTTCAGCAGGAAACTTGCTAAAGAAACATCAGCTATTGGAAACAGAGATGTTGGCCCGAAAGGTTAAGTAGTGTTGGAATCCCACTCCTCTGGCCAGAATGGAAATGTTTGTGACTTTTCTCTCTCCTGTCTTAGGAGTCCATTTGAGAACATAGGCTTGCAAAACTGAACTTAGTGTTCTCATCCATCAGTCATTATAATCAGGTCAAGTCCATGGGCTTTAGAACCATTAACCTATTTTCATTAAATTATATTGGATAGATTCTAAGACTCCAAGAAGTAGATCCTAAAAATGATCTTGTTTACTTTTTAATGACCTATGTATATAAACTCACTCTCTTCCAAAGCTGAATATCTGATCTGGTCTTTGAGAGAAAATAGAATTTTATTTTACAGAACAACTGAAAAAAAAAAATAGGGGACACATGCTGTGGAGTTGAACTATAAATACACTCTGAAAATTCTGTGGAGCATTCCAGTTGTATCCTAATATCAAGCATAGATGTGTCCTGAGAGCTGTAATAAACATTCAGACAGGTGCTCATTTCACACTGGAGCATTTTATATTATCGGTTTTATTGGGTAACACAGATACCCACAGAAAGGCCAAGAAGTCAAAGGGTTCTAAGTTCAGTTTCAGGACTTGATGATATTCCCTGTGACATCACTAGGCGGCAGACTTAGAATGCAAAGAGACACAGAAGAAGGCTGTGTTCTGGGTGGGATCAGCCTAAGAATATTACCAATAGAGTAGCTTCTTCTTGAATATTTCAATCCATCAATCTGTGTCATATTCTGCACTGTGAAAAGATAGTTCTGCGGAGACACAGCATTGTTCACCAAGGTCTTATTTTCCATATCGGGAGAGGAAGAAAATACAGGGGAAAACATCAGAAGGCCAAATGTATAGTTCGAATAATGTAGCCATGCTATCCATTATTGCCTCTGGTCTTGCCCTTATCCAAACTGAGTTAAAAGAGCATAAGGTCAAATTCATTATCTTCAAAAATGATCTATTTGACCCAGTCTTTGAACTTGAACTAGTAGTGGTTAAAGTCCAGGGTCTACTTAATACCTATACTATACTATTCACTGAGGACACTTGGGCTTTCTAGGATGCACTCAAGGACCTGAATACGTTGGCTGAAGATCTCATCTCCAGCGGGACTTTCAATACTGACCAGATTGTGGAGAAAAGGGATAATGTCAACGAGCGCTTCCTGAATGTCCAGAAATTGGCAGCTGAACACCATGAGAAACTGAAAGAGGCCTATGCCTTGTTCCAGTTCTTCCAGGACCTAGACAATGAAGAATTCTGGATAGAGTATGTACTGCCAGCTCACATTGCATGACTAGTCCAAGAAAATAGATAATCCACCAAACATGTTCTTATTTGATGCTGAAATGAAATACATAGTTGCTTCTTGCAGTTCGCATTATTTCTTAATCATGTCTGCCTTAGCCTGAAATGAACATTGGTTTCAAATTTTTTCACTGTACGCAGGCAGAGGGAGACAGGCATGGAGGGAGTGGGGAGCAGTTCATATACATTTTGGGAGGAAAATTAAGAAACTGTATATTTTTTTTTGGAAAGAATGTGTAATGCTCATTCTGAATGAGACAGCTGAGCATTTACAACTTACCGGACTGATGAGATCTTTGTCGTGATTCTTTCTGTATATTGTGTATCTATTGTAATACGCCACTGAACTTGACACTGGCATAAAATGTTACATAGTACCTGCTATGGTATTATTGCTAATTCTACTTTTGTTATAAAAAATGTGATTGGAAAATCTTAGAAATTAAATTATTTGCCCTACTTCCACCCTGCCTCATCATGTTCCTCTTCTACAAACCTGCTGATTCTTACTTGTAATCAATGAATTAGAGGAAAAAAATGTGCATAGGGCAACTAGTAGGATATTTTTGAACCTTTTTAGAAATAGTAAGATGATATAATCTTGTCTACGATGTCTTTTACCATGCTTCATGGTGATATACAAACATTTTACGCTCAGAACCTATCCAACGGCCATGATTCCTATAATGTCCCTCTTTATACCTATTTTACCTAAATTAGTTACTGATATTAATAGACAAAAATGACAAAGGTCATATATGCATATATGTTTGTATATGTATATATGTAGGTGTGTGTGTCTCTAATTTTCACATTTTTTGAAAGAGAAACATTACTGTAAGTTATGGAGAATATGCACACATAGACAGGCAAAGGAAGTAATGGGAAGGCTGTTACGGCTATGCATATGGTAGAGATCAGTATGTTATTTTAACTTGTATTGCCATCAGTCAGATATTTTGCTGAAAGCCTCTGCCTCTAATTAACTTTGTGATTAATGACACCACCGTGTTCCAGAATTTACCCCCACCCCACCCCCAGCCAAACACACACTCTTAGAAAACCTTCATTTTAGGATGACCTCAGATGTCTAAAGTCTATATTTTTTGTTTTTCCCTTGGTCTTAGGGAGAAGTTGGTACGAGTGCGATCCCAGGATTATGGGAGGGATCTGCAGGGGGTTCAGAACTTACTGAAGAAGCACAAACGCCTAGAAGGGGAGTTGGTGGCACATGAACCCATCATCCAGGTAGGAATATGAAACCTGAAAAGACTGGGATAATCTAATAGTAGTCCATGTTATGGATAAATGGGTTGAGGCTACAAAAAGTGAAGGTGGCATGCCAAGGTCACATAGAGAGTTAGTCGTAGAGTTCACAAGTGTTCTCCACATTTTGTCTCCTATGAATAGAAGAATCTGCATGGAAACTCATGCTCTTCCATGGAAGGAGCACTTTTAGTCCAGGGCACAATTGCTGACAATTAGGTTACAGTTTGGGACATCTGGAAAATCTGTACCTGAGCTGAGCCGTATGGAAAGAGGGCAGCCCTGAGTCTTGGCTTGGCAACAGGGTCACCCTGTGACCACGAATAATGCATAAAGCAGATCCTGGAAAGTAGCCTCATGCAAACGTCAAGGTATTTGTTCGAATACTTGGCGACGTTTAGCTTGCTAGATCTTACTGCAGCTTCCTTCATTCTCCCAGGATTGTCAGGACCACCTCGAGTACCTCCAGTTTGTAAAAGAGCCAGAGGGTGTGAAGGGCTAGACACTTTTTGCCAGGAAACTGTGGATAAATGGGGAGAGGTTGCGGGGTAATGTGACATGGAGGGGGTGTGTTCTTCAGAATGTGCTGGATATGGCGGAGAGGCTGGGAGACAAGGCTGCCGTGGGGCGAGAGGAGATTCGGGAGAGGCTGGATCAGTTTGTTCAACACTGGGACCAGCTCAAAGAGTTGACCAAGGCTCGGTGAGTTGGGGCTATGAGGCCCAATTCTATTCTTGGATTGCAGGTATTCGGTTGGTATGGAGAAGACATTTAAGTGCTTGCTCAGCATTTCTCCCCAGCTACCAATCTCTGTCTAATTTCTAAGTGCCTGCTCAAATGCCAAGTCTTCCATGAAGCTTTCCCCATGTACCCCAGGCAGAAATGACACTGCCTCTGTGTTCTGAATATACCTCTATTCTTGTGCTTACTTGCAGCTGCTGTCTTTTATCATTGTTGCCCTACATGTGTTATCCTTCATACCACGTTATCCCCCACATCCCCGTTTTACTTTATACATCTCCCCAGTTTTAACATTACATGCAGTGCTTAGTAATAAAAGAATGAAGGGATATTTTTCTCCCTTATAACCATATAGTCCTATAGCCAATTAAAATCTTACAAGATAGTTCCACTCTGCTACATTCCCACTGCTTACTAGTTTTTTCTTATCTATTGGGGTTTGCTTTCCTCTTACAGAGGGATTCGGTTGGGAGAGTCCCTAGAATACTTGGAATTCATGGCGAATGCTGAGGAGGAGGAAGCTTGGATCAGTGAAAAGGAAGCTATGGTTACCCAAGGGAATTCTGGAGACACTTTGGCTGCTACTCAGGTGAGTAACAGGCTGAATGGATCAATTTTCTTCTCTTTGAATCTTTTCTTAAGTAGTCAACATTTTCATCTGTAAAATTAGAATCTTTCTTCTGGTGGAAGAAGAAAACTTTCAGGTCAGTTCTTAGTATACGATGTTCTTGATACTTAATATTTTTCCACTAGATGGAATGTTTCCTAGAATTACATAAATTTCAATGTGGGGAAATCCTTATGTACTACCTTGATCAACATTCATTCCCAAATCCAGAAAAGTCTAAGGTCACATGGTAAGTTAGAAACAATGTCACTTGTATTCCTTTGGCTCTTTTTCTGGTAAGATTGTCTTTCTGGCAAGTGAAGAGTTTGGGGAGAGGAATTTAGTGGAGCTATGCAGGAGTAAGGGGACACTCATCTAGTCTGCCAATTGAGTTGAATCATCCCTGGTGAATGGCATCAAAAGGAATCAGAATGTAAGTGGGATAGATTGTCTAGTCTTGGAAGTTTTGATTCTCACTGACTCATTTACACAGAGCTTGCTAAAGAAACTCGAAGCTTTGGAGAATGACTTCGCAGTCCATGAGATCCGAGTGCAAAATGTGTGTGCTCAAGGAGAAGACATCCTGAGCAAGGTGAACTGCGCTAGGGGTTCCGGGTCAAAACAGGATTTTCAAAAAGGGATTGGCCCAAATATAGAATCATGAGCAGTGCTAAAATCAAACATAGACCACTGATAATCTCTTCTAAGCTGGCTTTTTGTTATTTTTCAGTAAATAATTTTTTATTCAATTTCTGTTTTCTGGAAGTTTTGTTTTTCAAGTTCTTATAGGTACACTTTTTAGATTTTTAAAAAAATCATTTGTTGACACTCTTACTCTTATCCTCTGCAGAATACGGACTTTAAAAATATATTATACGTGACTTGCTTTGGTCATAGAGTATTTTAAGAATGTGAAGAAATTTCTTTGCATGCCTCTAGAGATGAGGACCCCACTGAAACCTCTTTGTAATTTGAGAACGATTGTTTTGTTTAACTGCCTGTTTTAACAGAGGCTCAGTGATCTAAATGCTGAATCCTAAAGAATACAAAAGAATGCTAAACAGAGATGACTCTGTACATTCGAGATGCTTATGCCAACTGAGAAGATCACACTTATATGGACAAACATGAGAAGAGTGTCCAAATGCTGGGGTAGAAATAATCATCTGGGTGGAATAGATATTATTCTATTATAGGTGAATAATAGAATAATTTCACTAGATCTAGAAGAGAGTAGCTATATATTTGGGATGGGAGAGATGAGAGCTTTTTAATAATACTAAAGAATTCACATTTCTGGCCCTGGACACTCATCAGTATATCTGTCTCTCCTCCTTTCGACCTTGGTGTTACAGGAGGAAAGTCAGCATAAAGAGAAGATTTCTACCAAGATAGAGGCTCTAAAAGAAAAGACCCCTTCTCTGGCCAAGGCAATGGCTGCTTGGAAGTTACAACTGAAAGATGATTATGACTTTCAGCGGTTCAACTGGAAGGCTGATGTGGTTGAGGCCTGGATAGGTATGACGTGTGAGGGCCAGGGTCTTAGGTTTGAGAAACGCTGATAATTCCATTTATAGAATGGATCCTGGGGCTCTGTTGCTTACCATGGGAAGAAAGATGCTCCCTTCATTACTCACTCCTATCCCGCCTGGACACAATTACAATTACATTCACACACGTGCAAACACACACATGCCCCCACACACACACAAACACACAGAGACACATGCTGAGGGGATAACTAAGTACTATAATTCCAGAGAACATCTTTTTTTGGAAACTGGTGATTTCACATGTGATATTCAGCAAGATAGGGCCATGGCAAAACATTCTAGGCAATAAACTGTGTGTTTGATTTACTTATAATTTATCTCTAGTCTGCAGTTTTCCTTATGAAACATTCAAAAGTCCTCTTGGCTCCAGCTCTGTTTCAGTCAGTTTTATCCTGCATAAGTCTAGAAAAACAATTCACTGGACCCTACACCCCCCATATTCTAATGAATCATCTGTTTTGAGACTCAGGAGGCTCTCTTGTGGCCTATAGTAAATATTCCTTTTTTCCTTACCACAGCTGGTACAAGACCAACTCTATTTCCCTTCTTATTAATTATCTTTGCTCTTCAGCTGAGAAAGAAACAAGCCTGAAGACCAATGGCAATGGTGCAGACCTCGCTGCCTTCCTCACTCTCCTGGCAAAGCAGGTGAGAGCAGGGTTGCCTTGTTGATAGATGCCCGTGAAGTCCAAGACCCATATCACACAGAAGCTTCACACAGGATTATTTCATTCCTAAATTTGTGGTTTTATTGTCTGTAGGACCTGTAATATTGTTCCCCTTTCCTTCGTGATAGAGATAATTTGCTAGTTTTCTCTCCCTCATCAGTCTTGCCAATAGGTGTTCATTTTTATTAGAGAACAAATTTTTGGCTATATAATTTTTCTCTGTTGTATCTTTGTACTATATTCCATTAATATCTTTTTATATCTTTATTATTTTTTAACTTCATTTCATATTACTTGATTTTTTTTAATTTAAAAAAAAATTTATTCACTCTTTTGGTGAATAGTCTTTGTACAATTGAAAAGAATGTGTATTTTGCAATAATTTATATTACCTATCAGATTTTGTTACTTATGTTATTTAAATATTTTATTTTATATATTTTAAAGCTAGGTTAAAAGTTGTGTTGACATTTAGAATTATGAAATAATCTTGATGAATTGATTCTTTTAATTATGAAAAGTTTCTCTTTCTCTCCAATAACACTTTTTTTAACACTTCTTAAATTTTTTTTCATATATTAGTATACGATACCAATTTTCTTTTGTTTACTATTTGCAATGTATATCTATTTCCAACCCTTTAAAAAATATTTCTATGCCTTTATATTTTTTGTTTTTGTTGTTGATTTGGTACATTTATAAATTGTAAAATGGTTACCACTGTAGCATTAGCTAACACCTTCATCCTGTGACATAATTACCATTTCTTTCTTAAGGTGAGAACATTTAAGATCTACTCTCTTAACAACTTTAAAGTACATAATACAGAAATATTAGCTATAATCACCATGCTGTGCATTAGCTCTCCAGCACTTGTTAATCTTATAAATGGAAGTTTGTTCCCTTTGACCAATTTCTCCCCATTTCCTTCACCTCCCAGCCCCTGGCAACCACCAATGTACTCTAAGTTTGGCTGTTTCTCTAAGTTTGGCTTTTTTAGATTCCACATGTAAGTAACATTATACAGTATTTGTCTTTCTCTCTGACACTTATTTCACTTAGCATAATGCCCTCAAGTTTCATCCAAGTTGTTGCACACAGCAAGATTTCCTTCTTCCTCCTGACTGAATAATATTCCATATGTGTATATCACATACCTTCTTTATCCATTGTTCTGTTGACAGGCACTTAGTTTGCTTCTGTATCTTGGTTACTGAGAATAATGTTGCAATGAACATAGAAGTGCAGAGTGTCTGTATGTCTTAGATGCATCTTTTATAAATATAATATAGATGAGTTTGATTTATTATCTATTGATGAATTTAATGGAGTAGTAAATCCATTTACATTTAAAGTAATTAATTCATGAGTTTTATTTAAAGCTATAATTTAACACCTCCCCTCCCCTATCCCCTATCCAACCCCACTTTTTTCAGTAATGATTCAAGATGTGATTTCAGTTTTCCTGAGGACTAGCCTTTTTCAGTTTGCTCTTAAACCTAGGGACTTTAGAGGTTTCAACTAAACCTCTTTCACTAAGTCTGCTCCTACTTGATGTGTCCTGATCACAGCACTGTGTGACTGCAGAAAATTCTTAGATTTTAGATTCTTTAGATTTTAGATTCTACATTCTTAGCTACTGTTTTCTGCTTGACTTCTAGGACTTGTGTTTAGAAATCTATAAATACCCTGATGGGGACATACAGGGAGATTATTGAGCCTCCTTTTCTGCAGCTCCCTTTTCATGATTTTCTTAAACCGTGGATGCCCCAGTTTCCCAGAACTCCAATTTTTGTCCCTTTAGTTCCATGAGATGATCAAAAGATCTGAACATCTGCTTCCTCCACTACCTCACCCTGTACAGCTTATACTTCAAAGGGGAAAGTGACAGAGAGTATTACTCTTAGTTTGCTACTATTTCCTTCTCCCTGGAATTTTGATCCCTCAAGTTATAGCTACCTGAGTTACATTCTGATCCCTTTCAAACAGCTGATTTTTTGTACTTTTATCCAGCATTAAAAGTTGTTCTCAAAGGGAGAATTGGTCGAATACATACCACCCTGTTAAAGCTGGAAGTGGAACATCCTGAATTTTGTGATTCTGATATCATTTGCATACACACATGCACACACACACAATCATTTGTATAACTGGCACCTGTATAAGGTCTTTTGTTAGTTTGCATACTCCCACAATGTCTAGTGCTAATTAGACTGCAACATCTAATAAGTGATATAAAAGAGTCTTAGAATATGAGCCTTAAGAAGAATTTAGTTTTGATTTGGACTATCACATCATGCTCCAATACTCCCTTAATATTAATTTTGTACCTAATCTAAAATCCAATTTAAAACACTGGAATTTAACTATAATTCCAATCCCAAATGTTTACAAACGTCTCTAAGTCCTATTTCATTTTCCTTGGACATCACTCTAAACTCTTGTATAGGTCCAATCTGGTGGAACCCAGGTATGAATGACCCCTTGGAATCGGCATTATTTTTCTGTTCACAGCTTCTCTATGGGTCTTTCTCAGGACACACTGCATGCCAGTCTGCAGAGCTTCCAGCAAGAAAGACTGTCTGAGATAACTGACCTGAAGGACCAACTGGTGGCTGCTGAGCACAGCCAGACTGAAGCCATTAAGGAGCGCCATGCTGCCCTGCTGAGGCTCTGGGAACAGCTGCTGGAAGCTTCTGAAGCCCACAGACAGGAATTGCTGAAAAAACAGCTGCCCCTACAGAAGGTAAAAAAAAAAAATGGTGAACCACCATCAGGCCTCAATTATCTGTACCTTAGCCATGAAATCCAGAAATAGATACTGGAAACCATGTTTGAATACTATAGACATTTAAGTGAGTACATTGCAAAGAATCAGGAAGACATTCTTATGAGCAAGAAGTAATTCATTTTTTTAGATTGATAGGGAGTATTTTTTTGACTGATTTATCAGTTATCCATCTGACTTATGATGGAAGCCAGGTACATATAATGGAAACAGGTAGGTGAGACAAGGGATAGAAGATCTTACTGTATGGAAGAACTAATACTGGCATGTAGGAGTCAAGGTTGTCCTTGTCTTTTTTGCTAACTCAAATAAAAGGAATATTAGACAAGTATAACTTGTGTTCTCATCTTTCCTAGCTAGGGGACCTTGCATGTGTCACTTAACATTTCTGAACCTTGATTTCTCTATTTATAAAATAAGGTAATATCACCATCATAGCTATTTCTATGTTATTACTATTAAAAGAGATAATAGATCTGAAAATGCAATATAAACCACCATGTTCTATATGGATATAAGTTTTAAAATGTTTTTTCTAGTGGTGGCTGCTAAGGTATTGGATGTTGATGATAAAAATATTAATAGTAAAAGGAAGTCAAGATGGTCAGTGAAATTACTTAGTATTTCTAGACCATAAGAAGTATTGTACCTGGCAACAAGTTAAGGTAGGGAGTTACAGGAATCAGAAAACACACAAATACAAAATCAGATCCTTAATTAATTTCTACTCTATTGAAGGACATGGAACCTACAGAAATTAATCTTAAGTGAAAAGTTAAAGCAATTAATGGAAAACTGCATATCCATATCTATACACACACACACACACACACACACACATATGTACATACACACATTCTACATAGAAGATACTTCACATTCTAATTCTATTTTACTCAATTTTCAATCTGCAAAGAGTTTTATTTTATTTTATGATTTTAAAATCTTTGTAAAATATTCAGTTGATACATAATATTATGAAAACAATATGACATTATTTATAGGTTTTCATGTCCTTCTTGGGTAGAGGCAATATTAGTTTTCTCTGTGTTTGGTCTATTTTAGTGTATAGATTGCTGAAATGAATACAGAGAAGGTGTAATGGTGTAATACCTTTGCAATCTCCTTCCATTTGGGTCAATTTTCTCCTCTTTAACCCCTATGTTTGGAGATGAAAACTTATTTTCATATCTGTATAATATAACTCTCTTTGAAAGTACAATCTGCTGACCCAAAATATATGATGTATTTTATTTCAATTTTTGTTATAAATTTATTTATTTATTTACTTTTGGCTGCATCGGGTCTTCATTGCTGTGCACGGGCTTTCTCTAGTTGCGGCGAGTGGGGGCTACTCTTTGTTGTGGTGCACGAGCTTCTCATTGCGGTGCCTTCTCTTGTTGTGGAGCATGGGCTCTAGGTTCATGGGCTTCAGTAGTTGTGGCTCACAGGCTCTAGAGTGCAGGCTCAGTATCTGGGGCGCACAGGCTTAGTTGCTCTGCAGCATGTGGGATCTTCCCGGACCAGGGCTCAAACCTGTGTCCCCTGCATTGACAGGGAGGTTCTTAACCACCGAGCCAACAGAGAAGTCCCTATGTGATGTATTTTGTATCTAAGACTTTTCTATTACCTACTGTTTGGGAAAATCCATGCTATTTCTCTCATTTAGAAATTCAAAGTCATTCAGAGCATATGAATAACTCCAAAGAGTATTGCATGGATAAGGATACAGATTAGAGGGTAGGAAATGGGTTTAAGCAGGGGATTCAGGCATGAGATGAGCCTTGAACAAGGTTTAGAAGGAAGGTAGGATGAGTACTCAGTATATGCAAACAGACATCAAGGAAGTGTGGTCTGCAGAAGATCAGAGGAGAGAAAGAAGAAATGCCTATCCCACAAATTGATACTTTTTATTCAATCAATTATCCATTCATTCATTTAACACTTATTTGTGCATGTTTACTATGTGCCAAGTAGACTTGGAACACAGACATCAGAACAAGAAATCATGAAATCTTATCATTGCAATCTACCCTTGCCACTTTTGGAATCTTATAGCTAATATAATCCTAGAAGTCATCCAACTTCATTTGTAAATGTTGGAAGAAGAAGAGAAAATGCTAGGATCAGAGCTTGTACCTTGAATTTACATGTCCATCCATCTGATCACATGGTCTCCATTGGTTTTAGTTCTGCCCTCTTAGAGTGTTGGCCCTGAAAATATTTGAAGACCGTCATTTTTTTTATCCTCAGTCTTGTTTTCTGCTGACGAGCTTTATCAGAAAAGATGGAGGTGTCTTTGTTTTTCCTCTCTAGGCTGAGGATCTATTCATGGAATTTGCACACAAGGCTTCAGCTTTCAACAACTGGTGTGAGAATGCTGAGGAGGACCTGTCAGAGCCTGTGCGCTGTATCTCACTGGATGCAATTCAGCAGCTGAAGAAGGACCATGAGGACTTCTTGGCCTCCTTGACAAGGGCCCAAGGAGACTTCAACTATTTGCTAGAGCTAGACCAGCAGATTAAAGCCTTAAATGTGTCCTCTAGTCCCTATACGTGGTTAACAGTGGAGGTGCTAGAAAGGATCTGGAATCACCTATCTGACATCGTCAAGGTAGCTTGGGGCAGAGCAGAGAGTTCCTTTGGCTATAGTGAGCATGATCACTTGATACAATATCCAAGTTTGGGGACTTTTGAGAAAGAAAGGAACACTATTAATAATTATATTGGGACAGCAGTCATGCACTGAGACAATCTAAGAAAAAATTTGGAAATATGTTCACAACAGGCATAGCCCTATGCCCTATAGGTTAGAGTCTCAAGCATCTGGGTGTTGAGTGGTGATTCAAGGAAGCAAGCACAAGCTCAAGGAGATGGCTCTAAAAATAGGTTATGAGAAGTTCATGAGGCTTGTATATATCTTTACAGTATATATACTCCAAGGCATTCTCTATTTTATACACATCTCCAAAAGTGCCTTTTTAATGTGTTTGTGTTTAATTTTTGTCTGTATATAGTAATGCTCATTACTGAAGCTATGGAAAGTATTTTAAAAGTTTACGAAGAAAAATTTCACTATAAAATCACCAATTTCATTTGGCAACTCATTATCTTTTCCTTTAAAGCTACGTTTATGTTCATTTAAATGAAATTTCAACTGGAAAAAATTTGAGTTGAAGAAAGATTTGCCTTTGTTACTAGTTTATTTGTTACTGGGCTTGGTAACACCTGTAAGTACTTATGGGAAGTTGCATAAGCTTCTTTCACATTTCTGAGATGAGAAGAGATGGACTGGAAGAAAAGTAAGCACACAGGCAATAGTATTGGAAGATAGGTGAGATTTGGAAGAGGGAAGATGTGCAGGTGAGACTCAGAAACAGTTATTTTATTCAAAGAAAGGCCTGCAATGTGCACATTACTATCTGTGATTTGGGGTTTTAGGAAAGGGAGCAGGAGCTGGAAAAGGAAGAGTCAAGACAGGTCAAGAACTTTGAGATGTGCCAAGAATTTGAACAGAATGCCAGTGCCTTCCTTGATTGGATCGTGCAGACCAGGTGTGCTGTTATACCCCCAAATTCATGATCCCTATACTATACTTTCCATTTACTATAGGGATGAAATACATAACTGAGGGAAGGAAGGGGAACTCTTACAGTATTTATGCTGTCCTAAAATCACCATATCCTGTCTGTGCTTTGTATTTGGAATTGAATGTACTCTAAATCAATCATTGCAAAATTGAGAAATGAGAATTTCATCTCGTTGCCCATTCTGCATTCTCTCCTTGATACTTTTTTTCCCTCTCGCCTATAATTACAGTCCAAAAATAGTAACAGTCCCTTATGTTTGCCTTCCCCTTTGTACTTTACAAAGTATTTCTATGATCCATTATCTCAACTTTCAGAGCAACCTTGAAAAGTGTACAGAGCTGATCCTATTACCACTGTTTCCAAATGTGGAAAGAAGTTCAGTAGATAAATTGACTTGATCAAGGTCACATATGTATTTATTGGCACAACCAGAGCAGAGTACACTGTGAATACTTCATAGGAAATTATTATGTTGCTTGACTACTAAAACAGTGAAGAGAATCAAGTGAGATAATATATGCTAATTGCTTTTATTAAATGCAAAATGTTCTATACATGAAAAGAACATTTGTCACATCTTCTGGGGCAAATGGCTTGGAAAAGAGGAGACTTAGAGGGTATAATAAATGAGTAAATGGTCAAAGGTGGTAGACTATATTCAGCAGGTGGGTCAGCATTATGGAGTTAAAGTGTTGTTTTAGGCAATCCATGCTACTGTTCCTACAAACCCATTGACAAGGATAAGTCAGAAAATGAACAAAAAGAAATTCTGTATCATGGCTAAATAAAACATCTGACGGAAGGCAGAGGATATACAGCTCACCCTCCTCTGCCTCTGGTTTTGGTCCCTCCTCCCCTGGCAGCAGGTGCCCAACACTGAGCATATCACCTGACACCTGAGCCCTTCATCCTAAAGTAAAGAGATGCACAGAAGGCTCTGAGCTTCTCAGTGTGGGGGACATTTTGGGGACAGTGGCTGGAACAGGTTCATACTTTCTAGGTACAAAGAATTTAGAATGTATCATAAATCTGAAGAAAGAAGATCATTTAAGTAAACCATGTTAACATGTGATTTCACTTTTCTCTCCTCTGATTCCTGATCTGGACCTCCATATCCAGGGATTACTTTCTGGATGGGTCAGTATTTTATGTTATCATGTTTGTTTTGTTGTATCATTCTGAAAGAATTAGTTAAGGAGGCCTTAGTACTAAAGCTTCTTCATCCCATTGCAATCTGATGGTCCCTAAGTAAAATGTGGGGTAAGAAAGAGAAGCAAAGTGTATATCATTCTGGCCCTACACCCCACTAGGTGAAGTCTTGCCTACATTAGGTTAAGGGTATATTTGAGAATAATAACTAGGAGGGAAGTATGGAAGCTTTCTCGTAGGCAGAGAAGAACTGGGAGAGCCTTACTTTCCTTTTCATTTGTTGCCAATAAACAGAGACGGTTTGGTCTTGTGAAAATTTGGCATTGTGAAAATTCATTTCAGAAAAGCTATATAACTTGGAAGAACTATGGAAGTGTAGGGGTTTTGAGTTGGTCTGTTTGTGTAAAATACTGACCTCTGATATTATAAGTAATGTATTCCTCTGGTTCTTAACTAGATCTTTGCTGAAAGAAACAGGAACTCTAGAATCCCAGCTGGAAGCAAATAAAGTAAGTAATGTTCATTCATTAGCTCTAAACATTGCTGGAATTTCAAAGAGTGCAAGAAAAACTGCTCAAAGGAAACTGGTGATTCTTTTAGGTAAGTCCCCTGGCCCAAAAGTCAAAAGCCTAAGTCTCTGGTGTCAACCCTGTCAACAATTTGCATTCTAACCTTTGGCCACCACTTCATGGACATGGATGTCAGTTTGCTTAAATCTCAACTTCAATTTCTGTATCTATACAATGGAGTCAATAATAGCTACATTATAGACTTACTCTAATGATTAAGTAAGGGAACAAATGCAAAAGCTCCTGACCTACAACTTGTAACATTGACAAATTTCTGTTATTATTTGATGTGGTAAGAAAATAAAATTGAATCTAGACTATCTCTTAATAATTGAGTGAAGCAGTGGGCTACACCTCCTAGAGAAATGGAAATAAAAACAAAAATAAACAAATGGTACCTAATGAAACTTCAAAGCTTTTGCACAGCAAAGGAAACCATAAACAAGACGAAAAGACAACTCTCAGAATGGGGGGAAATATTTGCAGATGAAGCAACTGACAAAGGATTAATCTCCAAAACATACAAGCAACTCATGCAGCTCAATATCAAAAAAACAAACAACCCAATCCAAAAATGGGCAGAAGACCTAAATAGACATTTCTCCAAAGAATATATACAGATTGACAACAAACACATGAAAGAATGCTCAACATCATTAATCATTAGAGAAATGGAAATCAAAACTGCAATGAGATATCATCTCACACCAGTCAGAATGGCCATCATCAAAAAATCTACAAACAAGAAATTCTGGAGTGGGTGTGGAGAAAAGGGAACCCTCTTGCACTGCTGGTGCGAATGTGAATTTGTACAGCCACGATGGAAAACAGTATGGAGGTTCTTTAAAAAACTAAAAATAGAACTACCATATGACCCAGCAATCCCACTACTGGGCATATACCCTGAGAAAACCATAATTCAAAGAGTCATGTACCAAAATGTTCATTGCAGCTTTATTTACAATAGCCAGGACATGGAAGCAACCTAAGTGTCCATCAACAGACGAATGGATATAGAAGATGTGGCACATATATACAATGGAATATTACTCAGCCATAAAAAGAAATGAAACTGAGTCATTTGTAGTGAGGTGGATGGACCTAGAGTCTCTCATACAGAGTAAAGTAAGTCAGAAAGAGAAAAACAAATACCATATGCTAACACATATATATGGAATCTAAAGAAAGAAAGAAAGAAAGAAAATGGTCAGAAGAACCTAGGGGCAAGACGGGAATAAAGATGCAGACCTACTAGAGAATGAACTTGAGGATATGGGGAGGGCGAAGGGTAAGCTGGGACAAAGTGAGAGAGTGACATGGACATATATACACTACCAAATGTAAAATAGGTAGCTAGTGGGAAGCAGCTGCATAGCACAGGGAGATCAGCTCGGTGCTTTGTGACCACCTAGAGGGGTGGGATAGGGAGGGTGGGAGGGAAGGAGATGCAAGAGGGAAAAGATATGGGGACATATGTAAATGTATAACTGATTCACTTTGTTATAATGCAGAAACTGACACACCATTGTAAAGCAATTATACTCTAATAAAGATGTTTAAAAAAATAAAATAAAATGGCCAAAAAAAAGCAGTTGGCTAGAACAGTGTTTTTAACCTTAACCTTATTTTCTTTCCCCCCACCACCAGAATAAAAATTTAACTAATTAAATCTAATTTATCCCCAATGAGAGAACTTAATGCTAAAAAGATGTTGTCAGACAGGATTGAGTTTTGGAGGACCACAAACCATTGTAATATCTAATATGTTTTCACAACTACCCCCCTCATCACAACCAATTCACTCCTCCCCTCTTTAGGAAAAGACATTCCCCTGTTCAGAAAACATGACCTAAATGTAGATGTTTGGCATATAATATGCCTGAATGACGGAAGAGTCTTGTGGAAGTCTGTCCAAGCCAATGAAGGAGACTGAAGTGTGAACACTGGGAAGTTTAAGTGGACCTCAGAGCTCAACCACAATCAATAGTACAAATAATTCATGATGCAAATCACTGGGAGCATGGATCCTGGAAATCCTACCCTTCTTTATCTGCAGTATATAACTGTTGATGCTTAGATTTATATATTACAGATTACCAGAATGATAGAAGTCATGTCATTTAACCTTTCCACCACTTTATAAATGAGGAATACAAATATAAGTGAGGTGGTTTTCCTGAGTAGTTCATTGTTTACAGAGGACAGGAAATTTCCTGAAGATAATTGAAAAGGAGAAGTGAAGGGAAGTCTAAACTTATCAGCTTCTTACCTTCTGTATCATCCCTAGGTTTGGATCTGGTACCCTGGGTGACTGCCTCTCTTCTTTGTCTTTTTCCAGAGGAAGCAGAAGGAGATCCAGGCAATGAAGCGTAAGCTGACCAAGATTGAGGACCTGGGGGAAAACTTAGAAGAGGCTCTGGTCCTGGACATTAAATACAGCACCATTGGGCTGGCTCAGCAGTGGGACCAGCTCTACCAGCTTGGGATGAGAAGGCAGCACAGTCTGGAAGAACAGATCCAAGCCAGGTATTGAGAACCCATGGCCAGGGCTGGGCAAGGGTGTGGGTGGTGTTAGGTATTAGAAACTTAGCTCCAAGAACTAAAGTTTGGGGTACTGTATACAGGAGTTGCTTCAGCGATAGTACACTCACTATCCCCAGAACCGATATTCTCTCTCTTTACTGACCCACAGAATGACTATTTCTCTTTTTATAGGAGGCTATTATAAACTGGGACACAGTGCTCCCAAACCCCTGTGTCTACTCACCATCCATTTCTCTGAGTCTATTCACCATCTATGACCTCTTCAGAAAGCATTCCCTTTTGTAAAATTCCCACCGAAATGTCTAGAATGAAATAAATATTCAAAGTATAGAGCAGAAAAGAAAATTTTCATTTTTTTTTCTAAATAAATTAATTATATCAGAGCAGCCTTAGTTCTCCATAGCTTTTTTGGCAGCATTAGTTATCTGGATCAGAGATTGGCAAACTTTTTCTGTAAAGATCTTGATAATAAGTATCATACAATTTGTGAGACATATAGCCTCTGGTTTAACTACTCAACCCTGCTGCTGTGAAGAGAAAACATCTATTGATAATTCATAAATGAATGAGCATGGACATGTTCCAGTAAAATTTTATTTATGGACACTGAAATTTGAGTTTCTCACCATTTTTAATGTTTAAGGAAACAGACTTCTTCTTTTGATTATTTGTAATCATGTAAAAACCATTCTCAGTTCATTGACTATACAAAAGTGAGTGACTGACTGGATTTGGCCCATGGATCATAGTTTGCCAACCCCTGAACTAGATCACTTGACTAGCATAATAGTCACTAAAATTCCTCTCTTATTTTTATGGCATGTCTTTTTATATTTCTCTGTTTATTTCATGGGTTAATTTTTGTTTTTCCTTTCAGAGACATCACTGGTCTGAGTGAGGAGACACTACAGGAGTTTGAAACAGCCTTCAGGTGAGTATAACTTCATAGTTGATTGGTTCTTTGTTTTCCAGACAATCAGAATGAATTTCCAAGGAACTATTATTTTTTCCCTCAGTGTGATTTAGTAGGATCTTAAATGAAGATGTAGATATGTTATTTAGCTTCAAGTCTTGGCTTTTAGTATGTCTATGGGATTCCTTGATTTTAGGAAATACTTTTACTTTATGTTCAACATTTTATTCATTTCCCTCTATCCATTAGGTTTTAAAAAAAAGTGTGGAACACAGGCAAGCTCTCCACTCAACTGATAAACTTATGGAATGTTACTAAAGCCCCAACTAGCACAAAAATAACTATTCTTTTCTTTTTTAATCTGATTCCTATTGAACTTGATAAAATGTTTTTATTCTTTAGGCACTTTGATGAGAATTTGACAGGTCGCTTAAGTCACAAAGATTTCCGGTCCTGCCTGAGAGGGCTCAATTACTACTTGCCCATGGTGGAGGAAGGTGAACCTGAGCCCAAGTTTGAGAAATTCCTGGATGCTGTTGATCCAGGGAGGTAGGAGGAAAACCAAGGGCCAGACCATAGCAGAGAATGAGGCTTGGTGGGGGGGGGGGGCAAGCACAGAAAGTAAAATCCATAAAATATGAAATTAATTCATCTTGAGAGTAGGAATATACAGACTACCATAAATGAATTGAGCAGCTTTTGGTGCCCTTTTAGGATTATCTCAGAAGTTCATGGCACTAACTCCAACTCAGGCACCAGCTCTGCAATTTGTTCAATTCCTGGTTTATGTTTGATCTAGGAATTTCAGCTGGTTCTGAGAAAGGAACTTGAGAGAATAATTCCTTCCCTTGTGTAAGATCTTAACGAGACATGGATTATTCAAAGGCCAGCTCCTGCGGATGGGGTTGTTGTGTGCTTGTGAGGGTGGGACAGAGTCATAGAGGGATTACGTTACTATTAGAGATCAATTCTTTCTTATACCAAGGACCAAAGAAGATCAGAAATAGAGGTCTTCAACTCAACTTGAAGAGCTTGAGATACGTAGAGACTGGTGCTAGTGGAAAATCCCCAAATTCTACCTAGAGAGTCAGGCTGACTGACCCATGTGGAAACAGAGACTAGAACTTAGGAAACTGTTTATTTGGCTGTAAGGGCATGAGGATGTGGGTCAAATAGAGATCATAGCCCCATAGTCTCAGAGAGCTGAGATGGGACAGACACTTGGAGAATCCAGCTTCTCTCTGTCTCTGAGACACTGAGTAGGATGAGAAACGGATCTGCCTTCCTCTTTGTCTTGAGAGGGGACAATTCCTGATCTATTTCTCCCAACAGAAAGGGCTATATCTCACAAACCGACTATACCGACTTCCTGATCGTCAAGGAGTCAGAGAACATCAAGTCCAGCGATGAACTAGAGGATGCTTTCCAAGCCCTGGCAGAGGGCAAGGCCTATATTACCAAAGAGGACATGAAGCAGGTCAGATTCCAGTTTGCATCCACTCTCATTACACTCTCATCATAATCAACATTTTGCTCATCTCAGGCTTGGCTGCCTACTTACCATAGGCAACCACATTCCCCTCCCCAACTTTTTCTCAGATAGTGTTATGCACTGGATATCATTTGCTTTGATCACTCATGTTGTCTTGACACAACTCAAAAACCTACAGTCAACCTCTAACGACTATCAGTGTCAATCCCAAACATGCTACTTGGTTTTTAAGGCTATTTATTTATCCTGTTTATTTAATAAGCCAAATTTAGAGAATGGTGTAAATAGTGCAGTCAGAGTGAGATGGGACTCTTTGGATAAGAACTAAGTTGAAGAGATGAGTTGGTCTTATTCATTAGAAATTATAGATTTCTTTCTATAAGAAAAGCACGTGATAGGACCAGGACTGGCTTCTTCTTCCAAAGTCTCTCCACTTCCTGAGTTTAGGGCATATTAGAAGACCCAAATAGCCAGCTATTTTTAATCCTTATTACTGTATTTCTTTTTTTTTTTTTTTATGTTTCAGGCCCTAACCCCAGAACAAGTGTCATTCTGTGCCTCACATATGCAGCAATACATGGACCCACGGGGCCGAAGCCAGCCTGCTGGCTATGATTATGTTGGCTTCATCAGTTCCTACTTTGGCAAGTGATAAGCAGCTATTCCTGGGTCAGAGAATCTTGATGTTGTGGGAAGTATTGGGGGATGAAGGAGACAGGCGAGTACAGAGGGTGGAAAGATAGTCGTGTGTGTGTGTGTGTGTGTGTGTGTGTGTGTGTGTGTGTGTGTGTGTGTGTTTTACATTTATTGCAGGACCTGAAAAAATTCTTGGGCTTGGTAGATAAAGGCATTAACAAAATTGGAGGAGAGGAGGCCATGGGTTTATTTTATATGCAACTAGTCACTGCTGAGGCGTATTAAACAAGGTCTCTATTTTTCGTTTGTTGAGTTCTACCTATCCTTATTATTTTGTGTTTTTTCTGATTATAGAATAAAGTATTTCCTTTAAAAAAACGTTTTTTAAAGTTCTTTTTGATAGAACAATATGAAGTAAAATGTTCCTGACTCAATTGGTTTTCTATATTTCTGAGAATTGTACTGTCATCTAAATATAGGCAGCTAATTACACTGTAAATAAATGCTTGGGTGCAGTAGATACATAAGATCCAAAATAAACTACAAACAGTGTTTCTTGAGCTTGAAATGTGTTTAAATTCTTACATTTGAAAATGGAGATATTTGATATTCTGGGAAACCCCAATATTTTAGTCTATAAAATGGAATCATACAGAGAAGACCAGCACAGCACACATTTTCTTCTCAATCTGTCCATTTTTCATACTTCCCCATTAGAGTGAATGTTATTACTCTCAGAACAGCAAAATATGGGCATGGCAGGTCTTCTTTTTGTCCTGTATGTCCCTGAATTTTCTCCAAACTTTTAATGTGATAAAAAGAATCTTTGTTTTGATTTACTTTTATCTCCTATTATTGTTAAGAGTCAGTAGAATTTTTATAGAATTAAGGAAAAAAAACAAATGACCCAATTTTGTTCCTATTTATGGCTGAGTAATACTCCTTTATATATATATATATGTACCACATCTTCTTTATCCAGCCATCTTTTGATGGATATTTAGGTTGCTTCCACGGAGTGAAGTAAGTCAGAAAGAGAAAAACGAAGATCGCATATTAACGCATATATGTGGAATCTAGAAAAATGGTACAGATGAACCTATTTGCAGGGCAGGAATAGAGACACAGACGTAGAGAACGGACATGTGGACACAGAGGGGGAAGGGGAGGGTGGGATGAATTAGGAGATTAGGTTTGACATAAATACACTACCATGTGTAAAATAGATAGCTAGTGGGAACCTGCTGTATAGCACAGGGAGCTCGGCTCGGTGCTCTGTGGTGAGCTAGAAGAGTGGGATGTGGGGGAAGGAAGTCCAAGAGGGAGGGGATATAGGTATACATATAGCTGAATCACTTTATTGTACAGCAGAAACTAACACAGCATTGGAAAGCAATTATACTCTAATAATAATAATAAAAAGCTCAAAAAGAAAAAAGAAAAGAAAAGAAAAGAAACAAGAGGTGGTGCTATTTCCAAATAATTTCCAGACCAGGTTTGATCTGAACAGGTTTGAATGCTGACATTCTGTTCTGACTTGTAAAAATTTATGCTGTCATTTGCTTGTGAGAAGACTTAGTTCATTTCTTTGCTCAGTATGAAACTGCCTAGCTGTTTTTGTATCCTGCAGGAACAGTCTCCACCTCCCAATCCATGTATATTGCCACTTGGTTACCATTTCAAGTCTCAATCCCATTCTTTGTATAGAAATTAGTCCTTGCTAAGGGACAAATCCTGTCACAGGAGCCATTTAAAGAAATGTTGGTTAAAACTATAAAGCTGTCTTTGCTGCTAATAATGTATAAGTGTTTCTAGTGATTTTTGCTTAAACGATTGGGTACTATGAAGTATGACAATAAAAAAAGTATTTCAAAAAATGTTCATAAATGTCTAAATTGTGTTACCAAATTATGAGTTACCAAATATGATTACAGTTGAAAATATTCATAGCCCAGTAGGCCATCAAAAATCAGTATCATTTAATATCACACTGCCCGAATACGGAAAATCTAAAAAATGTATGTTTGTAATAACCAAAGGCAGAGGTGACTATGGTTTTATTCTTCTCCTGAACCCTGCCAAGTATCTGTAAATCCTAAATCAGATTATTAGGCATGTGGTGAGTCTTTAAGGCAAAGGACCAGTAGTACCATCTCATAAAAAGAGATTAATAATATAGAAGCTAAAGAAGATAGTATTTATCTAAAGAATCAACAGAAATTCCCCAAGAAGATGGTACTGTTAGAATTACATACAGCATCTTCTGAAATCAGATTCTGACCACCTATGCACTCAAGCAAAAAATGGTAATATGGGAATTATCATACATAATTGTGGACTATAAATATTCAATTTATAATATTATAACAATTAGAACTTGTATCAAATTTTCCTCTTGATCTCAGGGTTAAGTTCCTCATATTTCAAACGAATCTTTTCTTGACCTTTTGTTTACTTACTTTGAACTGGAATCCCTGCTGCTCCTTGGTAACTCTCTTCTTTACAATTTATAGAGGGGAGCCTGCCTCTGGGACCCAGCCCTGTGGCTACATTCTTGATTTTTCTTTTATGATTCCTACTGCTTGGTTGGGACCCAAATACTATTCCACTCTTAACAGAACTCTCTCTTTTACATTTTATGGGCTTCCCTGATGCTAAACATTTGCCTGGAAGCCATCTGATTCTTTTTTCCTATAGCCTGATCCATTTCCCAGTACCTACTCTTCTCGGGTCTCTGGATCTAGGTCCATCTTCCTACACTCTCCAGTCAGACACTGTGCCAGGTAACAGCACTTTACTCTTCTTTGGCTGGTTATATCATGAAATATAAGATGCTGGACACTGCCGGCGCTGGCTTCTGCCAGCATGAACTGGGTAACAAATATGTCAGGCTAAAGTGATACTGCCTAGAAACTCCAAATAATAAAATATGGTCATATTGGGTGTTTCATGTATGGCCGACTCTGTTCTAAAGATTTTATCTTAATCATCACAAAAAGGCCTACAAAATAGATACTGTTAAAATTTCATTTTGCCATTGAGAATGGAGGCACAGAAATGTTAATAAACTTCCTCTAGATCACACATCTAAAAAGTGGCAAAGCTAGGCTTTAAACTCAGGAAATCTGACTCCAGAGCTTTATGGAATTAATTGTCTCTTTAAAGAACCATGAGTTGGCGCTTCCCTGGTGGCGCAGTTGTTGAGGGTCCGCCTGCCGATGCAGGGGACACGGGTTCGTGCGCCGGTCCGGGAAGATCCCACATGCCCCGGAGCGGCTGGGCCTGTGAGCCATGGCCGCTGAGCCTGCGCGGCCGGAGCCTGTGCTCCGCAACGGGAGAGGCCACAGCGATGAGAGGCCCGCGTACCGCAAAAAAAAAAAAAAAAGAACCATGAGTTGGGCATATGTGGTCATGTTCACATCAGAGGGACCTCTGCTTTGCTATGTGTATATGTGTGTATATACCTGGGAGGAGGATTTGTTCTTTTTAAGCACATGGCCATATTTGTAATCAAGGGAGGGAATTTGAATCACCTAGGCACATTTTGTAAACTATTCCTGCCTGTCACCTCAGATCAATTGTGCCAAGGTCTATGGAGATGGCTCCCAGGAACATATACTGAAAGATCCCTCACGTGATTTAATACCCTTTCATACTTAAGACTACCACATTTGGAAGGTAGATTGACCTTTGAGTATTACATAGCAATTTTTAGAACATCTTTACCCATCATTGCTGAGTGTGCATTTAGGGAATGTTATGCTAGATGAACTGAATACATTTTGGAAATGAATTTGCTCAAATACCTCAATGCAATGAGGAGATTACTTCCAGACCTAGTGAAAAGGAGCCTAGAGTACATGGCTTTTCTCCCCTAACCCAAGTCCTTTCTGCCATTTAACTAAATCTCCTACTTCTCTACAACCTATTCTCTTCTCTTGGACTAGCTTTCTTCCTGCCAAATTTGATTTCCACTGAATTCTCCCTAGAGGATGTGTTTCTTCCCTGAGAGCATGGAAAATTATGGATTCCTATCTGAAAAACATTCCCCCAATGTAAGTTCTTTCCTCTCTCTTAAGTCTTGTCCCACTTTTAACTCATTGAAGAATCACACGAGTCCTACATTTTCAGAATCTCTTATGTATCCATTTCTTTCAGTTTCCAATACCTCTATCCTTGTTCAGGTCTTTTTGCTTTTCTTTAAATGATGGCAATGGATTTCTTACTGATCTTCTTGGCTCTGTTTTCTGCTTGCTGAGATTTATCATCCTCTCTGCTGCTGGATTAATCTTCCTAAATCACTTCCCAGATTCAACTCCACTCTCTGCTCAAAGGTATACTGTGTCCTATCTTCCACTACCAAAAGCATCAAGTCTGAAGCAAGGTATTCACAATGCTCTCCTCAAAGAAATCTTAACCCAAGTTAACTTCACCCATCATTTGTGAGATATTTTTGTCCCTCTGGACAACTCACCACACTGTAATAAGCCTATATTGTCTTGCCACTGAGACTGTAGTTATTCTGTTCTGTCTTCTTAGAATATATGTACTTTATTTCCACTTACTGCATTCAAAATTTACTCATTCTTTAGGAACAAGTTCAAGTACTACCTTAGATATGAAATCTGCTCTGATCCTCTACCGAGAATAACCTCTCCCTAAACTAAAAGCCAGTATCACTTTGCTTAGCACATTATTAATAGTAGCAGCTGACATTTATTGGAAGATTATTATGATCCAGTTATTGCACTAAATTATTTGCACGTATGACCCTGTTTAGTCAGGAACACAAAACTATGAAGTTACAACCATTTTACAGGTGAGGACTTTGAAGCTGAGAAAGATTAAATAACTTACCCAGGGTCACACTGTAAGTGGCAGAATCTGTATTCAAACTCCTTCCTGACAACTGTGTGAATTCATTCCACCTTTTCTTATCCCTAGAAATGTCTGGTACCATGCATGACATATTGTGAGTGGAAAGTAAAATAGGCAGGATAGAGAGTTCCACCATAGATTCTAAAGAGTAGTATCCATACTAGGGAGTGACACAAGTGAAGAGGTCCTCACACCCAAGATTAGGAGGCCATTAGAGAGCAACAACTATTATTGAGGAAAATAGGAAATAAATCTATTTTCTGAAATAGAAATTACCCAACTAGAAGAGCCAATTAAAAAGAAGAGGGCAAAGTAATAATGAGCCAGAGATAAAGAAGACAACTACATAAAAAGATTAAAGACACCTTTTGGGAGAGAAAAAATAATAATAACTGACCTCTTCATTTAGGAAAGCATTCAAACTTATTTGCCAACCTGATAGTCACTGAGTTTCAGATCTTGGAAGAATATTATTGGTCAGATGATCTAATTATGTAATGATTTTAGAAATCTCTACAGTATCCCTGGCCAGCCTTGCTTTGAACTTGGGCACTTGAAACTCTCCTCATCTTGTTCAGCTCAGTTAGAGAATTCTTAATGAACTGGGTTTCAGGAACTAAGTGTGGTGTATGCAAGACTGAAAGTGAAAATTCAGATTCTGAGATCAGTGTGAGTTAAGCACAGTAACCAGAGCAGGAAGCCCTGCATCTGCATTCCCCGGAAGCCCTGGGGGGCATGCAAGAGACAGGATGGGACTCTCTTGGGGAATTGGAGGTGGGGTAGCTTTGGTCTAAAGCCCTGAATATCTGGCCCAGTGGCCTGTGTTTCTGGTGTATGTCCAGCCTACATAGAGGAGACTATCCCATTATGGTAGCCTTCATCTTTTACCCAGCAATCTCCCTCAGAAAGCATTTCTCAGGGCTGTCTGCACAGCCCGATTTCTTAGACTATAAACAGTGGGATTGAGGAGAGGAGTCACCACAGTATAGGTGACAGCAATAAGGTGGTCCCGCTCAAGAGAGTAACTGGCTTTTGGTCTCAGGTACATGAAGGAGGCACAGCCATAGTGAACAATGACCACTGTGAGGTGTGAGGGGCAAGTAGAGAAGGGCTTCTTCCTCCCCTCATTGGAGGGGATCCTCAGGATTGCTGTCAGGATGTAGGTGTAGGAGATAGTGATGAAGGAGAAGGAGACCAGGAGGACCAACAGGCTGAGGATAGGATCCCTAGCTCACTCAGGCCTGTATCTCCACAGGCCAGGCTCAGCACGGGCAGCGTGTCACAGAAAAAGTGCTGGATCTCATGGGAGCTGCAAGTGGGAGGTGGAAAATGACCAGTATCATTCCCAGCCCAAAGAGATACCCACTCAAGAAGGAGGTGCCAACCCGGCTGGCATAGTGTAGTGAGGCACAGATGGCTACATATCTGTCAAAGCCCATGACAGCCAGGAGGAAGCAGGTGGTACAGACCCACGAAGCAGAGAAGAACATTTGGACAGCACAGCCCCCATAGGAGATGGCCTGCCCACCCCTGACCAGGCTGGAAAGCATCCTAGGGATAATGCCCAAGGTATAGCAGGTCTCAGAGAAAGGTAAGAAGGAAAGGAAGAGGTACATGGGGGTGTGCAGATGGCTGTCAAGCCTGATGATTGTGATAATAAAAACATTGCTGATCAGGGTGAAAAGATACAGGGAGAGGAACAATGCGAAGAGCAGGAGCTGCAGTTCCCCAAAGCTAGAGGAGCCCAGGAATACAAAGCCCCTGCAGAAGTTTGCATTGGTCTGCTCCATTCTGAGTGACATCCCTGATAGATTTGATTCTTTCCACCTTGCCAGAAGACGCCTTGTTTCTTTAGAAGGCAAAATGAGGTGGATTCTCATTTCTTTGTACGTGTTGTAACTCAAAAAGAAAACTCTTTTTTAGACAGCAATAAACTTCAGAAATACACTTATTAGACACATGGGTGTATGGATCTATTCTCACATGTGTATATGTGCATACATGACTACAAATATACACAATATGCACATATGTGCACATACATGCATGACTACACATATGCAGGCACATATATACATGCATACACATACAAAGCACTCACACATAATTATGCACATTTTACACATTCAAAACTCTGCACTGGTTAGGGTCTGCAGGGAAGGGGAGAGGTAGCACATGGAAAGGAGGGCCTGTGGAGTGTAGAGTTCTGGAGTATGGTGGAAAAGCAGGAAACACAGTGAAAAGCCATTCCAAAGTGACCTGTTAAAAATTAAATAGAGGGGGAGAAACCAATATGGCAGAGTAGAAGGACATGTTCACTCCCTCTTACGAGAACACCAGAGTCACAACTAGCTGCTGGACAATCATCGACAGGAAGACACTGGAACTCACCAAAAAAGATACCCCACATCCAAAGACAAAGGAGAAGCCACAATGAGACTGTAGGAGGGGTGCAATCACAGTAAAATCAAATCCCATAACTGCTGGGTGGGTGACTCACAGACTGGAGAACACTTATACCACAGAAGTCCACCCACTGGAGTGAAGGTTCTGAGCCCCACATCAGGCTTCCCAACCTGGGGGTCCGGCAATGGGAGGAGGAATTCCTAGAGAATCAGACTTTGAAGTCTAGTGGGAATTGATTGCAGGACTTCAACAGGACTGGGGGAAACAGAGACTCCACTCTTTGAGGGCACACACAAAGTATTGTGCGCATCAGGACGCAGGGGAAGGAGCAGTGACCCCAGGGGAGAATGAGCCAGACCTACCTGCTAGTGTTGGAGGGTCGCCTGTAGAGGTGGGGGGTGGCTGTGTGGCTGTGGCTCACCATGGGGATAAGGACACTGGCAGCAGAAGTTCTGGGAAGTACTCCTTGGCATGAACCCTCCCACAGTCTGCCATTAGCCCCACCAAAGAGCCCAGGTAGGCTCCAGTGTTGGGTTGCATCAGGCCAAACATCCAAAAGGGAGGGAACCCAGCCCCACCCATCAGTAGACAAGTGGATTAAAGTTTTACTGAGTTCTGCCCACCAGA
The DNA here is from genome assembly GCF_011762595.2 of Tursiops truncatus. Lineage (NCBI taxonomy): Eukaryota > Metazoa > Chordata > Mammalia > Artiodactyla > Delphinidae > Tursiops > Tursiops truncatus. The sequence goes on from NC_047034.1 coordinate 69,722,372, forward strand.
GCAACAGCCAGCTCTACCCACCACCAGTCCCTGCCATCAGGAAACTTGCACAAGCCTCTTAGATAACCTCATCCACCAGAGGGCAGACAGTAGAAGCAAGAAGAACTACAATCCTGCACCCTGGGGAACAAAAACCACATTCACAGAAAGATAGACAAGATGAAAAGGCAGAGGGCTATGTACCGGATGAAGGAACAAGATAAAACCCCAGAAAAACAACTAAATGAAGTGGAGATAGGCAACCTTACAGAAAAAGAATTCAGAATAATGATAATGAAGATGATCCAGGACCTCGGAAAAAGAATGGAGGCAAAGATTGAGAAGATCCAAGAAATATTTAACAAAGACCTAGAAGAATTAAAGAACAAACAAACAGAGATGAACAATACAATAATTGAAATGAAAACTACACGAGAAGGAATTAATAGCAGAATAACTGAGGCAGAAGAAGGGATAAGTGACCTGGAAGACAGAATGGTGGAATTCACTGCTGCGGAACAGGATAAAGAAAAAAGAATGAAAAGAAGTGCAGACAGCCTAGGAGACCTCTGAGACAACAGTAAACACAACAACATTTGCATTATAAGGGTCCCAGAAGGAGAAGAGAGAGAGAGGACCAGAGAAAATATTTGAAGAGATTATGGTCGAAAACTTCCCTAACATGGGAAAGGAAATAGCTACCCAAGTCCAGGAAGCACAGTGAGTCCCATACAGGATAAACCCAAGGAGAAACACACTGAGGCACATAGTAATCAAACTGGCAAAAATTAAAGACAAATAAAAATTATTGAAAGCAGCAAGGGAAAAATGACAAATAATAAACAAGGGAACTCCCATAAGGTTAACAGCTGATTTCTCAGCAGGAACTCTACAAGCCATAAGGGAGTGGCATGATATACTTAAAGTGATGAAAGGGAAAAACCTACAACCAAGATTCCTCTTCTTGGCAAGGATCTCATTCAGATTCCATGGAGAGATCAAAAGCTTTACAGACAAGCAAAAACTAAGAGAATTCAGCACCACCAAACCAGCTCTACAACAAATGCTAAAGGAACTTCTCTAAGTGGGAAACAGAAGAGAAGGAAAGGATCTACAAAAATAAACCCAAAACAATTAAGAAAATGGTCATATGAACATACATATGGATAATTACCTTAAACATGAATGGAATAAATGCTCCAACCAAAAGACACAGGCTTGCTGAATGTATACAAAAACAAGACCCATATATACACTGTCTACAAGAGACCCACTTCAGACATAGGAACACATACAGACTGAAAGTGAGGGGATGGAAAAATATATTCCATGCAAATGGAAATCAAAAGAAAGCTCAGTAGCTATACTCATATCAGATAAAATAGACTTTAAAATAAAGAGTGTTACAAGAGACAAGGAAGGAGACTACCTAATGATCAAGATATCAATCCAAGAAGAAGATATAACAATTATAAATATATGTGTACCCAACATAGGGGCACCTCAATACATAAGGCAACTGCTAACAGCTCTAAAAGAGGAAATCAACAGTAACACAATAATAGTGGGGGACTTTAACACCTCACTTGCACCAATGGACAGATCATCCAAAATGAAAATAAATAAGGAAAGAGAAGCTTTAAATGACACAACAGACCAGATAGATTTAACTGATATTTACAGGACATTCTATCCCAAAACAGCAGATTACACTTTCCTCTTAAGTGTGCACAGAACATTCTCCAGGACAGATCACATCTTGGGTCACAAATAAAGCCTCAGTAAATTTAAGAAAATTGAAATCATATCAAGCATTTTTTCTAACCACAATGCTATGGGATTAGAAATGAATTACAGGGGAAAAAACTTAAAAAACACAAACACATGGAGGCTAAACAATACGTTACCAAACAACCAAGAGATCACTGAAGAAATCAAAGAGGAAATCAAAAAATGCCTAGAGACAAATGACAATGAAAACACGACGATCCAAAACATATGGGATGCAGCAAAAGCAGTTCTAAGGAGGAAGTTTATAGCTATACAAGCCTACCCCAAGAAATGAGAAAAATCTCAAGTAAACAACCTAACCATACACCTAAAGGAACTAGAGAAAGAAGAACAAACAAAACCCAATGTTAGCAGAAGGAAAGAAATCATAAAGATCAGAGCAGAAATAAATGAAATAGAAACAAAGAAAACAATAGCAAAGATCAATAAAACTAAAAGCTGGTTCTTTGAGAAGATAAACAAAATCAATAAACCATTAGCCAGACTCATCAAGAAAAAGAGGGAGAGGACTCAAATCAATAAAATTAGAAATGAAAAAGGAGAAGTTACAACAGACACCGCAGAAATACAAAGCATCCTAAGAGACTACTACAAGCAACTCTATGCCAATAAAATGGACAACCTGGAAGAAATGGACAAATTCTTAGAAAGGCATAACTTTCCAAGACTGAACCAGGAAGAAACAGAAAATATGAACAGATCAATCACAAGTATTGAAATTGAAACTGTGATTAAAAACCTTCCAACAAACAAAAGTCCAGGACCAGATGGCTTCATAGGTGAATTCTATCAAACACTTAGAGAAGAGCTAACACTCATCCTTCTCAAACTCTTCCAAAACATTGCAGAGGGAGGAACACTCCCAAATTCATTCTATGAGGCCACCATCACCCTGACACCTAAACTAGACAAAGATACTACAAAAAAGGAAAATTACAGGCCAATATCACTGATGAATATAGTTGCAAAAATCCTTAAGAAAATACTAGCAAACAGAATCCAATAACACATTAAAAGGATCATACACCATGATCAAGTGGGATTTATCCCAGGCATGCAAGGATTCTTCAATATATGCAAATCAATCAATGTGATACACCATATTAACAAACTGAAGAACAAAAACCATATGATCATCTCAATAGATGCAGAACAAACTTTTGACAAAATTCAACACCGCTTTATGATAAAATCTCACCAGAAAGTGGGCATAGAGGGAACCTACCTCAACATAATAAAGGCCATATATGACAAACCCACAGCAAACATCATTCTCAATGGTGAAAAACTGAAAGCATTTCCTCTAAGATCAGGAACGAGACAAGGATGTCCACTCTCACCTCTATTATGCAACATAGTTTTGGAAGTCCTAGCCCTGGCAATCAGAGAAGAAAAAGAAATTAAAGGAATAAAAATTGGAAAAGAAGAAGTAAAACTGTCACTGTTTGCAGATGACATGATACAATACATAGAGAATCCTAAATATGCCACCAGAAAACTACTAGAGCTAATCAATGAATTTGGTAATTTTGCAGGGTACAAAATTAATACACAGAAGTCTCTTGCATTCCTATACACTAATGATGAAAAATATGAAAGAGAAATCATGGAAACACTCCCATTTACCATTGCAACAAAAAGAATAAAATACTTAGAAATAAACCTACCTAGGGAGACAAAAGACCTGTATGCAGAAAACTATAAGACACTGATGAAAGAAATTAAAGATGATACCAACAGATAGAGAGATATAAAATGTTCTTGGACGGGAAGAATCGATATTGTGAAAATGACTATACTACCCAAAGCAATCTACAGATTCAATGCAATCCCTATCAAATTACCAATGGCATTTTTTACGGAACTAGAACAAATCATCTAAAAATTTGTATGGAGACACAAAAGACCCCGAATAGCCCAAGCAGTCTTGAGGGAAGATAATGGAGCTGGAGGAATCAGACTCCCTGACTTCAGACTGTACTACAAAGCTACAGTAATCATGACAATATGGTACTAGCACAAAAACAGAAACATAGATCAATGGAACAAGATAGAAAGCCCAGAGAAAACCCACCCACCTATGGTCAACTAATCAATGACAAAGGAGGCAAAGATATACAATGGAGAAAAGACAGTCTCTTCAATAAGTGGTGCTGGGAAAACTGGACAGCTACATGTAAAAGAATGAAATTAGAACACTCCCTAACACCATACACAAAAATAAATGCAAAATGGATTCGAGACCTAAATGTAAGACCAGACACTATAAAACTCTTAGAGGAAAACATAAGAAGAAGACTCTTTGACATAAATCACAGCAAGATCTTTTTTGATTCACCTCCTAGAGTAATGGAAATAAAAACAAAAATAAACAAATGGGACCTAATGAAACTTCAAAACTTTTGCACAGCAATGGAAACCATAAACAAGATGAAAAGACAACCCTCAGAATGGGAGAAAATATTTGCAAATGAATCAACAGACAAAGGATTAATCTCCAAAATATATAAACAGCTCATACAGTTCAATATTAAAGAAACAAACAATCCAATCCATCCAAAAATGGGCAGAAGACCCAAATAGACATTTCTCCAAATAAGACATACAGATGGCTAAGAAGCACATGAAAAGCTGCTCAACATCACTAATTATTAGAGAAATGCAAATCAAAACTACAATGAGGTATCACCTCACACCATTTAGAATGGGAATCATCAGAAAATCTACAAACAACAAATGCTGGAAAGGGTGTGGAGAAAAGAGAACCCTCTTGCCCTGTTGGTGGGAATATAAATTGATACAGCCACTATGGAGAACAGTATGGAGGTTCCTTTAAAAAACGAAAAATAGAATTACCATATGACCCAGCAATCCCACTACTGGGCATATACCCATAGAAAACCATAATTCAAAAAGACACATGCCCCCCAATGTTCATTGCAGCACTATTTACAACAGCCAGGTCATGGAAGCAACCTAAATGCCCATTGACAGATGAATGGATAAAGAAGGTGTGGTACATATATACAATGGAATATTACTCAACCATAAAAAGGAATGAGATTAAGTCATTTGTTGAGGCATGGATGGACCTAGAGACTGTCACACAGAGTGAAGTAAGTCAGAAAGAGAAAAACAAATATCATATATTAATGCATGTATGTGGAACCTAGAGAAATGGTACCGATGAACCGGTTTGCAGGGCAGAAGTTGAGACACAGATGTAGAGAACAAACCTATGGACACCAAGGGGGGAAAAATGCGGTGAGGTGGGGATGGTGGTGTGTGGATTGGGCGATTGGGATTGACATGTATACACTGATGTGTATAAAATTGATGACTAATAAGAACCTGCAGTATAAAAAAAAACAACCAAACAAACAAAAACCAAAACTCTGCACTGCATATTTACTATTAATATTACATCAATGGTAGTATTACATTACCATTACAGTGCACATACATTGTAAATGCATGTATTTTCAGACACCACATACCTATGTAGATATGTACAACACACATACATTCATACCAACCTCGTACACAACACTGCCACATAATACACATGTGGACACAGACACGTTGCCTGTTAGAACTTGAGGTTGGGTGGCTTGATGGATATTATTTTATAGACTAAGCAACAGAGCCAAGATGGGAAAGTGACTTCCCTGAAGTCATAGAAAGCCAAGATCAGAGAAGAAGTGACTTGAGTTCTAATCTAACATTATTTCCCCCAAACAATGATAACTCTTCTCAGACACTGTAGGACACTAACATGAATACAGAATAAGAAAGAGTTTGCTCAACAATAATCCCTTGTATCTATAACACCGTTCCACAAGCCCTTTTTCATGTGAGTCTATGCAGAGCACTGAAGGAAAAATCAGAGCTCAGGGCAAGTTGCATATCTCTTAGCCAAAGATCAGCTATCAGGCTCCACTGTCCCTGAGAGATTAGATCGCTTCCTGGACATCTGCAACCCTCTCAGATATACGTTGTTTATGACCAACATGGTATGTGGAAAACTTCTGGCCTCTGCTTGGGTTGCTGGCTTCTTTATCTCTGTGATAGAGACTACACTGATATTCAGAGGCTCTTTCTGTGACTCCAACCTTGTCAAACACTTCTGTCATATGCGGGCAGTTGTGAGGTTGTCCTGTCTAGACAGTGACCTCACAGAATTCATTGTAACAGTGATCTCAGTGTCAGGTTTGATGGGCACCTTCCTGCTCATCATCCTCACTTATGTTTTCATTCTTTCCACTGTCCTCAAGATCCCATCAGCTGAGGGCAAGCAGAAGGCATTTTCTACCTGTGCTTCCCACCTCACAGTGGTCAACATCCACTTTGGTTTTGCATCTATTGTTTATCTGAAGCCAGAAGCATCAGGAGGAGATGACACACTCATAGCAG